>NW_016811040.1:2065051-2098051 GCF_001698545.2 Rhinopithecus bieti | reverse complement strand
TTTAAGTTCTAGGGTACATGTGCACAACATGCAGGTTTGTTACATATGTATACATGTGCCATATTGGTGTGCTGCACCCATTAACTTGTCATTTACATTAGGTATGTCTCCTAATGCTATCCCTCCCCACCCCCTCTGTACAACAGGACCTGATGTGTGATGTTCCCCTTCCTGTGTCCAAGTGATCTCATTGTTCAGTTTCCACCTATGAGTGAGAACATGCAGTGTTTGGTTTTCTGTTCTTGCGATAGTTTGCTGGGAATGATGGTTTCCAGCTGCATCCATGTCCCTACAAAGGACACGAACTCATCCTTTTTTATGGCTGCATAGTATTCTATGGTGTATATGTGCCACATTTTCTTAATCCAGTCTGTCACTGATGGACATTTGGGTTGATTCCAAGTCTTTGCTATTGTGAATAGTGCTACAATAAACATACGTGTGCATGTGTCTTTATAGCAGCATGACTTATAATCCTTTGGGAATATCCCCAGTAATGGGATGACTAGGTCAAATGGTATTTCTAGTTCTAGATCCTTGAGGAATCGCCACACTGTTTTCCACAATGGTTGAACTAGTTTACAGTCTCACCAACAGTGTAAAAGTGTTCGTATCTTTCCACATCCTCTCCAGCACCTGTTGTTTCCTGATTTTTTAATGATTGCCATTCTAACTAGCATGAGATGGTATCTCATTGTGGTTTTGATTTGCAATTCTCTGATGGCGAGTGATGATGAACATTTTTTCACGTGTCTGTTGGGAAAGACCACCATTTAAATGGAAATCTGACCATGTCATGCTCCTGTTTAAAATCCTCCAGTGGTTTCTGTTTGCCTTTAAAATTCAAACTTTTTATCCTGGCCTACAAGGTTTCAAAGGATGTGGCCCCACATGCTTCTTGGGTCTCCTCTATACCTCTCTTTTTCATTCTCACTTTCCCTCCAACAGGCCAAGTTTAGTCCTTAAGACATTGGTGGCAGCTGTGAGCCTGAAATGCCCATCACCCAGATATTCCCAGTGTTCAATGTCAAATGCATCTCCTCAGTGAGGTCTTCCCTGACCACCCAACTTCAATACTCCTCATACACTTTCTTTCACACCACATCATAATTTATTTTTGCATTTATGACTTTATTTTCTGGTTTACCTATTATTTATATACTGTTAGCTCATGCGAGCTGGGAACATTTTCAAACTTTATCCACAAAGCCACAGTAAATGCTCTATAAATATTTATTGAATGAATGAACTTCATGTTTGTACAGTAAAGGTTGATTGGCTTTGTGTGTTTTTAAGTGGCCTAATAAGGAACACCTACATCGAGAATAATTTTTGCCCCCGGGCCAATGTTTACTTAAAACACTTATTAGGTCACTTCCACTGGAAAAGTACCCTCCTCATCTCTAAATATAGGCAATCTTTTTTCTATTGGTTTGCAGATTCATTTATTTCTTCATTAATTCAATAACCAGCAAATCAGAAACCATGAAAGATATTTTGCTCTTAATAATGACCAAGAAACATCTCCAGTCCTTAAGGAACCCTCAGGCTTGACCTGCCAGCACCATCTCCCAAGAAATCAAATCTGATTATATTATTTATTGCTTCTGACTTGCCCCATCAGCACTGCAGTAGGTTGAATGGTGCTCCCCTCCCCCGAGGCTTGTCCACATCCCAACCTTCAGAACCTGTGAATGTGACCTTATTTGGAAAAAGGGCCTAAGTAATGGTATTATTATACCAAAATAATGGTATTAATCCATTCATGAGGGCACAGCTCTCATGAGAAAATTGCCTCTTCAAAGTCCCACTTCTCAACACTGTTGCATTAGGGGTTAAGTTTCCAACACATGAATGTTGGGGGACACATTCAAGGGTGCTTGCAGATGTAATTAAGTTACAGATCTGTAGAAGAAATCATCCTGGATAACCCAAATGGGCCCTAAATCCAATGACAAGTGTTTTTACGAAAGACCCACAGAGGAGATATGTGAATGAAGATAAGAGGGCCGTGTGAAGATAGAGATAGAGAGTGGAGTTATCCAACCAGGGGCTAAGGAGACCCAGCAGTCACCAAAAGCTCAAAGAGGAAAGGAAAGCTTCTCTCTTAGAGACTCTGGAGTGTGTGCAACTCTGCTGGATTTGGGATTTTTGGCTCCCAGATCTGTTAGAAAATAAATTTCTGTTGTTTGAAGCCACCACACCTGGGGTAATTCTTTACAGCAGCCATAAGAAATGACATGCCTGGTTCTTCAGCTGTCACTCAAGGCTCTCCTGGCTTTGGCCTCTGCCTGCTCTCCTACCCATCCCCAGGTTCTGCAACTGCTTCCCACATGCCACACCATTCTCCAGGCCTGCCTCCACCACCCAAGTCATGCTTGAGTCAGAAGGGACTAGTTACGCTCTCCAAAAAACTCAATCCTCTCTCATATTTAAGCAGGTATTTTCACCTTCCCTGTTCCTGCAACCTCTTCCCTCTCTAGTTAAGCCAGAAAACTCCCCCTCCTTTTTTAAGACCCAACTTAGATTTCCCTGGTTCCTCAACTCTTCCTTAAGGCTCTCGTGTAAGCACCTTGCTACCCTTAGGGTACCAATTACTTCCTTATGGAATTTGCATAGCTTGGAGTACATACATTTACTCTTACACCAATTTTTATGCTAGTGTATTTTGATGATCAATTTTTACTAATTTTAATTATAGTATATTTCATGAATACTTTCTTATTTAAAAAGAAAATTATAAAGGTAAAGTGCTCCTTTAACCACATCCCCATCCTGCTTTCCTTATAAATCTTATATAAAATAAATCCTATTATTTTATGTGTTTTTAAATATAAGTCATATATATGTGTGTGTATATATGCATACACACATACATGACACACTCTCTCTGTAAATGTATACATAGGGTGTGTGTTTTGTTCTGCTCTGTGCCTTTTCACTCAGTTCTCCTACTAGAAGATGAACATTTAGGCTATTTCCAATTTATCATTATCCCAAACAATGTGAAAGTGAACATCTTTTTTTTTTTTTTTTTTCCGAGACGGACTTTCACTTTGTTGCCTAGGCTAGAGTGCAATGGCGCAATCTCGGCTCACCACAACCTCCGCCTCCCGGGTTCAAGTGATTTTCCTGCCTCAGCCTCCCTAGTAGCTGGGATTACAGGCATGTGCCATGACGCTCGGTTAATTTTGTATTTTTAGTAGAGACTGGGTTTCTCCACATTGGTCAGCCTGGTCTCGAACTCCCGACCTCAGGTGATCCGCCTGCCTCGGCCTCCCTAAGTGCTGGGATTACAGGCGTGAGCTACCACACCTGGCCATGAAAGTGAACATCTTTGAATCTGCTTGCTTATGCCAGTGTGACAGCGTTACTTACAATAGATACAAAGAATTAAAATCTCTGGAATAGGCATCCATTTTAAATTTTAGCAAATACTGCCAAATATTCCTTTGCCATGGGACTAGAATGAGGGTACCCACTTCGTAGTTTTTTAATTGACTTATCCACAGAATCTCGCTGCTCTGAGGATCAGCATCTTGTTTCTTCTTTTCATTGTTGTATTCTCAGTTCCCTAGAATAGTGCCTGGCACACAGTAGGCATTCAGTGAATGTCTGAGAATGGATGACCGTTGCTCTCTTTTGGTAGAATGTGAGCTTCCTCTGGGCAGAATTAATGGCTCACACTTTCTGTATGCCCAGTGCCTTACAGTGCCATACATAAAATAAGCGCTCAAAAGTACTTATTGTTGAGTTCATGAAAACATTTTCAGCACTATAACTGTATACTGTATTTTTGATTCTCTGTGATTACCACATATTTATTAAAATCAGAATAGGCGAAAGAAATTGCTATCTAATTTGAAAGTGGAAACCATGATCTTGACCTACTCTCCTCTCTCCCACCCCTGACAACTATTATAATTGGGTATTTCACATATCCTATACATAAAATGCCACTAGTATTTGAAATATGTAATTTTTTAACATGTAAGTAGAGTTCATAAAGAGCATATCACAACGATGTGGCTCAGCTTCCTTACTTGTAGTCCCATAACACTACAAACGGGCAGTCAATTCAACAGTAGGGAATGATTACCCAAAGGGGTCCAAATCATCTGTTAGAATCTGTAGTTATGAAATACAGGCTAAAGTAAGAGCAGCAATGGGTCCTGTAGGCTGACTCCAGGCCAGCACTGGATAGCATTAGGCAAATTTCATTCAGATGTAATGGACACACCTGGAAATCTACTTGCTTTTAGAAAAGGATAATGAACTCATCTATCAAGGCTAGAACTGTGTGTCAGCAGTTCAGGATGCAAAGCAGAACCAGGAGTGCCTTATCATGACCTAGGTTTTCAGTGAAAACATGCACAATTCCTTATAAGCACACTGCCACCTCTTTCATTGGTGCATAGAGATATTAGTGGTCTTTTATGAAAGTATGTGAGTGTGCACACTTAAATAATATATCACAGTAAATATCTCTGAACTTGCCTGCTTGTGTATAAATGCTGTATATGGAATATACATCTTAATGACATACATGAATGAGAAATACTAAGTGTTTCTCAAAGTAGGTGATATAGCTATTCATTACCAAATCCACTGCCTATTCCACTAAAGAATTCTTCCATTTTTTTCTAAAATGCAAGAGAAAAAATATCAATTGCCTAGTCTAGAAATTCCCAGACCTTCATATTTCATGAATTAATTAAAACAGCCAATAAACAAATTTGGAGTCTATTATGACTTGCCAACTTTTCATTTTGCCAAGCAAGGACATTAAAAGAAAACAACTATTATTTACTGCCACTATCATTTCATAAAAGGAAGATTTTCAAGCCCCTACCCCTAAAAAAGTTCAGGAAGAACATTCTTAGAATAAAGGAAAGCCTTTTAGCTTGACATTTTGTTTGTAAAAAACTTAGGCTTAAAAAATATTTTCTTATATATTCTTATTTCACAGAGGAGCACCGAAAACTTAAGGAGTTTCGGTGTATGAAACAGTATTCGGTGCATGAACAGCCCACCCCTGTGCAGGAAACTGTATTGTGGAATCACCTTTCCAGCCTCTCTGCCTCAACACTCCCTTGATTCTTCTGAAATTCTCCTATGATATTGAATAGCCACATTTCTTTGTTGTTGTTGTTGTTGTTGTTGGTTTTTGTTGTTTTTTTGTTTTTTTTTGTTTTTTGTGACAGGGTCTCACTTTGTCACCCAGGCTGGAGTGCAGTGGTGCAATCTTCTGCATTTAAGCAATCCTCCTGCCCCAGCCCCCTAAGTAGCTGAGACTACAGGTGAACACCACTATACTCAGCTAATTTTGGTATTTTTTTATAGAGATGGGTTTTTACCATGTTGCTCAGGCTGGTCTCAAACTCCTCAGCTTAAGCGATCTGCCAATCTCAGCCTCCCAAAGTAATGCGGTTAAAGGTATGAGCCACCATGCCTGGCCGAATAGCCAAGATAGGGGACTGATACAATTCCAGTAGCATTTATTGGGGCCCTGCTATGCGCTTGGAACCCGAAGCAGATGCTTTGCCAAAGCATATAAAAGCAGACAGCCGGCCGGGCGCGGTGGCTCAAGCCTGTAATCCCAGCGCTTTGGGAGGCCGAGACGGGCGGATCACGAGGTCAGAAGATCGAGACAATCCTGGCTAACACGGTGAAACCCCGTCTCTACTAAAAAAAATACAAAAAACTAGCCGGGTGAGGTGGCGGGCGCCTGTAGTCCCAGCTACTCGGGAGGCTGAGGCAGGAGAATGGCGTAAACCCGGGAGGCGGAGCTTGCAGTGAGCTGAGATCCGGCCACTGCACTCCAGCCCGGGCGACAGAGCGAGACTCCGTCTCAAAAAAAAAAAAAGCAGACAGCCATCTTTTAAGTTAAGGTATGTCCACTCCTGTGTTCCCCTTTTGTCATTTCACAGAAGGAGTTCCTGGCAAGAACAAGAACATGTGAAGAAAATTCTCCTGTCAAAGTGTGACTGACGCCATTATGCTGGGTGCCACAGGAGACTGCTCAAATGCTACCGTAGCCTGGAATTGTCTGCCAAAACGATGCTCTGTGCCAACATTGAAAACCCAATCTTTCAAGTAAACATTGATAAGCATGTCTGTCTTTTGCTTTTCCTGGTATTATTCCAACCTGAGGAAATACTGGAAAGAATCTTTTCAGAGCTGTAGTTTCACATGTTTAGATTGACAAGAAAGAAATGATGGAATGTAAACTCTTGGCTGGCAATAGGGAGGGTATGAGACAGGCTGCCTGTTTAAGGGTCATCCTTTCCTCTCCCTTCTTCAATCCAAATTTCTTTATGACATTCTGCCTGTTGCTACAATCCTGAGGATTCTGTCACAAGAAAAAAAAAAATGGTTACATTTGAGCCTGACAATATGTTCGCCACTCTGCGAGTAATCTCTTTACCTCAGGAGGTAAAATGTGGCCCATGAACAATTCCAGATGCAAGGTTACTATGTAGGAAATGCTCTCACTGGAGACTCCAAAGAATGCATTCACTCTGTGCCACAGAGAGTTTATGTGTACTCACAGAGACCCAAAACATGTAGGCAATAACATAACTCAATATAGATTGATAAGAACAAGTCTCCCTCACAAATGTAGGCTTTTAGAAAACAGTGGTTGACCGATGTTTAGGAACCATAAGCTAAAAATATTTTAATTGTGCCCTGTACATTATTTCCTGTATGTTGAGTTGACCAACTCCCCCCGACTCTCATTTTCAAAGTTCTGATTTCATCAGTTTTCTAGGAATCTTTGTGCTATCTACACACATATTCTAAAGCCCTTTAAAACAGAGGTTACTTCTATTAACCTGATCATTGATTTCACATAATTGGCACTTAATTGCAATTGTTGTGCAGATGTTGTTTCCTATGTTTTTCTACCTATTATTTTACTAACAAAATAGTAATCCTAAGGGGTAGAAGGCAAAGCATCATATTCTAGTAGGGAGAACATGGGACTGGGAGATAATCAGTTGTAGGTTCAAATCTTTTCTCTACTACTTGTTAGCCTTGCGAACACAGTAAGTTTCTTAATCTCTTTGAGCAACACTTTCCCATTTGTAATACAGAAATAACAACACCCATATTACAAGGCTGTAACAAGTACTGAAGAAAATGGATGTGAAGCCTTAGCACAGTCCATAACACATAAAGTCCTTGAATGAATGGCAAGTCTAGTTGTGTCTCACCCCTGTAGGGAAAAAGTCAGTAAGCAGAAATCTGTTCAGCACTCTCCACAGTGATGCTTATATTTGTAAATGTGTGGTGTTTAAAAAAAAAAAATGGCTACACTATTGACAGACTGCCTATAGAGAGCTGGGAGGTCCCTGTTTCCTCTCCATGAACGAGGGCACGGTTGTGACTACTGTGGTATGGCAGAAATGTTGCCACGTGATTGCTGACATTAGGTTATAAAAAGTTAGGCTGTTTCTACCTTGTTCACTGAAATAGTTGTACTGGAGGTGCCCCCATGACAAGTTAGATTACCCTGAGGCCTCCATGGTTGTGAGGAAACCAAAACCACATTGAGAGTAAGTTTCTTAGTCCACAATCTCAATCTTTGTATTATCCTAGCCCAGAAAACAGACATGAAAGTGAATAATCCTTCATGTAATTTGAATATCTGACCTTCAAGTCACTCTTGGATTTTGGACTTTTTTTTTGCTGAGACCCTAGATATTGTGGAGCAGAGATAAACCGTTCTGTTGTGACCTGCTCAAATTCCTAACTCAGAGACTCTGTGAGCAGAATAAAATGATTGTTTTATGCCCCTCTGTTCTGGGTGGTTACACAACAATTTTAACTGGAACACAGAACCATATTTTTAATTTGGGAGGGAGAGTAGAAAGCATGGATGAGCCAGGCATGGTGGCTTATGCCTGTAATCCTAGCACTTTGAGAGGCCGAGGCGGGAGGATCACTTTAGTCCAGGAATTTGAGTCCAATCTGAGAAACACAGTGAAACCCCAGCTTCACAAAAAATTAGCTGGGCATGGTGGCATGCACCTGTAGTCCTGGCTAGGATCCCTTGAGCCTCCAGCCACAAAAAAAAAAAAAAAAAAGAAAAAAGAAAAAAGAAAAAGAAAACATAGATGGTTTATATACCTTTTGTATGGTACACAGTACATTCTGGATAGGGAGCTAGAAGCCCAGAATGGTCTCATTTTCTGTACTGCCACATTTTAGGGTCTGTGAACGATGGGAAATTCCTAGGTATCCCCTAAATATCAAAACAAAGCACTAAATTGAAAACTTAGATCTCAGTGAATCAAATGATATTAATAGTAATCAGATTCTAAGATAATGATGCAACTGAGATATGTCAGAAGTGTAAAGGAAGTTAATAAACTAAGATGCATTTTAATTATCAAAATGAAGTACTTAACCATATCTTTTATAATAAGAGGGAGCTTGTACAAATCTTTCAGAAATTTTATCCATTTCACAAGTTTAAAAAGCAAAGGAAGACAGAAATAAATTGTGCAAATGTATACATTGAATTGGTGGTGAATAAAAGAGAAAATTACTGGGCACGGTTCCTCATGTTTTCTATTGCCTTGCATGTTACATAGAAACAACCTTCACTGTGACATTCAAGGCCCTCTCCGATACAACCCAAACGTGTCTTCCATTGCTCTCTTACTTCATCACACACTCAAGCCAGATGGTTCCTGCTGAATCTCTAACCCATGTTGCACATTCCAGCCTCTGAATCTTTGTCCATGTTGTTCTTTCTGCCTAGGACATAGGTTCTTAATCTTGGGTCCATGGATGATGAGTCTTCGGGTGTGAATGAGCCTCGTGGGTGTGAAGGCCGCATTTTGTGTAAATTTGCAGATGTGCATTATTCTGGGAAGGAGGATTCAACAGACTTACATAGGGGGCTGTGAGCCAGTGTTGTTTAAAAATTGCTCACCACCTCCATTTTTTGGAGTAACCCTAACTCTCTCATGAGTCCACTTGCTTACTTATTCATAAATATTCATTGAGTACTTGCTCTGTGCCAGACACTGTTCCAGGCACTTGGGATTTAGCAGTGGACAAAACAAGCGAGGATCCTACCCTTTTGGAACTCAGATCCTAGCAGAAGAATTTTGATAATAAATCACAAAATAAAACAAAAAAAGAATAGGTAAATTATATAGTGTGCTAAAAGATAAGAGGTGCTACATAAGAAAAAAGAAACTATAAGGAGAATCAGAAATGCTAGGAGAGGGTATTGAAATTTTAAACAGAATGGTCAGGATAGAACCTACTAAGAAGATGTTCGAGAAATGAGTGGAAGGAAGTTAAGGAGAGATCTATATGGATATCCGAGAGAAGAGCATTTGAGCCAGTGCCACGGACCCAAGATGGGAGTCTACTGTCACATAAGAGGAACAGCAAGGCTGCCAATGTGGCTGGAGCCAAGTCAGGGAAAGAGATGGTAGCAGGGATGAGGCTGAGAGGTGCCGCAGATCATGTAGGACTTTGAGACGAATGGGGAGCCACAGGGAGACTGGGAAATACAAGTGATGTCAACTGATCTGTGTTGTGCTGCGAAAAAGTTATAAGGCACTGAAAGGGTGGAGGCAAGGAAACGGTCTAGTAGGCTACCTCAATAATCTAGTTGAGAAGTAATGGTGGCTTGGACCAGGATGATGGTAGTGGAGAAGTCATTAGATTGTAGACACATACTGAAGATGGAGTCAATAGAATTTCCTCTTAGATCAGATGTGGTATAAGAAAGAAAGAAAGGAGACAAGAATGATGTCAAGTGGCCTGAGCAACTGGAAAGATGAAGTTTCCATCAACACTGATGGGGAAGGTTGTAGGAAAGAAGGTTTTCAGGAGCAAGGCTGGAATTGAGTTCTGGACATGCTACGTTAGATATCTAAGTGGAGATACCCAGCTGGCAGCTGGATGTATGAGTTGAGCTCCAGATAATGTTTACCTGGGGGTAAACATTTGGGAGCCATCAATTACAGATATTATGGAGAGCCATCAGACTAGCCCCACAACCTACATCCCTTCTCTAACCTCTTATAACACTTCACTTGTACCTCCCTAGTGAAAATTTTTACGTTTTTCTTTGTATTATAGTTTTCTGTATACTTCCCTCATCATCCTTCCTGGACAATAATGTCCTTAAATTATGTCCTATCCAATTTTGCACTCTTCGTTTTGCCTACAAAACATATGGGTTAGGTTGAATCAAAACATTTTTTTTAAGCTCCTATCCACTCAACTTTCATATTTCAATTGCCAGGACCTGTAGATCGATTGAAAGTAATATATTTTTTTCTTACTTATCAACATTTGCCACAAAATCTAAGCTCTGTTTCTGGGCAAGACGGCCGTATAGGAACAGCTCTGGTCTGCAGCTCCCAGAGACGCCAACGCAGAAGGCTGGTAATGTCTGCATTTCCAACTGAGGTACCTGGTTCACCTCACTGGGACTGGTTAGACAGTGGGTGTAGCCCACGAAGGATAAGCCAAAGCAGGGTGGGGCACCGCCTCACTCAGGAAGCACAAGGAGTCAGGGAACTCCCTCCCCTAACGAAGGGAAGCCATGAGGGACTGTGCTTTGAGGAATGGTGCATTCCTGCTCAGATACTACTCTTTTCTCATGGTCTTTGGAACCCACAGACCAGGAGATTCCCTCAGGTGCCTACACCACAAGGGCCCTGGGTTTCAAGCACAAAACTGGGCAGCTGTCTGGGCAGACACTCAGCTAGCTGCAGGAGTATTTTCATACCCCGTGGCACCTGGAATGCCAGTGAGACAGAACTGTTCACTCCCCTGGAAAGGGGGCTGAAACCAGGGAGCCAAGTGGTCTTGCTCATGGGCTTCCACCCCCATGGAGACCAGCAAGCTAAGATCCACTGGATTGAAATTACTGCAGCCAGCACAGCAGTCTGAAGTTGACTTAGGACTCTTGAGCTTGGTCAGGGGAGGGGCGCCCACCATTACTGAGGCTTTAGTAGGCAATTTTCCCTTCATAGTGTAAACAAAGCCACCAGGAAGTTTGAACTGGGTGGAGCCCAATGCAGCTTGGTAAAGCTGCTGTAGCCAGACTGCCTCTCTAGGTTCCTCCACTCTGGGCAGGGTATTACTGAAAGAAAGGCAGCAGCACCAGTCAGGGGCATATAGATAAAACTCCCATCTCCCTATCTCCCTGGGACAGAGCACCTGGAGGAAGGGGTGGCTGTGGGTACAGCTTCAGCACACTTAAACGTTCCTGCCTGCTGGCTCTAAAGAGAGCAGTGGATCTCCCAGCACAGCACTCAAGCTCTGCTAAGGGACAGACTGCCTCCTCAAGTGGGTCCCTGAACCCTATGCCTCCTGAAGGGGACACCTCCCAGCAGGGGTCAACAGACACCTCAAACAGGAGAACTCCAGCTGGCATATGGCAGGTGCCCCTCTGGGATGAAGATTCCAGAGGAAGGAGCAGGCAGCAATCTTTGCTGTTCTGCAGCCTCCACTGGTGATACCCAGGCAAATAGGGTCTGGAATGAATCCCTAGCAAACTCCAGCAGACCTGCAGAAGAGGGGCCTGACTGTTAGGAAGAAAACTAACAGAAAGCAATAGCATCAACATCAACAAAAAGGATGACCACACAAAAACTCCATCTGAAGGTCGCCAACAGCAAAGACCAAAGGTAGATAAATCCACGAAGATGAGGAAAATGAGCAAAAAAAGGCTGAAAATTTCAAAAACCAGGATGCCTCTTCTCCTCCAAAGGCTCACGACTCCTTGGTAGCAAGGGAAAAAAACTGGATGGAGAATGCGTTTGATGAATTGACAGAAGTAGGCTTCAGAAGGTGGGTAATAACAAACTCCTCTGAGCTAAAGGAGCATGTTCTAATCTAATGCAAGGAAGCTAAGAACTTTGATAAAAGGTTAGAGGTATTGCTAACTAGAATAAACCAGTTTAGAGAAAAACATAAATGACTTGATGGGGCTGAAAAACACAGCACAAGAACTTTGTGAAGCATACACAAGTATCAATAGTTGAATTGATCAAGCTAAAGAAAGGATATCAGAGATTGCAGATCAACTTAATAAGATAAAGCATAAAGACAGGATTAGAGAAAAAAGAATGAAAAGGAACGAGCAAAGACTCCAAGAAATATAGGATTATGTGAAAAGACCAAACCTACATTTGATGGGTGTACCTGAAAGTGATGGGAAGAATGGAATCAAATTGGAAAACACACTTCAGGATATTATCCAGGAGAACTTCCCCAACCGAGCAAGACAGGCCAACATTCAAATTCAGGAAATACAGAGAACACCACAAAGATACTCCTCAAGAAGAGCAACTCCAAGACACATCATCATCAGATTCACTAAGGTTGAAATGAAGGAAAAAATGTTAAGGGCCATCAGAGAGAAAGGTTGGGTTACTTAGAAAGGGAAGCCCATCAGACTAACAGTGGATCTCTCTGCAGAAATCCTATAAGCCAGAAGAGAGTGGGGGCCAATATTTAACCTTCTTAAAGAAAGAATTTTCAACCCAGAATTTCATATCCAGCCAACTAAGCTTCATAAGTGAAGGAGAAATAAAATCCTTTACAGTCAAGCAAATGCTGAGGGTTCTTGTCACCACCAGGCCTGCCTTACAAGAGCTCCTGAGGGAAGCACTAAATATGGAAAGGAAAAACCGGTACCAGCCACTGCAAAAATAAACGAAAATGAAAAGACCGTCGGCACTATGAAGAAACCGCATCAAGTAATGGGCAAAATAACCAGATAGCATCATAATTACAGGATCAAATTCACACATAACAATATTAACCTTAAATGTAAATGGGCTAAATGCCCCAATTAAAAGACACAGACTGGCACATTGGATAGAGTCAAGACCCTTTGCTGTGCTGTATTCAGGAGACCCATCTCATGTGCAAAGACACATAGGCTCAAAATAAAGGGAGGGAGGAAGATTTACCAAGCAAATGGAAAGCAAAAAAAGCAGGGGTTGCAATCCTAGTCTCTGATAAAACAAACTTTAAACCAAGAAAGATCAAAAGAGACAAAGAAGGGCATTACATAATGGTAAAGGGATGAATTCAACAAGAAGAGCTAACTCTCCTAAATATGTACCTTATACAGGAGCACCCAAATTCATAAAGCAAGTTCTTAGAGACCTACAAAGAGACTTAGACACCCACACAATAATATTGGGAAACTTTAACACCCCACTGTCTATATTAGACAGATCAATAAGACAGAAAATTTGCAAGAATATTCAGGACTTGAACTCAGCTCTTGACCTAGCAAACCTAGTAGACGTCTACGGAACTCTCCACTTCAAATTAACAGAATATACATTCTTCTCAGCACCACATAGCACTTATTCTAAAATCAACCACATAATTGGAAGTAAAACATTCCTCAGCAAATGCAAAAGAACAGAGATCATAACAAACAGTCTCCCAGACCACAGTGCAATCAAATTAGAACTCAAGATTAAGAAACTCACTCAAAACTGCACAGCAACATGGAAACTGAACAATCTGCTCCTGAATGACTACTAGGTAAATAACAAAATTAAGGCAGAAATAAATAAGTTCTATGAAACCAGTGAGAACAATGACACAACATACCAGAATCTCTGGGACACAGCTAACGTAGTGTTTAGAGGGAAATTTATAGCACTAAATGCCCACAGGAGAAACTGGGAAAGATCATAATTAAAAGAACTAGAGAAGCAAGAGCAAACAAATTCAGAAGCTAGCAGAAGACAAGAAATAACTAAAGTCAGAGCAGAACTGAAAGAGACAGAGACATGAAAAACCCTCCAAAAAAATCAATGAATCCAGGAGCTTGTTTTTTGAAAAAATTAACAAAATAGATAGACCACTAGTCAGACTAATGAAAAGAGAAGAATCAAATAGACACAATAAAAAATGATAAAGGGGAGATCACCACTGAACCCACAGAAATACAAACTACCATCAGTGAAAACTATAAACACCTCTATGCAAATAAGCTAGAAAATCTAGAAGAAATAGATAAATTATTGGACACATACACCCTCCCAAGACTAAGCCAGGAAGACATTGAATCCCTGAATAGACCAATAACAAGTTCTGAAATTGAGGCAGCAATTGATATCCTATCAACCAAAAAAATCCCAGGACCAGACAGATTCATAGCTGAACTCTACCAGAGGTAAAAAGAGGAGCTGGTACCATTCCTTCTGAAATTATTCCAAACAATAGAAAAAGAGTGACTCCTCCCTAACTCATTTTATGAGAACAGCATCATCCTGATACCAAACTCTGGCAGCGATTAAAAAAAAAAAAAAAAAAAAAAAAGAAAGAAAGAAAATGTCAGGGCCAATATCCCTGGTATTGACATCAATGCGAAAATCCCTCAATAAAATACTAGCAAATCTGGAATCAGCGCAGCACATTAAAAAGTTTATTCACCATGAGTCATGTCTGGCTTCATCCCCTGGATGCAAGACTGGTATCAACATACGCAAATACAATGAATGTAAGTCCATTCAATAAACGGAACCAATGATGAAAACACATGAGGTTGGTCTTATTAGATGAAGGAAGGCCTTCAATTAAAATTCAGACGCCCCCATCATGCTAATTAAACAACTTTCATAAACTAGGTACTGATGGGACGCATACCCAAAAATAATAAGAGTCTATTAGTGGGGAACGCCACAGCCAATATTATACGGAGATCGGGCAAAAGCTGGAAGCGATTTCCCTCTGTAACCAGCGCACAAGAACAAGATGTCCTCTCTCAACCACTCCTATTCAACATAGTATTGGACGTTCTGGCCAGGGCAATCAGGCAACAGAAAGAAATAAAGGGTATTCAAATAGGAAGAGAGGAAGTCAAATTGTCTCTGTTTGCAGATGACATGATTGTATATTTAGAAAACCCCCATTTTCTCAGCCCCAAATCTCCTTAAGCTGATAAGTAACTTCAGCAAAGTCTCAGGACACAAATACAACATGCAGAAATCACAAGTATTCCTATACACCAATAATAGACAAACAGAGAGTCAAATCATGAGCAAACTCCCATTCACAATTGCTACAAAGAGAATAAAATACCCAGAAATACAACTTACATGGGATGTGAAGGACCTCTTCAAGGAGAACTACAAACCACTGCTCAGTGAAATAAAAGAGGACACAAACAAATGGAAAACATACCATGCTCATGGATAGGAAGAATCAATATCGTGAAAATGGCCATACTGCCCAAAGTAATTGATAGATTCAAAGTTACTTCCATCAAGCTACTATTGACTTTCTTCACAGAATTAGAAAAAACTACTTTAAATTTCATATGGCACAAAAAAGGAGCCTATATAGCCAAGATGATCTTAAGCAAAATAACAAAGCTGGAGGCATCACACTACCTGATATCAAACTATACTAAGACAGTGGGGCGATTCCTCAAGGATCTAGAACCAGAAACACCATTTGACTCAGCAATCTCATTAGTAGGTATATACCCAAAGGATTATAAATCATTGTACTCCAAAGACACACGGACACGTATGTTTATTGCAGCACTACTCACAATAGCAAAGACTTGGAACCAACCCAAATGCCCACCAATGATAGACTGGATAAAGAAAATGTGGCACATATACACCATGGAATACTATGCAGCCATAAAAAAGAACGAGTTCATGTCCTTTGCAGGGACATGGATGAAGCTGGAAACCATCATTCTCAGCAAACTAACACGGAACAGAAAACCAAACACCACATATTCTCACTCATAAGTGGGAGTTGAGCAATGAGAACATGTGGGCACAGGGAGGGAAACACCATACTCCAGAGCCTGTCAGGCAAAGGGAGAGATAGCATTAGGAGAAATACCGAATGTAAATGATGGGTTGATGGGTGCAGCAAACCACCATCCACATGTATACCTATGTAACAAACCTGCACATTCTGCACATGTACCCCAGAAATTAAAGTACAATAAAAAAGAAAAAACAACTATGTTGTTTTTTCTTTCATGTAAATTATTAAAGATTATCAAAGACCATGAAATTATAAAGCAGAATTTCCCTTTAGAAATAGACTATTATAAAAAATACGTTTATCAAAACACCAAGAATTTTCATGTAAATAAAACTTAGAAAAAATATCAAAAGGCAACGTTTAAACCTTTTTTTCTCTCCCACAGTTAAAACGAACTTTTGTCTCTGCTTTCATTTAGCTGAACACTTGAGTTTAGTGGATCTCAAGTTTCTTATCCAGAAGAGGAAGAAAATAGGCTAGAAGATTCTAAAATTCCATAATTTTGTCTTTGAAAAATTCAGAATGGCTCTGTCAAATCACTAAAATCGCTAGAGATACAGCACTTACTGTCCTTAAAGCTAAGTGTAATCAGAATATCAGCAAGAAATAGATCTTGTAGTCAGCAATCTTTACTACATCTCCTTTCTATTAACTTGCAAATAGAGAATTTTTTAAAATAAAAGAATATTTCTAAAAATGATGCTGAGCATTTTCTATGTAATAAAAGTTATTTTCCAAATTCGTGCTTAACATTTTTTTTTTCTAATTAGTGACAGCTAAGTTCATTATAGACACATTCAATAAAAAAAATAAGAGACCTACTCATTAAGCAAATAAAATTATTCTCTATGTTCTGGCCCAAGTATGTACTATGAGACTTAGGATACAATTTGCATGACTAAAGTGGATCTTGTGATTCTTACATTAAAACTATTTTAGCTAATTATGAGGTCTGGAAAACGCTGTGGTCACAATGTCTTAGCTTTCATTTTGCTTTGAGTCTGATAAGAGACTATTATGTTTAATCATGAACATCCTGATGACTTACAAGCAGCTCCTCTCAAAACTGATTTGCAAATGCCATCTGTAGAATAATGACAACTTTTTTTTTTTTTTTTCTAAAGGCTAGATCAGGCTCAGTGGCTAGTAGTGGAGGTCAAACAAAGCTGGGGAAGGGACAGAAAAACAAACAAGCTCCAGCCAGAGAAACTCCTGTCAAGAAGAGGCTAAGTGGCTTTGACTGAAGTGCCTCGCTGTGTGACAAAGGGGTTAAAATACAAGGATTCCATCAGATTATCTCAGATGTTAAAGTCCTTGGAGAGTGGGAGGTCAGCCAAGGAAAACCTTGCCCTCAGAAGAGATGGATGGAAAAGATTTTTAAAATTCCCTCAAACAAAAAACACACCGAAACCTACCCACAACAACCAGCCCAATGGTGGCAATCAGGCTTCTCATGCTTGATTCTGACAGGATATCTCCACATGAATCTCCACTGTTACCCTCGGTCATCAGATTTATTTAAAAACACACATGTAGTGCTTTGAACACACCAGGTACTATTCTAGGCTCTTTACAAATATTATTTAATTTTCCTGTACATCTTATGAGGTAAGCAGTAAGAGTATCTTTATTCTCTGGATGATGACTGTAGACCCAGCAAGGTACTATAACTTGCCCAAAGTTGCACAGCTTATGAAGTGGAAGAGCTGGGATTCAAACCAGTCAGTCTGAATGCAGAGTGTGTGCTCACGGTTTCATGGTTTCTGTGTTACGCTATGCTGGATGGAAAAGGAAAAGAAAAGGGGGGGAAAAAAAAAAGACGTTGCAAACAAATGTATGTGGTTCAAAATTCCTACTTTTCCCAGTCCATGAAACTCAATAACCCTAGAGAGGACTCTTCAACAATTGAATAGCAGCAAAGCGTAGGATGCTTTTTAATTATGATTGCTTAGTGTATCCAACCCTGTCTCCAATACATCAAACCCAACAAAGGCAAGATGAAATAATCAAGGCATTTAACTCGGAATAGGTAAGTGGGGTGCACAGTTTGGTTTATGTCGAGTGCCTTAAAAATGGGCATTGAGAGGAGCCAAGTAAGTTCAGCTTCCAGTTCTACAATATATGAGGAAGAATAACAACTCAGTTTGCCTGTACCATGGGAAGGTTTTCCATGGCTTATGATAGTTCTTTTTCTCCTTTATCCAAAATAACATAAAATAAAATAAATGAGTCGCTTACACTTCTGGGTCCAAGAGGATGTTGATATAAGTTTTAGAAATGAGAAGAACAGACCACCCCCAAGAGGAAATTCCAGACAGGAAAAACATACCATCAGGGTACACACAATCATAACCTGATTTAGCATCCTATAAAACCACAGTCTCCTCAAGGATTTTCCTGATTACTGTCTTCAGAAGCATGACAAAGTTACAGGGGATTTTTCTGATTATTGAATACAAAAGCATGAGAAAGTTCTATGAGTCACATTATAGAGTTCTCGAACTTGAAGTTTACCGCCAGGCAGTTTGGAGGGTTACATTTTTGTAACTGCTACATGACAGTTCTGGGAAAGGAATCTATGTTAGTCTTAAGAAATCACATTCTCTAAGCGGACCAGAATCTTTCAATCCAGTACCCTTAACTATTTCTGGTGGGGGTGGAGGGTTTGGGGTGGAAAGGAATTGGGAGAGGGTCTTGAATCCCACAAAACTATGAATGTACTGCCCCAGAAAATGCATGAACATATAGTCATAATATGCTGCACTTTATTTTATGGGATTTGCAAACCTCTTCCTCTCTCTCCTTAGAAAGCATTTTATATATTCAGGCCCTAAAAGAATTCCATAGACAGCTTAAGATGATAGTATAGAACCACTTGAAGGCTGGGTTTATTGTTAGAACTGGATCAAAGACCACTGGGCCTATTTTTAGGAACTGTCTGGCCTCACCATAATTATCTGGCCCAAGAAGAAAATTTAGGGTTAAGAAGTATGGAAGTATCTGTCAATCACGGCCACCTTCAACGTTAAGAGTTATCAGAATTTTGGTTTTAATTACTTTATTTCTTCAAACATTACTGAATCCACTTTGGGGTAAGACCAAAAAAAAATCTCAGCAGCAGTTTTCCCACAAAAGATATCAATCTTACGGTTAATTTTAACAAGGGAAAAAATTACCTGTGAAAACTCACTGGAATCAGATAAGACAGGAAAAAAATAAGAACGTCACAGGAATCTATATTGATACTGCCAAGCACAGAAAACAAATCTAAATGGTCCAGTGTAATGTTTGTCATTGATTCACTCATTCATGATTGATTTATGAATTAATTTAAGCAATTTTCTGCAGAGACCCTACTACGTAGCAGACTCTATAGTATGGTGATATAAAATTAATTCAGCAGGTTCTGTCCAGGAGCGTCACTACAGTACTGTGAGAATTCAGAGCTGGGTTTTTTGCCTCCTGCCATCAACTTAATCACCGCTTGCCATTGAAAGAGGTGGTGAGACAACCAAAGGCCAAATTATGGGAACTCTCTTGTCATGGGTCCAAACTTTAAAGTAAAGGCAGCTGTGTGTTGATGATGAAAACATCTCCAAAAGGCAGGTAGAAACTTCACTTGATTTCTGTATTCTAAGTACTTCACATACGACTTGGCACATAAGAGGTGCACAATTAGTGTTTGCTCAGAAGATGACTTCTCACTTGGTTGTTCAATGACTTCATAATAGGCAGGATAGTCATGATCATTTACATTACACAGATGAGAAAAGCTGAATCTTTGAGAAGTTAAGTGAATGTCCAAGGATAGTCCAGTTCATATGCTGCAGAGTCGCATCTGGAATTCAAGTCTTTTCAGCTCTCAGTTCGATGTTCTTGAACTCAAGAGGGAGGTGGAAAGTAATGACTAATGTTATATATTCCTGAAATGGATGCAGTAAATAATGGAAGAGAAGGTTTGCAAATTTGAATTGAGGTCTGTTCAGAGCTTCCTAAAAATTTTGTCCTGCTGAAGTGATATAGGTCCATTTTGAGAAAAATGAGAAAATAAGCTAATTAGTTAACCAAATCACAAACAGAACGTGAGAAAGAAAAGACAAAGAAAACATCAAGTTTCTTACAAATTGGGGCAGGTTAATACTATAAAATCGCAGAAGCAATGCTAAAACAACTTGATTGACAAAGAGGAGGCAAGAAGATAAATAACAAATGGTTTTAAACTTGTTTCTGGTAGACTTCCATTATCAGAGGCCTCAAGGCTGTTGCCAAACCCAAGAGAATCTGAGATTGGTGTATGGCCATACCACCCTGAAAGTGCCCCATCTCATCTGATCTTGGAAGCTAAGCAGGGTCGGGCCTGGTTAGTACTTGGACAGGAGAGAATCTGAGATTTTTTCCTCTCCTAGTTTTGGAGAGCCAGGGAACAAGTTGATATCAAAAAAGATGGGGATTCAGGTGAAGAGAGAGAGAAAGGAAGCTGAGGTGATGAAAAAGGGAACTGGCTTTACAGTCTTTCATTTAGGTCCCAACATGCCCACGGCCTCGCCTTGGTTCACTTTCAGAAGTTCAACTGGGCCACTTCAACGCAGAACTCCAGACTCACTAACTCACAGCTGGTTTTGGGAAAGTGCCTTGGAGCAGTGTGTTGCATGGAGGGTGCAAACTCACAGGATATTGTTGGTTTCTTATTTGGACTTAAAACACACTTGATATTCTAGCATCTCTAGGCCTAGGATCTAAAATGGCTCAGAAAACTCTGACAGCTATGGCATCTTTGAAGAACTTGGTTAAGGTTATTATAATCTGAAACACTCACGTTAGTGCTCTTAGAGAACACTCTTAGCCAGATGGCCTCCTTGTGCAGCCAGACCGGGCTGAGGCTGCTGTGAGTAGAGGAGCCATACTTCAGTGACACAAGCATGAATAGGGACAAGGAGGGGGATGGAACAAGGGAAAACAAAAAGACATGGAGGAAAATAACCAGAACACAATCCAACAGAAATATTTTAAATGCTTTTTCAAAGCAATTTTTTTAACCTCTTTTGAAAACACACAAGTGTCTTCAGGGCTGGTAAAATGGTTGGAAACCATAGCACTGAGGACCGCTTTGCACAGAGCCAGAATAAATGGATTTCAGAAAAAGACTCCATAAATGACAAGGAATAGACTAGGCATTCAAAGGCGAGGTCCCACAAGTGACAGTTCTAGGTGACCTGTAACCAAATGAGATACAAGCGCATAATATTCATTAAGAAAATCTGATTTTTCTGTGATTGATAAACAATCAAAAGAGTGCATGGACAGGAGGATGAGCACAAATGAGGATTCTCACAAATTATACTGAGTTTTCAAAGGGATGCTATAGAAAAAAAGAAAAAATCTATAGACTAGTAGAAAGCAAACCAGAGAGAAAAGAGAAGAAAGAAAAGAAAGAAAGCTAGCCAGCCTGCCCGCCCCTCTCCATCAAGTGAAAGACAGAATACAATGAAAAACTATCTGGTTAAGCCTCTTTTTAGGAATGAATAGCTAATGTTCACAAACCAGTCTTAGCAAGGATGAGGATATCCAAGTTTTAATTGGAAATAATACAGCATTGCACCAGATGCTTGTTCCTTAAAACTAAGGCATTAGATAAAGCCAGGTTCATGTTTCTCCCACCTCTGTGTTTGGAAATGGGAGCACAAAGCCTAATTGGCCAAATAAAGGAACTGGAGGTTCTACAGAAAAACCCTCTAACCCCATGATTGATTTCCATTGACACCTCCGAACAATGACACCATGGAAACTGGCAGAGGGTACACCCCATATGCAACAAAGGGACATGCAGCCCAGGCTCTATAGAGAGAGACAAACCTTAGCCATAAACCCTGCATCATAGCAACTTATTTTGAAGTTGTCATGTCTGCATATTCTCATATGCAGATTTTCAGTTATGAAATTTATATACTCATTCATTCAATAAATATTTATGCAGGGCTTTCTGTGTGCCAGGCACTCTCGGTGCTGGGCATCCAGCAGAGAGCAAAAGAGACCGAACATCTTCCCCTGGGAGTTTTACATTTGACTGGAGGGAAACAGACAATAACCAAGTAAACAACTACTTAATAAAGCATGAGGCAGTGGTGAGTGCTATGAAGAAAAAAGGAGGCAGGATAAGGGGAGATAAAGTAACTAGCAGAGTGTTTGGGCAGCAAGTTAACAGAGATGCCTGTTCAGCAGACACATGTCCTTGCACTCTGACAATTCTCTCTCAACTAAAGTCAAAGCCACTATTCCCTCTTTGGGAAGCACTATTGTTCATCCTGAGATTAACAACCTGCCTCTGTTTATGCTGAGCTGGCCTGATTGTGGTATGGAATGCAAAGAGCTCTGAAACAGCAGGGAGTGGAAAATCCAGCATCATCATGACTGTGGTAGGCTGTTGCTTTGGTGGGCTCCAAAGACCCACACTTGCTGCTGTCCATGCCCCTGTGTCTACTCTCTCCTTGAGTTTGGGCTGGCTTTGTGACTCATTTTAAGCAACAGAATGTAATGCAAAGAATGATGGGCCAGTTCCAAGCTGAAGCCTACAGAAGGTCTGGTAGTTTCTGCTTTTGCATGCTGGGTAGAGGCACCTTGTAGAAGCCCTACTTCCCAGAGACCAAACTGCTGTGAGAAGCCCAAGCTAGTCATGTGGTGAGACCACAGAAGAGGAAAACCAAGGTCCCAGCCAACAACTCCAGTACCAACTTGTCAATCAAAGTGAGTGGAGCCCATTTGGAAATAGATTGTTCTGGCTTAGCTGAGCCACCCTAGCTGACCCTACACAGAGCAGAGTCCTACCAAGAATGGTGCAAATTGTAGACTCATGAGCAAAGAAACAGAAGGGTTGTTTTAAGCCACTGAATGTTGGGATAGTTTTGTTACTCAGCAATAATTATTGAAAAAAAAAGACTTTCAAATTCAAAATTAAAAGACACAAAACACATAGAACTTTTAAATGTACACCTTTGGTTTAAAATTTTTGTTTGCTTAGAATTTTTTGGTTGGCTGTCTGTGTTTCTGATTGTAAAATATCTCATTTGAGGACATGAATTGCTGGATCTCAAATACAGGAAAATTACGTTCTGATTTAAGGCTTAAAAGTAGAGATGCCTGGATTAGGAGGACAATACGATTCTGCTGACCTATTCATCTTACAGGGGCCAAACTTATGTCCTGCCATAATTCTGTAAGTAGGAAGCTGAACTAGAATTGACCTCAGTTAGCATTTCCCCATGCAAGCAACAATACCCACCCTGGAATTCCTGACAACACTATCAACCTGATACAGCAGCCACATGCTGGCCATCCTCGAAAAGTGCTGGCAACAAAGTCTTGTTCAAACAGACGGACAAATCTGCCTAGTTTTATGCAAAGGAAAAGGAAAAGCAAAGCAATTAATTCACCCTGGGGAAACATGCTGAGGGCATGAATTTACCAGGTAGTGCAAGTCACTGTCAGCTGCATTCACAAAGAGGATGCGCCATCCTTCCCCTGTCCTCTAGACCCTTTCCGCCTTCATTGGGGGAAGGGTAATAGATAGTGTGGAGTGGGTGGAAGGGAAATGTAGGACATGAATGGGTAATATAAACTGGAATATAAAGGGAATATTACTTCTTGATGGCACTGATCCTGACGAGATTTGTATTATACACACACCAAAGTTCTACGGGAGGATGCAACCTGGGGAGTCTTCAAGATGCTCTACTGCAGTGTTTCTGAAAGTGTGGTCCCTAAGTCCAGCAGCATGGGCTTCATCTGCAAACTCGTTAGAAATGCAAATTCTTGAGTCCTACCCCAGATGGACTTAATCAGAAACTGTGGGAGTCACAAACCCTCCAGTTGGCTTGGATGCATACCCAAGTTTGGGAACCACTAAACGTGTTGAAATTCAGGGAGAAAAGTTAGAGCTTCGATTCTGAATTTTTAGAAAAAGCATTAAGATTTACCAACACTTAAATTTACTAACATTTAACATTGACTCTCCTGTTCTTATCTGCTCTGTAAGTTGTGGGTCATGTGTCATGTGCAATTTCCACAACCCAAAGGACTTGCAATTATTATCCCTACTTGTTCATTCACTTTCAGCTTGCAGTATTTTTTATGTATTCCCACTGGTGGATTTACAAATTATATTACCTACTTTTAATTTCACTAACTTGTCTCAAGTGGCCAAGTGGCTTGATTCCTGCAAAGAAGCCATCAAGCCTAAGCAAATAAGAAATGGGCAGAGCTGACACTTTCATAATGTCTTCCGAATCACACCACTACAATGCTCCCCCTATAATTATTATTGAAAATATTTTAGTGAGTACCAAAATAAATTTTTATTTAAGATAATAAAATGTAAAATATCTAAGAGATTATTTCATTTTATCTTTTAGTTTTATATATCTGTTTTTATATAGTTTAAAAGAAACCTGAGGCTTAGGAGGAAACAGGTTCAGAGGGGTTAACTAAATTTATCAAAAGTTTAAGGCCAAGATTTAAACTCTGGAACATCTGTTGGATCTCACAGCCTGTTGCTATCAGCTGTGTGGTGTATTAGCCCATGAAGCCTACGAAGATCATTATGGAAGATATAGGTTGGCCACACAAGACTGGAACAGGTGGAAAATGTGCATTAATCAGTAAGTTTGCAATGATTCTGGGAAGACAGGGCCAGTATTGCCCTCAAGGAATCCAGACTAATTGGAAGCAGTAAGACCAGATCAGATAAACTTTCCTGAGTAGAGTCTTCTGTGATATTACCAGTGCTGTATGTACTCCTGCAATATCACCAGTGCTAGAATTGCTCTGCCGTTATCACCAGTGCTGGGATTTGCTATGTGTCCTGCAGGCAATGATGAACATGTGTGAATGATTGGAGTTGTCATTGCATTCACTCTTCCACCTATCACATTGATTCCCTTTTTCATAAAATACAAATCCTGAAAACTGGCATGGATTTAAATAGCATGAGCTTTCAGGCCCTTTGCTGATTTTACAAAATGTCTAAACCTGAAGTTTCTGTTACCATGATAGTTTTCCGTGCATTTCAGCTGCTAACTTGGGCTCCTTTGACACTGTGTTTAGAAAAAGAAGTTTGCACAAAGTGAACTTTATAAGAAAGTAATAATAAATAAAATAGAGAAAACTTCATTTAAAAATCTAAGGGTGCCTAAAGGCAATTTTGTTATATATGGTTGATAATTTTTGTAGAAGATTATCATCAAATATAACTTTTAGATGAGTGGCAATGGCTACCTTCAGATGGAATATACCATAGCTCAGGATTGCCAGCTCTACCTTGTCATAGGCTTGAGCTGGTCAAGCCCACCATGAAGGGTGGAAAGCCTCATCCACTTTTCACTTACGTTATTGAATTTGCATTCCACATTGTGTCATTTCAGAACTCCCTTACACTTTAGTAATTTCATCAGATCCAACCAGCATGAAACCAGCCAGCCAGCCAGCCCTGGATATATCTAATTGTTCAATTTCTTAGAGTCTGCATGTGGACAGCTAAACCTTGCTGGGGGAAAATCCATGGTGTCAGTTTTACCAGCTGGTAATCTGGTATGTTTTCCTGGTCAGTCTGCTCCTTCATTCTCAACCACCATAATTTTAAAGTTTCCCTCTTCTGAAACCTGTATTCCCAATGCTTTCTCTTCACAACACTCATTAGAGTTTGTATACCTACATGGAAGACTACTCACAAATGATGCTCTTACTAACTTGACTACAGCCCATCAGGGCAGAGCTAGTATCAATTTTGCTCACCAGAGCCTCCTTTTGGGGGCCTGGCACAGGGTAGATTCCCCAATAAGCATTGAGGGTTTGCTGTTTGATGCGAGATGAGTAGCTGCTTTCAAACCTTGACCCTTGGGCCATGTCCCCCTCCCAACTGCCAGCAAGTCTTGTAGGGGGCCTCAAACAGCCTTGTCCAAACAGCTATGTCCAAACATCCTGTGTTGACGGAGGTAGCAATCAGTCACTTAGAGCTTCCTGATCAATTGGTGAGAGACAATCTGGGCACATTCTGCAGTGGCTGCAGAGTTTAAGTGATGTCCCACATCAGCCACGGGATGAAGTTTCTAAGGGCAAAATTGCCAGGGACTGGTGAGCTCATCTGAGACATACAGGAAACAGGGAGTAGAGATAGAAAGCAATAAATTAGATAAAAATGCTAATTTGTTTAGCCATCAATTTTTAATCATTTGACCACCTAATTAATTAATTAGTTTTGTTTGGACTGTAGTTCCTTCCTGAAAGCATTTGAGGCTGATGACTATAAAAGACACAAATACAATAACCCTAAAGGTTATTAAAAATAAGTCAGGAGAAATGTTGGCTTTCACTTTACTCCCTGTCTCAAGAAAATTCAGGCAACCCAGCTAAAGGATGTTGACCCTGGGGATGTTCTAATAAGATCCAGATTAAGGAAATGACAAAAAGAATTTAGAGACATGGAGAGATCAAAAATAAACAGAAAAGGTATGGAAGTTGTATCTGAATAAGGACAAGACTGAGAGACTACATGGAGAGAGGCCTCAGCTGTCCTTGCTTTGGCCATCCTAGACCAGAGTGTTCACAACTCACCCACCACAGATGTATGAGTGAACCCAGCAGAGATCGATCAGCCGCAGCCCAGGTCAGAAGAACTACTCATTGGAGCCAGCCCCAAACTGCAGACTTTGTAGAATCATGAACTAAAGTAAATGGTGGTTTCAACATTTTTTCCCTTTCTTTTTTAAAATTAACATGTGATAATTATACATATTTAGTGGTGGCTGTTTTAAGAAATGAATTTTGGAAGTGTTTCTTAGATAGCAAAAATTAACTGATACAGTTCATTTCATGCACAATAACTCTCTGAGAAACTTATTTACTTCAATCTTCAGCTTTACAGGATTAACAATATCTTTTTAGCTTTTCCTAAATCCATTTAAATTTAGTCCTTTGATAAATTTCTTTTTTTTTTTCTTTTTTTGTGAGATGGAGTCTCACTCTGCCGCCCAGGCTGGAGTACAGTGGCACGATCTCGGCTCACTGTAACCTCCACCTCCCGGGTTCAAGCAATTCTCCTGCCTCAGCCTCCTGAGTAGCTGGGACTATAGGCATGCACCATCATGTCTGGCTAATTTTTGTATTTTTAGTAGAGATGGGGTTTCACCATATTGGTCAGGCTGGTATCTAACTCTTGAGCTCGTGAGCCACCCACCTCAGCCTCCCAAAGGGCTGGGATTATGGGCCTGAGCCACTGTGCCCGGCCAGATGAATTTCTTATAGTTTAACTCTATTTGCCAATATTATGATTATTGGGCACAACGGCCCAAGAGGAAAAATAAAGCGCTATGAATTTCTGCTCAGCAGCCTCAGTTGCTTCTTTTCATGGAAAACAAAACAAAACAAAACAAACAAAAAAACCCAAACCAAAAAACCTCTAGAGGTTACGTTCAACTCTTACAGCACTGAACTCAGCTTTTGTGAGTTCAGTTTATTTAGGCTTTTTATTAGGCTTGGGGACGGGCTGGTGGTAGTATTAATACTACTGAGTTTGGGTTGAGAACACTTTTTCTCTTTAGGATCCTGAGTCAGGGGTTGACCTAGAAAATCAACACCCACAGATATTTTCTACAAGGTGGTAAATCAAGCAATCCAAATTTCGCGCTCTCATTTTAAGATAGTCTTTGTAAACCAAACAAATAAGCATAAAGAGAAAAAAGAAAATGCTTAAGACCATAAATGTATACTTTATCTTACAAATACAAACATGCCAAATACTTTTCAGAAACCATGCATGAGAATGACAATTTAAGCTTAAGTCCTAAAAGCTTTCCACTCTCTCTAGCTCCCACATGTGTATAAAAGGTTTAAATGAACAAGAAAAACATGCTGGGATTAGGATTTGATTCCAAAAAGCTTTTATAGTCATATAGAATGACCAGGAGTTACACTAGCTTCAAAAGACACACCAAACAAAAACTGATTTTTATCAAATGGTATTAATACTTGATGGACCAAAGTTGTTTTCACAAAGTATTTCCAAAATGAGGAGCTTGCCAAGCTGTGCCAATGTTCATAGCTCCAGGGGTCCTATCTTGGAACTTTCAAATTCAGTCAAAAGGAAAAAACATGTGTTTGTCTATCTGAACTTTAAAATCTGTCAACGAATACCAAACTCAGCACTTCTGAAACATGAATTGGAGGCCCATTCCTGACCTGACTCAATTTCCTACTTTGACACAATGATCATTAGGCATATCGCACTAGAGTGTGGCAGACGCATTTTGATAAGTTATTTTGTCAATTAGCTCAACCACTTACCAATCTCTCAGGCATAAACACTACTTACAAATTAACTGCTCTTAATTTGTTAGTATGAAAACTTGCCTAAGATTCTCAGGGACCTCAGACAAAAATTAATAAACATAACTTTTTTAAAAAACAAAGCACCAAATTTTTTCATACATATGATTTGACTATCTTCTTGAAATAACTCAAAAGTTCCCCAGCAACTTAGCTTGTAACTCATTTCAAATAAGATTGCATGAAAGAAGAAATGAAGGCATTATATGCCCCATCACCCCTGAGGCAATTAGTTTAGAGAAGTGATACAAATCACTTAAAGAACGTTTCTGGAGTACATTGCCAGGCTCCTGATCCTTAGCCTAACGCTTCTGCCAATGTAAATTCTTTGGTCTCCATGCTATGCTACTCATTTAGAGACCATGATGGCAGGCATCAAACTACACTTTCCTATCATAACTTCTGGGTCTTTTTGTCTGCTTGAATTTCCCTTTTTCTGAGCTGCCATCCTTTTCCTTTCAGTTCCTTCTTCACCAACGCCCTTGTATTTTCCTCATAAGCCTTATGATCGAAAACAGCAGTTTCCAAACTTTGCCACACCTGAACACATATTATAATTATATAATCATTCCCTGATTTGTTGTCCTGGAATCCTTTTGGGGTTACCTAGTTAAATAGGGACTTGAAGAGTAACAAACCATATACCTCTTAGAAAGATACAACATACATTAGTGTATCAAAGACTGTAACTTTTTAATCCAGTATTGCTCAAATTAAATAATTTATTTATTTTAAGGAACTGGGTTCCATGGAATATAAATTTGGGAAAATTTCTCTTTTCCTATTTTTATTTTCTGAGGAAAAAAATGTTTTTCTTTGCTTCAAGGATGGTGTGGCTAAGCAGGGGTTCGATGATTCAGAAATAATAGGAGGAAAAAAAAAAAGAAAAAAAAAAAAAAAAAAAAAAAAAAAATAAAAAACAGAAGTGAAGGAAAGGAAATGAATGGAGGAAAGAAATGAAATGAATCTCCTCCAGACTTTAATTACATCTCTTCTTTTTTACAACTATGCACTCTAAGATAAAGGGGGAGAAAACTGTGCTTAATCTGAAAATATTGACTGATATTATGGTCTAGGCATGGCACTCTTCCTGGACCAGAGAAACTGAGAGCAACAAGACATGGTTCTTACCTCCAAGATTCTCATAGCCTAGAGTAGAAGAGCAGAGAGAAGAGCAGAAGATGGTAGAAGTGCTTTGAAGCCTGTATCCACAAGAGTTTGTAGAGTAGCCACTTTGTGTTCAGGTCTTTCCCTCCATGCAGAACCTTAAAAACTGCATCTAAAATCCTCATATTCTAACTACCGCCTCAGCACTACACACACACACACACACACACACACACACACACACACACACAAGGTACTTGCAATATGTAAACAGGAAATCAGCTACACTGTATTATGAATACTTTTCCCCCTCCCCCTCTTAAACCATGAGCTCTGGCATCTCTTTTTCTGAGACTCACCACAAAGCAGCACTGGGCTCCATCACAAATCTTTCAAGGTTACAACCTCTACTACTTTAGATCCTTCTATTTTCTTTCTACTTCAGATGAGATTAAGCCCAGGCCAAGCTGTGCTACCTACCATCTCTGTTTCTGCTTTTGCATCATTAAGAAGACCATGAAAAAAGATAAGCTACCACGGCAGAGAAATGTATCATCAGGTAGGGCTGCATTCAGCTGCAGGTAAGAGAAAACCTAATTACAGTGGCTTAAATAGAAGTGGGTTATACTTTCCTCATTTAATAATTACTGCAGGCATAGGCAGTTTGCTGATACTGGGTCCAACCAGGAGAAACAAACAGAAGGTTGGTACTTGTTTTGCCTCTCCCTTTTAACAGAAAAGCAAAAGCTTTCCCAGAAATCCCGTCTCAGCAGATCTGCTTTTTATCCTGTTGACCAGAATGGTGTCACACGGCTATAAGAGAGAATGGGAAAGTGAGCCTGAATGGCTGTCCTAGCAGCCGATGAAGATTCTTTGCCACAAGATCCATCCTGGTTCAACTCCCAAAGATTTTTTTGAAAGGGTTGGCATCCAAGTTCCTTTAGTGATAAAGAACTAAAGTGCTGAAATACTGCAATAAATCTATACATTAAAAATGTTATAGAGTTTATTAGTTCTATGTTCCCTTCATACTGTGACTGAACTCATTAGTTTCTTGAACTGAAATGGAGAAATCCAAGATCACTGGTCAAACTTCAGGTGATTCCTGAAACTGCAGCTCTGCTTAACAACTTGAGTATCTCTTTTTCTTATTTTTCCATATTAGTTATTTCTTGATTCATTCATTCATTCAATAAATATTTATTGAGGATCTACTATGTGCCAGGCATCGTAATAGATGCTACAATACAATGGGGAACAAGATACATACATTTCTTTTTCTATGAAGTGTTGTTTTAGTGGAAGAGACAGATACAATGTATTTAATTATAATTGTGATACATGCTATGTAGGGTAAGTACAAAGTAAAATGAGGATATTACAGGAAATTAGTGTAGTTTGAGGTGTATCAGGAAAAGCTTTCCCAAGGCTCAATGAAACCAGGGCCTGTATGCTTCAGTGCTTTTGACATTTTGGGTCAGATAGTTCTTTGTTATGGGGGGCTGTCTTGCCGCCCCATGGGAGGTTTAGTGGCATCCCTTGACCTCTACTCACTAGACGCCAGTGGCTTTCCATTCCAGTTGTGACAACCAAAAGGAGTTCTAAACATTGTCAAATATCCCTGGGGGCAAAATTATCCCCAGATGAGAACCACTGATTTAAATAAAGACTTGGAAGATGAATAGGAGAGTCAGTCACACCACAGAGAGAAGTCATCAGTTCCTGTCCATGTTTCACCCCAATCCTTCCTTTGGTAAACTTTTAAGCCCTCTTGCTTTATTCAAAGAGCATTGAAACTTCTTCTAGGAAGTCTTTGCTGAAGACAAAATAGGTGGCAAATTCCCTCTGGCTCTCACTCTGAATAAACCATGAGTTCCACAACTTTTTTTCTACTCAGTATTTCACAATGTCTGGAAATACAGATAACGCTATTTCACTTTTTCACAGATGGAAGATGTCCTTGATGATCTGATGTATATTCACCTATGTTTCCAGACTTCATGAACAGCCTCTGTACTTCTTTCTTTCTTTTGAGCACCCCAGAGACAAGTATTAAAGGTCTGCTTCATGCCAGGCACGGTCCTAGATGCTACAGTTTAAATACGAGTAAGAGAAGACTTTTGGTCTCCAAGAACTCATTGTCTTGCTTCACTCAGGTACAACATGCAGGAAGCTGTAGAGGCAAAGTTGAGTGTTCAATTAATTATGTTCTGCTGGCTGCATGTCTTTTCCAATGAACACAGATTGAGAGGCAAAGACAAAGCCTATTTAGCTCACAATTCCGCAACTATGAGGTTATGCAGAGAATATCTGCAGAAGATTTGATTGATAATTCTGATATAAAATGATTAATGAGAATGATTCTGTACTCACTCAGATAACCTCACCCGGAGTGGCAATTCTACTCGGCTTGATTCCTCGTAATTATTTGCTGAATAAATTGAGACTTGATTTTCATTTGCTTCAAGCTCTGTCAATAGCTTCTCCAAAGCGAGATCCTTCCTAAAATTCCTTGCCAGGCTTTGACCTACTTCCTTCTTATTCCTTCTCCCCTAGACAGAGCTTCCCCCTAAAATCTCTCCTGTTTATCACCTGTCTAGCCAAATCAACTGCCAAGGACAGGAATGCTGAAGTGAGGCAAAGTATTTATTTCCTGCTTTGTAGAGCCAGATACTTTAAGTGGAGAAAAAAAGTCCTCACTTGCTTCTAAGTAATGTTTTGTTTTGGTCAGAGCCACACATTAATTCACATGTCCAGGCTGCTTGTAAAATAAAACCAGAGGCATAAGAACTGATAAGAACATGCATTCCTATTTCCTTTCTCTACAAAAGAAAGCCTGATGGTAGTGGCTCATCACTTGTGAACACTGGGCTTAAAATTTTAAAGAAAGCAGGGCTTAGCATAGAGAGATGGTTCTATCCAGTACTCAAATAAATGGCAAATTGAACTTACATTCTGTGGAGGCAGAAGCAACTCACTAGGGAAGCTTCCTACAGAAACAAAAATTACTAAAACAACATGATGAGGTAAGTACAGTAGTACAATAAAGTCACCTATTTTTCTTCCATTAGTCTTTAGAGTCCTTTATAGTCAGCCCAGTGTAGTGATTGATCAGCACCAAAACTCCTCATTCTTCTTGAGAGGGAGAAACATGTCAGCAGGTCTCTGCATTTTACTATCACTGATGTTCATCCCACCTGTTCTCTTTCGCTTTACATGCTGTGTACCAACAGCTAGGTCTTCTTTTTCATATGTCCATGCCAGGGCCTTTAAACCAATTCAGGACCTTCTGCATGGCTCAAACTTGGGTCAGCTCCACAGTAGGCCTCTTATTTATTTTTTAGAAACTGTCTAAATTGCAACATAAAAACTGCAGTCAGTTATGCAAGTTTTATGTAGTTTTGTGGAACCTGTTGAGGATGATCTTTTCCCAGAAAATGAATAGGTTTCCAAGCATTGTAGTATATGTGATTAATTGAGCCCAGTCTTCAGACCTTCTCTGGAGGTGCAATGCTATGGCTCCTGGGAATGTAATACAGTTGACTCTTAACATCCAAACTATGGCTATAATACAGGATCCAAGACAGCAAGATCCCTGTGCCTTTGTGGGTGTATGTGTTAAAACCAGAATGTCTTTTTTTGCGGGCGGAAATGCTCTCGAATTAGGCAGAGTGTGATTCAAAAAAAAAGAAAAAAAAAAAAAAAAAAAAAAAAAAAAAA
>NW_016811040.1:2057272-2062163 GCF_001698545.2 Rhinopithecus bieti | reverse complement strand
AATTGAGCAACGAACGATTTGCGATTCCAGCAGCCCCCTGAGCCACAGTAGACTCAGAGACTCCTGCGCAGCTACGTGGTGGAAGAAGATTTATGGACAGAAAAAGGAGAGTGACGTTCAGAAAACAGAAGTGAGGTACAGAAAGCGTTGAACTGATTACAGTTCAGTGTTTGCCCTATTTGAACATGGTTCAAACAGCTGACTGTATTTGATTGGCCAAACTCAGTGACCGGCACAAGTGTAGGCTACGGAGTATTTATACTTCCAGTTGTTATAGTTCACAATGTACAGAGAAACCTTCGGGCCAAGCTTAAAATATGGAAGGAGGCAGCTTCAGGCTAAACTTCATTTAGCAAGTGAGGTTTGTTTTGGTAGGGCAAAGCAATACAATTAGATCCTGGGAGACTTCTCCTTTAAGGGTGTTTCAAAACAATTTAATATTTTCAGATTATGTGACTTCCATTTCTGTTAAGCTAGTCTTGAATTTCTTACGAAGTAATGAACATAGACCTTTCAAGTGCAGGTTTTACTGCTATTACAGTCTCAGGTGAGGTGATAATCAAATATTTATTATATGGAAAGTAGTGGGCACTACTACTCAGAATGGACCTCAACTGTTCTCTCAGAGACCTGGTTTTGAAGGTCCCCTGCTGTGCCAAGAACTAACCTTTGAGTGGTGACTTTGGGAAGGTCTGGTGAAATGACCCTGGTGATGAAAGGCTCAGAGTAGTGGCCACTTACCAAGGGCTACACAAATATTTCAGTAATTTAATAACCACTAGAGTTGTATTAGTGCAAATTGATGGATGTCAGCCTTTCATGGATAAAATTAAATGAATAAATGAATGAACTTAAACTCTTACGAATAAGCAACATGACCTGAGTCTTCCAGAAATCCACAAAAGCTTGTGCAGATGAGTTTGGTTTGCTGAATCTTTTCCTTTGAACTTCCCTATAGATAAAAGGGAGGTTCCTAGCAGGCTGGCAGCTACCTTTTGGCTAGATGTCAAAGTAACTAGAGAGTGTAAATGATTCCAGCCAAACCATCAATAATTGACAGTGGGTAATTCAGTACATAGACTCCACAACCGCCTATCTACAAAGGTGGCAAAGAGAATGTCTCTCTGTTTCTCTTCACCCATTCAATTTAGACACCAGCCCACCCTTCAATAATGCCACACATTCCAATCATGAAAAACAAATGGTGTGACAATAGCCAGGGGACTTTCAGAGCAGAGCATCCCTTTGGTAAACACAGCCCCTAGATACTATCTCTTGCTCTCCCACGGGATGCCTGCTGCAAAGGAGGCTGAAATGCAACGGATTAGGAAATTAGGGCTTTTATGGTCTAAGTGATCAAAATGTAACTCATGAGTTTCAGAAAACTTTTATGTTTTGGTACTTTGCTTAATTCTCTCTCTCTCTCTGTGTGTGTGTGTGTGTGGGCACACACACACACACACACGCAGGCATACACATGTTTCAATGCTCAATAATGGTGATTTTATTGTGAAACCTATGGTTCAATGAAAGATTTAGTGTTGAATGTTTGTAGACATAAATTACAATTTTTACATCTAACTGACCCGTGCTTTTGATTATTCTGTCTGGGTAAACTTAGTTCAACTAAATTCATTCATTTATTCATTCAACAAATATTACTGAGTATCTACTCTAAATCACCTACTCTTCTAAGGCTCTGGGGATGTAGACAGGGAAGAGGGCAAACAAGAAACCTATGCTCCTGGAATGTACATTCTAGGGCAAAAAAAGTATTTATAATTTCAGGTAATAGTACTGTACAAAAAAATAAAGCAGGGTAAAGGGTTAGAGGTGGCTGAGGGTATCTTAGTGAAGGTGGTCTTGGAAGGCCTTTGTAAGGAGGTGATATCTGAACAACTAATTGAAAAATATGAGGAGAAGAGGCATGTAAAGATTTGGTGGAAGAACATTCCGGGCAGAGAGAACAATAAAAGCAAAAGCCTTGAGGTGGGAATGATGTCGATGCATTTCAGACACATCAAGAAGTCGACTGTCCCGAGTAGAATGAATGAGGGGGCAAATGTAGAAAGTGAAGCTAAATGTAACTGTTGCTAAAGCCCCGTAAGATGAGGTCTTCTGACAGACTGAGGAAACTTTTCAAATAAATGCTGTAGATTCTCTCTGAATTACTAAGAGCTTCCTCAATTAACTATAATGGTTGTGATTAGAATTCTGAATTGGAGAATCATGTTCATACACACAATACTTTTTTTATTATTGTTGATACATGGCATATTTCGCCTTGCTATTCTGTAGTGAATGTATTCTAACTTTTGTGGGGTGGGGTTGGGGTAGGTAAGAAAAAGGATGGTGATAGTGGTTGACATATCCACAGACGAGCAAAATGTACATTTTTTGTTCCTGCCTCTTCTGATTTAGTACATGGCCTCAAATCTCTCACTTTTCAGGGGCATCCCATTCTGATAACATTGAGATCTAATGGAGTTTAGCTCTACTAGAGAGTAATATCTGTGAGGGCAGAGACTTGTTCATCACTGCATCCATGGTGATTTATAAATAATTATTGAACTCGTCCACACACTCTGCCCAGCTTCATTTACTTCCTTGTCCTTTATGTTTCCTCCCTTAAACCTCACCGAGTAGGACCCTGTTCTGAGAGGAGCACAGCAGGACACTCTGGGTCTCCCAAGGGAGCAGTTCTACAGTGTCAATCACTCTCTCATCCTGAACATAACGTGATACAGACCATTTCTTGGAAAAACCCCAATTCTCCTGGTATTGCTTGACCACATTAACCTTTAGGTAATTGGCACTAAACTTAGAACTTAGGATTAGTTCAGTGGAATTCCAGCTAATGAAAGAGGTGGCCATAAATGTCCAAATGTCATTGTTGAAAATTTGTTTCAAGTATCATATGTTGTTGGGCAGATAGGAAGGACCATCCCTCCTTGTCCCGCTCCAAAGCTGAAATACTTATAAGCATTTAATATCAAAGAAGAACTGGGCCAGGCAGCTGTATTACAGAGAAGTCTAATATTTGATTTTTGCCCACAAGAGGTCTAAAATCTACTAAGGAATAATGACAATAATAAGAAGCCATTAAACAAATACTAAATGAATAAAATACATTTTATTACCAAGTACCTTGAACTCTAAAAGCACCTAAAATTATATTAGAAAATAGTAAATACTGAAGTTACTTGTGGAATTAAATCTAATTGTGTTATTTATCTTGAGGCTATTATTTTTAAAACATATATGTCATTCTCATAATAGACTATACATATAAAAGAAAAGGTGTAAGAAAGAAAAACTGCTAAATCTCTGAACCCAGAACGACCTCTCTTAGCATTTTGGTTTATATTCTTCCAGTTGTCTTTATCTTTCTCTTCTTACATAGATAAGATCATATGGAATACATCATTTTATTTCCTTTTTTCCTCTTAAGATCATAGCATGTTTTGAATATTTTTTTCCCTCCCTAGTGGGGTGTCTTCTGGTGAAAACTAAAAAAACCTACTAGGAAAATTCTAAAAGAACTTTAACACTTGTTATGTATGTTTTAAAAACCTTTGTTTTAGAGGCTGAATAATACTCAAATAAATGAACGTTTATTAATGAGACTTTGAAAATTTATGTATGGCTACACAACTAAAATATTTCTGCATTTAAATGCTTTACATGTTCTCCTGTGTTTTCCTGTGGACTGTTCCCTGGTCACATAGGTGACAAAATATCCGTACAAGAAGAGAATATAGCAGAGATCATAATAGATGAGGTTGTCAGAGGCAGAAACAGAGTTTCCCTGTCTGCTCTTGCAGAAAGTAAATGTGAAATTCTGGCAATTTGGTTGGGTTATTTGGTCTCCAGCAGGGCCCCTCTCAGGAAGTGAACTCACAGTGGCCTTTCAGTTGACAGCCAGAAGATGGGGTAAATGCTGTTAGCAGTTACCCTAGGGCAGAAAACTTAAGAGGTGACTGCACAATGGAACTGGGGAAGCCAAGAGAAGGTAATGAGGTGCCAAACCTGGCCTGATATGCACAAGGCAGGAGACAGAAGCCAAGAAAATACACGCCAACATGCCTGGCTTCAGAGGTCTGTCACACAGTGGATTGCTTTTGCAAAGCTTTTCAGTTCATAATCAGTGCCCTGTAACTGACAATTATTTTTATCCAAGAAGTAATTTTCAGAAATCCGTGGGCTCTGCCTTCTAGGCACTTAGGATGGCCTTCTAACACTGTACTTACAAGTTCATGATGTGTGTGTCATTATCTAAAATACAGTGATAACTGCAGCTTATTGAACATTTGGTATGTGCTACATACCAAAGCACTCACTGAATATCCATTCACTCAGTTAAGCCTCCCCACCAAACACATACAGTACGCTTGTGCTATTACCATCCCCATATTATAGCTGAGGAAACAGAGACAGAGAGAAGTTGCCCAGGGTCAGCCAGCCAGCATGGGTGGGGGCTGGAATTCACACCCCCGCCTAACACCAGAGCCTATGCTCTTGACTCCTCTAACCCCTGTCTCTCCCCTTCCCTAAGTAACCCCAACAGGAAGCCAAATTGTTTCTTATCTCCTCATTCTCCACAACTCACACTGATCTGAAAAAAGAAGGTGACCAACACATGTTAGCTTGAATTGAATCAGCCACGATAAATATTTCTTTTCAATTTCTTTGTCAAAGTAATATACATACATAATTAAAATGGTGCCAAAAGAAATTTAACAATTTAAGAAAATTCCCTATACCCTGAACTCTCATTTTTTCCTTTCCCATTCCACTGTTTGGAGGCAACCATTTATTTATTTATTTATTTTTTACATTAATGATTATTATTTTTAAATTATACTTTAAGTTCTAGGGTACATGTGCACAA
>NW_016811040.1:2045396-2054581 GCF_001698545.2 Rhinopithecus bieti | reverse complement strand
ATGGTCTTTACACTTTGGCATGTTTTTGCAGTGGCTGGTACCAGTTGTTCCTTTTCATATTTAGTGCTTCCTTCAGGAGGTCTTGTAAGGGAGGCCTGGTGGTGACAAAATCTCTCAGCATATGCTTATCTGTAAAGGATTTTATTTCTCCTTAACTTATGAAGCTTAGTTTGGCTGGATATGAAATTCTGGGTTGAAAATTCTTTTATTTAAGAATGTTAAATATTGGTCCCCACTCTCTTCTCGCTTGTAGAGTTTCTGCTGAGAGATCTGCTGTTAGTCTGATGGGCTTCCCTTTCTGAGTAACCCAACCTTTCTCTCTGGCTGCCCTTAACATTTTTTTCCTTCATTTCAACTTTGGTGAATCTGACAATTATGTGTCTTGCAGTGTCTCTTCTCGAGGAGTGTCTTTGTGGCATTCTCTGTATTTCCTAAATTTGAATGTTGGCTTGCCTTGCTAGGTTGGGGAAGTTCTCCTGGATAATATCCCGAAGAGTGTTTTCCAACCTGGTTCCATTCTCCCCATCACTTTCAGGTGTACCAGTCAGACGTAGATTTGGTCTTTTCACATAGTCCTATACTTCTTGGAGGCTTTGTTCATTTCCTTTTACTCTTTTTCCTGTAAACTTCTCTTCTTGCTTCATTTCATTCATTTGATCTTCAATCACTGATATCCTTTCTTCCACTTGATCGAATTGGCTACTGAAGCTTGTGTATGCATCATGTAGTTCTTGTGCCATGGTTTTCAGCTCTATCGGGTCATTCAAGGTCTTCCCTATGCTGTTTATTCTAGTTAGCCATTTGTCTAATCATTTTTCAAGGTTTTTAGCTTCTTTGTGATGGGTCCGAACATCCTCCTTTAGTTCGGAGAAGTTTGTTATTACCGATCATCTGAAGCCTTCTTCTCTCAACTCATCAAAGTCATTCTCTGTCCAGCTTTGTTTCATTGCTGGCGAGGAGCTGTGTTCCTTTGGAGGGGGAGAGGCGCTCTTATTTTTACAATTTTCAGCTTTTCTGCTCTGGTTTCTCCCCATCTTTGTTGTTTTATCTACCTTTGGTCTTTGATGATGGTGATGTACAGATGGGGTTTTGGTGTGGATGTCCTTTCTGTTACTTTTCCTTCTAACAGTCAGGACCCTCAGCTGCAGGTCTGCTGAAGTTTGCTGGAGGTCCACTCCAGATCCTGTTTGCCTGGGTATCACCAGCAGAGGCTGCAGTACAGTAAATGTTGTTGCCTGATCCTTCCTCTGGAAGTTTCGTCTCAGAGGAGCACCCAACCGTATGAGGTATCAGTCAGCCCCTACTGGGAGGTGCCTCCCATTTAGGCTCCTCGGGGGTCAGGGACCAACTTGAGGAGGCAGTCTGTCCATTCTCAGATGTGAAACTCCATATTGGGAGAGCTACTACTCTCTTCAAAGCTGTCAGACAGGGATGTTTAAGTCTACAGAAGTTTCTGCTGCCTTTTGTTTAGCTATGCCCTGCCCCCAGAAGTGGAGTCTACAGAGGCAGGCAGGCCTCCTTGAGCAGCATGGGGCTCCATCCAGTTCGAGCTTCCGGCCACTCTGTTTACCTACTCAAGCCTCAGCAATGGTGGACATCCCCCGCTTTGTCTCGCTACCACCTTGCAGTTGGATCTCAGACTGCTGTGCTAGCAGTGAGCAAGGCTCCATGGGCGTGGGACCCTCTGAGCCAGGCACGGGATATAATCTCCTGGTGTGCCATTTGCTAAGACCATTGGAAAAGCTCAGTATTAGAGTGAGAGTGTCCTGATTTTCCAGGTACCATCTCTCATGACTTCCCTTGGCTAGGAAAGGGAAGTCCCCGACCCCTTGCACTGCCTGGGTGAGGCGATGCCCTGCCCTGCTTCAGCTCACGCTCTGTGGGCTGCACCCACTGTCTGACAAGCTCCAGTGAGATGAACGTGGTACCTCAGTTGGAAATGCAGAAAGAGCCCATCTTCTGCGTCACTCATGCTAGGAGCTGTAGACTCGAGCTGTTCCTATTTGACCATCTTGGAACCTCCCCCTATTTCACTTATTTGTTTTTACTTTTTTTTTGAGACAGAGTCTTGCTATGTTGCCCAGGCTGGAGTGCAGTGGCATGATCTTGGCTCACTGCAAACTCAGCCTCCCGGGTTCAAGCGATTCTTCTGCCTCAGCCTCTCTAGTAGCTGGGATTGTAGGTGTGCACCACCATGCTCAGCTAATTTTTGTATTTTTAGTAAAGATGGGGTTTTCCATGTTGGCCAGCCTAGTCTTGAACTCCTGACCTGATGTGATCCGCCCACCTCAGTCTTCCAAAGTGTTGGTATTACAGGCTTGAGCCATTGCACCCAGCCTAGAGGTAACTACTTAAATCTCTCATCCGTTTATTCTGATCTCTAGATTGCCAAATATCTTGTATTGCTATTTCTTAATATACCAATTTTATACTGCATATTGATATTCTTTATGGGACAAGAGGAATTAGCTCTCTTATACCATCCTCCTGCTTACTTCATTTAAAGATATATATTGCTAATAATACTTTAGAACTATTTATAATTCTTGATAAGGTTTTTGTTAAATAGTGTTTATAAGTACTGTGTATTATTTACTGCAAAGCCAACTAGTGTACTCTGTTTTATTTCTCATACAAATTCTTATTTTTCTGCAAGTTGATTGTTGCTTCTCTTTTTAAACTTGCTTAGTTATACACCTAATTTTCTTTCATATGCCTCATTATTAGTATTACTTTCCAATAGTCAAATAGACCAGATAATGTACCAATTACATTTTTTGTATCGTTTGTATCCAATCTGAACTTGTTTCTTTCTAGAGCCATCGTACAACTGTCATGTGAGACTTTACCTTTTCTCATCATCTCAACATTGCTTTACATTTCTGATTTGTGTTGGACACTTAGTTTCATGAATCCTTTCTGTTTCAGAGTTAACTGCCTAATCTGGTTAAAGCCAAACCTCAAGGATCAGATTAGTAAAGAGTATAGTGGAGAGAAACATTCTGAGACCTTACATATCTAAAGATGTCTCTATTCCATGCTCAAACTTAAAAGTTTTGGCAGGTATCAAATTCTAGGTCGCTAGTCATTTTCTGTCAGAATTATAAAATATTGCTTTTTTGTTTTCTCTCTTCTAATGTAGCTATTAAAAGTCTGATGTTTTCTGATTCCAATTGCTATGATTATAACTTTCCCTCCCCTTTTTTGGATCTGTTATTTTGAAATATTGTAGTAGTGCTGCTTGATGTGAATCTTTTAAAAATTTTTTCCAATAACTGTACCTAGACATTTTGCCTTTCTAGTCTGAAACTTTATATTCTTCAGTTCTCAGGAAATGCCCTTTAAAAAAAAAAACTTTCCTCCCATTCATTTTCTCTTATTTCTCCCTTAATTCTTAATAGCCAAATGTTAAACCTTCGGGGCTGATCTAAATCTCTCTTGCCTGCTCCCTCCTAATTTTATAATCCCTATGTCTTTTTATCCTACATTTTGTGAGAGTGTCTTGATGTTGTCATCCAGCCTACCTATTAAATATTTTCCTTTCTATCAAAGGATGTTGGTTGTGACTTTTCTGATTGTCTCAATGTTTCAGGAGAGATTCCAGGGACTGACAACAAAAGGTGCCAACAGATCCACTAGGGAGATGCTAAAGAATGATGAAACTACAAAGGTAACTAGTTTGCTGAAAAACAGTTGGACTTTTAAGGTGTAAATCATGAAAAGAAGTTATTTAATGTATTTTTTAATACCATAGCCTGTCAACCATATTATTTTGAATTTTTTTCTCTACCCATGAAAGGAACTTGGGTGATTTTCAGGTATTAAAAATAGTCTAAATTAGACAATTGTCTTAATAGACAACTGGAGACATCTTGTCTTTCCGGGGGTCCTTTTCAGGATGACTCAATTTCTGTTCCTTTCCACATGGAACCTTCAGGAAGTATAAACCTTTGTCCAACTATCAGTGAGATGCAGCAAGCCTTCACTGCAGCCCTTTCTCTTTGTTCTACAGTTAGGGGCAACTCCAGACAGCCTCACTCCCACTTTTGACTTTAACTGGTCCAGTTGGATATCAATCACACTGCCCCTCAGAATTTTAGGGAGATATATGGCAATATCTTTCAGTATTTCTCTAAAAGTCAACTCACTTCACTTCTGGGGTAGAGGGGGCAATCCCTTTACTTTCCCAGGGGGAGATAAGCAGCAAAGAACACACTGGTAACTCTCTTGAAGAAATTCTCATGACCATCCTTCCTCAATAAATCTCCTTATCTTCCTTCATATGTGCTTCAGGTAGGTGATGAAAGGGGATGTAAAGTCAGCCTCACTTTCTCTCGCACGGTCTCAACAGGTGATTTGGAATCTGTTGGTCTTGGACTTAGCTAAAACTGAGTACGTAAGAAAATTTGCATTTAACAACTTGTTTCACTTGGGTAATTTTATCTTTATTTCCAAAATTTCTTTCTTCCCCTCGTCCCACCGCTTTGTTTTCTGCTTCCCCCCACCACCCCTAAACTGAAGGTCCCCTACTTGTCCTGCTTCCATGAGTGGCCGTGACCAGGAAAAAAGGGAGAAGAACCAGTAGCATGGGGAGGGCTCATCTCCACAATTTTCCATTTATACACACAACTCACAGACAAGCATGAGTAAGCACTGCAGGTAGAAGTTGGCAGCAGAGGAAGGATAAAGAATAGGTGAGGAGTTGGGGTGTTATTAAAAAAATACCCTCCCCCCAAACTGAAGTGCCTGCGGGATACGTGGTCTGTTCCTGTCAGAGAGTTTGAGCCAGAACGACTCCATCCAAAACAAGGACTGGGTAAAATAAGGCTGAGAGCTCCTAGGCTACATTCCCAGGAGGTTAGGCCTTCTAAGTCACAGGATGAGACAGGAGCTCAGCACAAGGTACAGGCCACGAAGATCTTGCTGATAAAACAGGTTGTGGCAAAGAAGCCAGCGGAAACCCACGAAACCAAGATGGCCGTGAAAATGACCTCTGGTTGTCTTCACTGCGCATCATACACTAGTTATAATATATTAGCATGCTAAGAGACACTCCCACCAGCACCCTGACGGTTTATAAATGCCATGGCAACATCAGGAAGTTACCCTATATGGTTTAAAAGGGGAAGGGATCCTCAGTTCTGGGAATTGCCTGCCTCTTTCCCAGAAAACTCATAAACAAGCCACCCCTTGCTTAGCATATAATCAAGAAATAACTAAGTATCCTTTGTCCAGCAGCCCATGGCACTGCTCTGCCTGTGGCGTAGCCATTCTTTTGTTTGTTTATTTCTCTAATAAACTTAATGTCACTTTACTCTGTGGACTTGCCCTAAATTCTTTCTTGCATGAGATCTAAGAACCCTCTCTTGAGGTGTGGATCAGGACTCCTTTCTGTTAACACTTCAACTCAAGAGCAATCAGAAGATCAAAAGTAATTTGGGAAGGCCAGAACTGTCAGGGATGGAAGGGAGAGGAAAAAGCAGGGCTTGGTGGGGAGCTGTTTGGCAACTGGGGTGAAAGGATTACTCTCCCCCTGCTGAGATTCTCCAGTCCCTTCCTGTCTGTTAGGAACACAGCAGCCTGCAACCCCTGTGGGCAGGTCTGGGGCTTCCAGATGTTCCAGGAAGGGGGCTCACAAAAGCTTTCCCTCCAGGGAGATGATGGCACTGCCTCCCAGCTTCTCTGCCAGGGTGCAGTCGTTCTTGACTTTCGCGTAGTAATTTACTTGTAATTCATGCTTGATCCCCGTTAGCTTTTTCTTGATAGTGTCCTTGGAGTTGGCACAGATCATTTTGCTCTTAAGGGGTGCAGACTCAGGCCCAGAAGCGGAACACCAGGTCCTCCTTCTTGCTTTCCTTGGTCTCACAGTTTGCATCATAGAGGGCATTGTGGCAGTCTTCGGCAGCATCTTGACAGAGGTGGTGGAGAGACCATTGACAGTCTGGCTGACATCACCCATCAACATCTGCTTGCCCTCCTTGAGGATGAGTTCTTGTCCTCACTCAGGCAGAAGAGTACCACCTTCCTGAGCTTCTTTACCTCCTCTGGTGTCAACAACTTGTGCACCTTCATGCCATTGGATACCTTGATGATGCCATCAGACAGACACACAGGAAGTTACATTTCCAGAAGTCAAAAAGAGATGGCAAAGGGAGCCAGAGAGGAGGAGATCTGACTGGACCTGCTCTTTTTTTTTTTTAATATTTTATTTTATTTTTTGAGATGGAGTCTTACTCTGTTGCCCAGGCTAGAGTGCAGTGGTGCAATAGCGGCCCATTGCAAGCTCCGCTTCCCGGGTTCATGCCCTTCTCCTGTCTCAGCCTCCCGAGTAGCTGGGACTACAGGCACCTGCCACCACGCCCGGCTAATTTTTTTGTATTTTTAGTAAAGACGGGGTTTCACCGTGTTCGCTAGGATGTTCTCTATCTCCTGACCTCGTGATCTGCCTGCCTCGGCCTCCCTAAGTGCTGGGATTACAGGCGTGAGCCACTGCGTCCAGCCCTGAACCTGCTCTTTAATAGTACACAGTATCTTCTAATTTATCTGAGACTAGAAATCAATGATTTTCATGATTTTCTTCCATTTCCTTCCTTAGCTCTGCTTCCTTAAGCATCATCTTTTGTTTGTTTACTTTTGCTTTCTAGTTGAGCAGAGGCTTTCTTCATGTGCTTGGTGATCCTTGATTGCCTATTGTCATTTAATATTAAGGTACTAGAATGTGAATGGTGTTTAAGAAGGGAGATAAGCTTGTAGTTAAGCTGAACACACTAAACTGGAAGTCTTCTTGGGTTTTGAAATCATCAATTTAGTTTAATTTCTAAATCTTTTCCCTGTATTCATCCATTTTAGGTTTGTGGTTTATGTTTTTTCTCCAGCTCTTCATCTTGGTGTGGGCATAGAGGTCCACCATAAAAATGTGTGGCCCTTCATTATCTAGGACAGTGTGGGTTTTCTGAAGAGTTCCTAAACTAGAGCTAAGTTATGGAAAATGTTTCATATCAAAATGGATGAAATATACAAGCCAAAGTTGTGGCATCTACTTTCCCATTCCAGGTATACATTCATAATTTTCATTTTGGAAGATTTTGAATAAGTTTAAAGAAAATCCTTGGGAATTTAAATTGAGTAGACTACTATTATAGTGTACAGCCACTCTTAGATTACTATGTTTTGTTGCGTATGAATGTTAGGGCACAAATGGACAAATGGATCTGTTGCTAAAAGTGGCACATTTTCAGATAACTCTATTGTGGTAGGTTGTTCTTTAATAATGACCACAGCAATCGCTCTTATCCCACATGTCCTTTTGTAATGTGGCTGTGCCATTCCTCCTACCTTGGGTCTATTTCCCCTTAATCTTGGCTGACCCTGTGGTTTGCTTTGACTAACAGAATGTGGTGAAAGTGATGCTGTGTGTTGGCTGGGCCCACATGGCTTCTGTTTTTGCCTTGAGCCTCCATGTTTTTGCCTTGAGCCCAGGGTATTCTGTTGGAGAGAGGTCAATGGAGGAGCACTGAAGCACCCCTGCCAACAGATGGGACCAGGACCCCAAACATGTAGGTGAGGCCCTTTTGGATCCTCTGACCCCAGTTACGTGCAGACAACCCCATATGAAGCCCGGACAAACTGGACCTGCTGAGTCTTGCCTAAGTATTTGACCCACAGAATCATAACCAATAGAATGGTTTTTGTTTTAAGCAACTAAGTTTGGGGTTGGTTTGTTATACAGCAATAGAACACTGACCGACTCTCTTTAGAACTATTTAGAGCAGGGATTTCCAACTCACATTGCATTTTGGGTATCTGCACTTATGTGCACTTCTCAGAGGATTGGGGCCACAGCTTCTGATGCTTAAAGGAGTCTTTGTCTTCGAAAAGACTAAGAACCATTGAATTATGGGCCATTACAAGTTAAACACAGCATCAACAGATTTTACTTTATGTTTATACAATACATGCTTATGCCATTATAAAATGATTTAAAATTATGTTAATTCAAAGATTATCCCAAAGTCATAGTAAAAATTTTTGTTTGTACCCTTCCAGAGCACAAAAGTATTAGGGATCTAGTTGGAGAAATTAAAATGGCATATATGTATTTATATACACGTGCCAATGTGTATACTGATGTGTAAATGAATGTACTTGGCCAGTAAGAAAATCAGATCTTTGAAATAGTAGTATGTACTGCAAATATCTTATGTTAGCTTGTTGTTTGTCTTTTGACTTTTGGTGAGTACTTTTGTTTTGTGGTCAAATCAATATTTCACTTTCTAGCTCTTGCATTTCATGTCACTCCTAAAAAGGTCCTGTCTCCCTAAGTATAAAATAGACCCATATTTCTTTTAGAACTTTGCAGTGTCAACTTTTTCTTCATCCCAATCATTTATCCCTCTATGGCATATCCGAGGTTTATTTTGTTGGAAGCAATGAGGTAGGAAGCTTGCTTTCCCCCACAACATTTTTTAAATAGTATATGTTTCCATCACTCATTTCAATACCCACCTCTTATACTGAATTTCCATATGTATTTGGGAATACCTCCAGACCCAGTGCTGCACTATTCATCTTGCTACTCCAGTAACTCACTGTTTTGATTGCTACTGCTTATAATGCATTTTATTTCATGGAAAGGTGATCTTTCCTTCTGTCTCTTTTTTTCTACAAACTTTTTCCTTCAACTATTATCGTTTAATATTTTCAGATGAACTTAAGAATCATCACATCACCCAGAATTTCATATCCAGCCAAACTAAGTTTCATAGGTGAAGGAGAAATAAAATCCTTTACAGATAAGCAAATGCTTAGAGATTTTGTCACCACCAGGCCTGCCTTACAAGAGACCCTGAAGGAAGCCTTAAACATGGAAAGGAACAACCGGTACCAGCCATTGCAAAAACATGCCAAAATGTAAAGACCATCGAGGCTAGGAAGAAACTGCATCAACTAACGAGCAAAATAACCAGTTAATATCATAATGACAGGATCAAGTTCACACATAACAATATTAACCTTAAATGTAAATGGACTAAATGCTCCAATTAAAAGACACAGACTGGCAAACTGGATAAAGAGTCAAGACCCATCAGTCTGCTGTATTCAGGAGACCCATCTCACATGCAGAGACATACATAGGCTCAAAATAAAGGGATGGAGGAAGATCTACCAAGCAAATGGAGAACAAA
>NW_016811040.1:1931313-2043045 GCF_001698545.2 Rhinopithecus bieti | reverse complement strand
CTTTTTTTTTTTTTTTTAATTTTAGAGAACATCCCATTGAATTCACAGCTTCTTCTGGGGAGAAGTTACAACTTCACAACACTGAGCTTTCTACCAAAGAGCAAGGTCTCTTTGCATTGATTCAAGACTTAAATGGCTGACAGCGCAATTTTTTTTAAATTTATTTTTTGAGATGGAGTCTCACTCTGTCACCCAGGCTGGGGTGCAGTGGCACGATCTCGGCTTACTGCAACCTTTGCCTCCTGGATTCAAGTGATTCTCCTGCCTCAGCCTCCTGAGTAGCTGGGATTACAGGCACCCACCACCACTCCTGCCTAATTTTTGTATTTTTAGTAGAGATGGGGTTTTGCCATGTTGGCGAGGTTGGTCTTGAACACCTAACCTCAGGTTATTGGCCCACCTCGCCCTCCGAAAGTACTGGGATTACAGGTGTGAGCCACTGTGCCCAACCGGACAGCACAATTTAAAATTTTTATTTTGATCTCTGTTAAATTTTCCTGTAGATATTTTAACTTTTTTGGTCAACAAAAAAGACAGTGTATTACACCAATATTCAGTTACCTCTGGCTTGGCGGAAGCAGTACCTAACCACTCCATCCAAGTAAATGATCATGGTTTTTCCCTGTACACTTCAGACATTCTGGTCAAGTTCCTGAAGTCTGAATGCATCACACATAACTTGTAATGGGTCATTTGTCCTGTTTAACTCAGGAATAATTGTACTCGACAACCCTGATGCTTTCTAAGCTTATCCTAAACTTACTATGCCTCATACTGAAAAAGATCTGCTTGTTAAACACAGATTTCCACACTGGGGTTATACCACTTGGAAAAACAGTGCTCCCACAGGGAAACCCAAAGTTCCTTTGATGGACTTACAGGCCTATAATTTGAAGGATATAAAGAATGAGCATGTTTAAATATCAATGTTGGGTGGATACCTCAAAATTTCCCAGGTTCTATCCTCTGTGCCATAAATCAAAGTATTTTTAAGGGATTAACTGATTAACATTGAGGCTTTACCTGGGATTTGACTATATGCTACAAGACTGAAGGAAGCAGGAGTTGAGTTCACTGGGAAAGAAGCCAAATCATATCTCTGGTCAAAAACAAACAAAAAAGTAAATCTCAGGTTTCACAAAAAGCTCCTTTAGCACTTTTTTGAGAGGTATGTTAACATCAACAATTCTACCTATGAATTCACATAAATATAAGTCTAGATTCTAAATATCACTTTGGTGCTAGAAGTGAGATTTAGCATTTAGAAGCAATAAATTAAATATCTGACATGAGGAACAAAGTAAAATGCAAGGAAATGGCAGAAGGGAAAAATGTTGGAAATCCTGGGTCAGGGACTGATGAACTAATAATGGCGTCAGAGCAGACAGGCTTCTCATTGGCCAAACTTTCAGTTGTATGTCCTGGTCCTGGAAAGCTCCTTTTCTGCAAATACCATGGATCAGTTCCAAGGATGATCAGCCATAGTTTCAAACTGAAGCTGGTGTGAGAGTACTACTGCAGAGAAAGTAATATCTTATGGAATGGTGATAAGACCTTACGAGTCATTTTAATTTATTATAATATTTTGAGGAAAGATAAGGAGAATATAAGGAAAAAAAGAAAATGCCCTAATGTTCTTTCTGAAAACATTCCGGCAATATTCAATGACTGCACAGAATTTGCTGTGGAGAGGAATCGTGAAGATTAGGAAGTGGGTGTGGGGATGTTGTAGAGGTTGGGGTGACTTCTGGGGTCAGAAGTTCCTTAGCAGCGCTTGCCTTGGTCTAGACTGATGCATCAAGAGATCCAAAGGCAAAACATCCATTAGCAAAAAAAAAAAAAAAAAAAAAAAAAGATGATCCTTATTATAGAGAAAACATCCCCACTGTTCCAGAAACAGACTGATTTATGGCAAACTTTTGACCACACAAATTAAACTGTGACATTGAGATAGTGCTAGTTACTTTTCTAATGAATAGTTCTAGGCTAGATCACTTTTCAAAAGAATAAAAGAAGTGATCTGAGAGTATATCCTGAATCAATAAATGTCCGTCTACAACTCACACAGTACAGAATCCACTGTGAACATCTCTCTTTTCTGGATGGTAAAACTCCTTAACTCTACAAATACAGGGTTTACTTCATCATCAGATCACTTTCTCATCACGACCTGTGTCTTCTCAGGCAGTGGTGAGCTCTGTTATTCAGGAGAAAAAAATCAAAACTGCCATGCATGCATGTAACCATGTTGAATGGAATTCTTAGGCCAGTGAGGAAAAGACCCTCATTGGTGGGTTTTTATGGTACCTGACAGCTCTTTAATTTTGGTTGGTCAGATGAGATTGTCTGGGCCAAGGGATGGAGAACAGACATAAACTAAGAATGTGTTGAGAAGGGAAATGGGTAACGGAATTGACGACAGTCTTACCTATAATGCAGCTGTCAGATTCAAAATACTCAAACTCCCTCACCCTGTCTCAACATGGCCATTCCACAGAAGGGAAACTAGTTATCTTTCCAGGGAATGAAATGGATGCTATTAAGATACTCCCACAAGGATTTAGTTATTATGTGGGCATTGCCTATGCCATTAAACTGTATCCCAGGAGGACCTGAGGGTTTGATGGCAGAATCTCAGGATCACCAGGATAAGAGGGTGAGAAAACATGCATGTCACTTCCCTTATTCCTCATGTTCCCCCACTTTTCAGAGGATAAAACTTCACCATTAATCTAAACACATCATTTGCCATATAAGAATTTTCTTTCATCTCCCCAGGTCTGAGAACACAAACAAATTGGTCCAATATATTATTGAAAATCATCTTTAATATTATAGTTAATAAGAATTAATGGCTAAATTAGGTCTTCTTAAATCTAATTATTCAGTGATCAAACATAAACATGGAGTCCCGGGGAAAGACAGAGCATGAGTTACTATCTATGCTGGGCACTACAAGAGTTAAAATAAAAGGTTTGTTAATTGACACAGAGAAAAGGACATTAAGGATATTGTCTGATGACAATGCTGAAAAAATCAAAACCTTTCTGAAATTCCCTTCTGTCTTGCAGGTCATGAGAGAGTTTCAGGGTGATAATTTTTAAATGTGGAGGCCACTTACAATTCTGCTAAGCACTATTATAGTGGCTATGTGGCTGGGTGAAAATCATTCTTTCAGGAAGACCAAAGAAGTCTACATTTTCTCCTAAAGATTTCCTTCTTTAATAAGGACTTGAGCAGATCCCTGTCATTGTTCTAGATAATGGATTACCTACACATACATTTCCAAGTGTAATGACACTCTTGCTTATTAAAGACCTCTCAGCTGAAGGGGTAGAATATTATGAACTGGCCAAGCCATTCATTTTCTTGAATATGTTATTCAGTATTTTATGCTAAACCAGCAATACACCATCCATTTTAGTACAATGATCCTTATGTTCAATAAAACTGAAGTGTCGCATCATAAATCATTATAGTCATTTATTTTACATTAGACACATTAGCCACTATATTCCATAATCTATTACAATAAGGTGGATTTAAATGTACCCCAAGGAACTGCAATAATAACTCGAGAACCAAATATAGCAATTTATGGATAAAATATGCTTAACCTAAAACTGCACTAGCTATCGTGATGGCTGTGAACTCTGAATGGAATTTAGTGCTGATGGTGACTGAACTCAGCTATACATAAAGAGGGAGGAAAGAGAAAAAGAAATGGCAGACCTTCCTCTAATTTTCTGTTCATTAATTTAAAAAATGTACTAGATTATTACACTATCAGTGAGACAGACATATTTTGCTGGAGGAACTCATGCTCAATTGAAACTTTTTCTAAGTAACACATGTTCAAAATCTCTAGTTAACTATTCAACAGGATGCCTGTTGTTTCCAACAACAGCAGTGTCTGGGAAAGCTTCATCAATTCAGACTAATTCTACTAATTCTGCATTTGTGAAAATTCAGACAGGCTGGGTGGTGTGAAGAAAAAGGTTTGCATATGTGATTCGTAGCATAAAAGAGGTACCCCGATAATGTTTTTATACCAGAGAAGCATTTCAAAATAGCCTTAAGTTTGTAGGAGGCATTCTTTTACTAATAGTTGAGATGATAATTATAAATTCTTATCAGTTAATGAAAATTATTTTCTCAAATGATCTCTTAGATAATATTAGCCTACTCCCATTTCCTATATGTATCTAAAAGCAATAAAACTGTGTCCTATAATTCAGATTCTTCACTAATTTGGTATCCCTCCACTTAATCATGGATAGTGAGGTCTTTGTAATTTTAGGTAAATAGTTACTACTCATGTTATTTACACTGCTAAATAGCTCACTCGGCAATCTCAGGTCTTTGAGATATGATCATGAAATGAGACTAGCTTTATTATATTGCCGGATATGAAGTCCTTGCTGATCAAGATTAAAATATGTGTTTGTTTCTGTGTTCAGTCTGAGATAGCATGACCCAGAACTGGCATAGTTAATTCTTCCTCGGGAAATTAAGGAACAGATTTACATTTCCCATTTGTAAGTCCTCATTCACCTACCTTCCCTTCCTTCCTCCCCTCCTTCCTCCCTCCCTTTCATCCAACCACCTAGTCATCAGCCAATGATACATTTAGTGACTATCCTACTTATTTAATGCCTTCTCTGTGCCAGACACAAGGCAGGCACCAAGAACACAAAGAACAAGACAAGGCACCTAACACTTGTAATAAGATATTTTCTATGATTACATTCTTCCTTTTATCTATGCAAAAATGTTGTATTCTTTTATACCATTTATGATAATCAAATACTTAACAGTTAGTTATAAGATTTCCCTCAGTCAACATTTATAGAATTATAAATTTATACATAAACCAAATTCTGAGGGGAAACAGAGGACCTTGGTTGGCTAAATGACCTGGGGTGAATAATTTATTCTGTCTAACCCTCACTTCATCGGTACAATGAGGGGGTTAACTGGATAGTTTCTTTGAGTTCCTTCTCAAATTTTAGGACTTGAATCATTTTCTCTGTCCTATATAGTCATCGTTCCATTTATTAAAATGTCTCCAGTGCAAAAAGCGACAAAAAAGTTAAAGAACTAGAAAATCTCGTCATTGTCATATTTGTCAGTCTCTTGCAATCCAGTCTACACTACTTTGTCTTTTCTTTTTACTGTCAACTGCTAATACCAAATGTGCTGTTCTCTAATCAGTTTGCTGTCTAATTTATGCCCGTAAAATATTGTTACCATCTGATGACGATGCGAACACCAAATCTGTTGTCTCCACTCTTCGAAATCCTCTTTCAGCATCAATATCATCCTGGCTTTGCTCTTTTTCAGATATATCTGAATTATACATTATTTCCCCCAGGCATGCTTTTCCAAATTAAATAAAATTTCATTTTCTGTTTCTTGCCTTAATGCTACCAGATGACTTGGCTTAAAATATTTACAGACTCCACTTTGTAACATTTTTAATAAGTTGGCCCTATTGTATGTATTTATTTTATCTTGTGTTTTAGAGGGTTGTGGTTTGTGCTCACCCATAATTAAGGCTTTCCTCTAATACCATATGTCATCTTTGGCACGCTCTGTCAATTATGGAGAAAAATTACATGCCCTACCTCTAGATAGATGGAATAGAAATTACATAAATAAATAATAAAGATATACAGATACAATGGTCTTCAGATCAACCTATGGGCTCAACAAGGTGCCTCATAAAAAAAGTTTATGTAGACAATAGACATCTATCTGTACAAAATCTTTAGGCCAAATTTAGAAATATAAAAATATTTCTGAGCATATTATTCGATCAAAAAAAAAAAAAAAAACAAAAAACAAATATAAACCAGAGTCCAGGCTAGTAGATCTAGGTGACTGACAGAATAAATTTAATGTGGAAGGTAGTTACAAATATTTTGGACAATCTGAAAACCAAATGGTATGATGATAGAGATTAATGTAGGTCAGGTGCGATGGCCCATGCCTGTAATCTCAGCACTTTGGGAGGCTGAGGCGGGCAGAACCCTTGAGGTCAGGAGTTTGAGACCAGCCTGGGTAACATAGTGAAACCCCCTCTATTAAAATAAAAAGTAAATTAGCTGGGTATGGTGGTGCATGCCTGTAATTCCAGATACTCTGGAGGCTTAGGCATGAGAATCACTCGAACCCAGGAAGCAGAGGTGCAGTGAGCTGAGATTGCAGCACTGCACTCCAGCCTGGGCAACAGAGCAAGACTCTGTCTCAAAAAAGGATTAACAGAGGCAGGAGGCACTATGCATCCTAGGCTGAAGAGGTAAATGGTCTTATCCAAAAAGCCAGGAGCCTTCCATCTCTTACCAGTGCTTCCTTTTGGCCAAATCAGGTAAAAGGATAAGTGAATTGAGAGGGAAGTTAGGGAGTCTCAAACTTCTGAGCCACTCACTGTGCACACTCCTTCCAAGACCTGGGAGGGGTGCTAGCAAACTGTGTACATGGTCATATATATATAGTTTGAAAAAGTATAGTATTTTAATTTAAATAGTTACAAGTACTTTCTTTTTGTTCTTTGATATCCCCTGCATTATACTTCTCAAGTACGCCCCTATCTAGGGACTGATTAGGGGGAGTTGAGCTGGGAATTCATTTAGTTTCTGTCTAGTGGGATATGTGTATATGGTTCAGTTTTTTTTTTTCTGTGTAGATTTAAACCATCGGTTGTAGCTGACATAAGAATTGAAGGCTACTAATACCACTCATTGTGTGAAGTCTGGGAATACCAGAGAGCCTGTAGACATAGAACTGCCCCATACGCTTAAGAATTTTTCCACATCCAGCATGAATTTTAAATGCCCACCAAGTGGATAAAGAAAATGTGGTACCTACACACCACCATGGAATACTACACAGACATTAAAAAGAACAAAATATTGCCCTTTGCAGCAACATGGATGCAGCTGGAAGCCATTATTTGGTTTTCTGTTCCTGTGTTAATCTGCTTAGGACGATGGCCTCCAGTTGCATCCATGTTCTCATAAGTGGGAGCTGAACACTGAGTACTCATGGACATAAAGATGGAAGCAATAGTCACTGTGGACTACAAGAGAGGGGAGGAGGGAGGCAGAGAAGGAGTGAAAAATTGTTGGGTACTATGCCCACTACCTGGGTGATAAGATCAATTATACCCCAAACCTCAGCATTACACAATATACCCATGTAACAAACCTGCACATGTACCCACCTGAGTCTAAAATAAAAGTGGAAAGTATTTTAAAAAATTAAAAAATGAAAATATAAAAAAGAAATACTCCACCAGACATTCAGATAGGTGAAAAAAAAGGTTTTTGTTGATGTCTTGGTGTTAGAATGGACTGTAGTAATATACACACACCCATTGTGCCATTTTACCTGGCATTCACCTCAGATGTCTCAACCCCAAGAAACTGATGACAGATTCATTGGTTGCAACATAAGAAACTTAAACTATCTTAAAATCTTACAGCTCTCCTGTGAAAACAACTTGATAGAGGTTTTCCCACAATTGACAATGATCCCTACAATTTATGTAACATTAATAATATTATGAATAGGAACTTTTCTACAATACTGAAAGGGAAAAGAACAAATATATTTCATGCTTTCTCCTATAGAAAATTATTGTGTAAAAAAGAAACAAACGATGAAGGCTAAAATCTAGGAAAAAATTTATGAGCAATACTCAAAAGTTTAATAAAAAAAAGACCTAAATCTTTTTCCCAGCTTTGTTTATTTTGGTTCTTGATTTTAAAGTTCTTGAGAAATTTAAGACGTATGGTTTTGTTGATTAAAAAAAAAAAAAATAACTAACTATATATAGTATATACCTATTGTTTTATTTTTTTTTTTTTTTTTGTTGTTTTCTTTGATTGAGAAAGAGTCTGGCTCTGTCACCGAGGCTGGAGTACAGTGGCGTGATCATAGCTCATTGCAACCTCCAACTCCTGGGCTCCAGGGACCCTCCGGCCTCAGCCTCCCAAGTATCTGAGACTACAGATGCATACCATCACACCTAGCTATTTTTTTTTCTTTTTTGTAGAGATGAGGTCTCACTATGTTGCCCAGGCTGGTCTTGAACTCCTGGGCTCAAGCGATCTTTCTGCCTGGGCCTCCCAAAATGCTAGAATTACAGGTGTGAACCACCACGCCTGGACTGTTACTTTTTTCTCATAGGAAATAAATAAATATTCTCTTTTGTACATAATTTTGTATGTATAATTTTGTATTATGACTAAAGACAGCCCCCAAATTGCATAAACTTTAGATCCTATAGACCTGCTGACACAGAGCTTAGGAAATGAATTTTACAGTTACCTAAAGCAACACAGAGTAGAATAGGAGAAAGGTGGAGAAGGGATCTGGGAGCCAGTTAGCAAAAGACAAGCACTACAGTATATTACAGAGCTTGCAAAATCTCTGGAAGGTCCAGGGAACCAGACAAAGAAGTTTCACAACCAGAGATAATCGCTGACATCACACCAGGGAGTTGGAGAAACCTACTTACTTCCCACATTAGGCATAAGCATTCCAGTTCAAGCCACTAATGTACTGATAATGAATTTTGAATGGTATCAACCACTGACCCATCTGCCATGGCTGTCTCTAGAAACCTGATGTAGATCTTGCAAACCGAACCACACATGCATGTCTGTTTGGGTCACTAACTCTTAATTCTAAGTCTGGTTTATCTACATTTGATTGGAGTAGCCAGGGTCACTCATCCTAGAGAAAAAACAAGTGGGTCTTCTTATTCCCATAAGAGGGGAACGTCCAAGGAAAGGATTAATGCTGGGAAAACAAAAACAAAAACAACAAATAGATATCCACTACATTCCACCACCATCATCCCTATTTTAGAGAATGGAAACAGAAATGGAAGTCTTGACCTGGAAAGCAATCTGCTCACATTCAAATTAGCTAGAAATGGATAGAGCCTGGATGCTGCCTCCAGACTTGAAGACACAAATTCAAATGCCTCTAGAATCCAGGGTGTGATACAGATGGGTGGAGAAAAGCAGCAGTACAGTGTGATGAAAAATATCAACAGACCATTGGTCACCAGGACTGGCGGCAACAGGGAGTGGCGAGATTGAGGCGAACCAGAGAGCCCATGTCCATCTAAGAAGGACAGCTGCTTCCGAGTTCCTCCTGGCTGTGGCTGCATGGGAATGTTCCCCAGTGGGGCCATCTATGCAGATTGTAAAAGAGAGGTTAGAAATCTAGATTTTTATTATGAAATGTCCCGATTTTTAAATGTTTTTAACAATTGAAAAAACTTTGTGACTATTGTTTGGGCCACAATTGTACAAGCTCATCTGCTGCTAGATGATTACCTCAGGCTTCTATTTGCAATTTCTGCTCCAGAGAGAGCTCTCACTCACTAAATTACATTTCAATTAATCACATTTTACAAACCCACTTTTAACTCCCAGCCTTTACTTTTCCTCTGTACTTGACCAGAGTAGAGTCGGAAGGTCTGAATTTTCAATCCTGACATACCAATTATTAGCGATATAATCCTGAGTCCTTTAACTTCTCAAAATCTTAGGTCTTTAACCGGAAAACAAAAAAAAAAAAAAAAAAATCCACTCTGCCTACCTCCTGGGGTTGTTTTGAGAATCAAATGAAACAATGAATATGAATGTGTTTTGAAAGCTATCAAAATCTACAGAAAAGTCAGTATATTACTTTTAATGATAACCTTAATTTTCAGAAAAGTAATTACCCCAAATTCCTCCTTTCCGTTTATAGAAAATAACACATTAATTTTTCTTCCGTCTCTGATTCTACCCCCATCATCCTTGGCATTTCAAAACTGATTGCCTTGTAGTCAATAAGTTCATTAACCACTTCCCTAAACACCACAGGAAACAACTCATCTCCCCCAAAGAACCCATATTTTGAACACAAGCATTTATTTTTTTACATACTTTTTTTCCTTTTTTTTTTCTAACCAAGTACAACATTAATGAGTTGTGTTTTACTTGAACTTTTGTATGGAGATTTCAGGGTAACTGACTTGAACAAGGAGGCAGGATTTCTTAGGAGGTCAATCAGGAGGCAGAGCTTGAGTGTGAGTATCCGCATCCCCCACTGTCATTCCTTGCGTTTTTTGAGAGTTTGTGTCATGAGCCTGAACTGTCTATGTACCATATGTGCCCTGGGGAAAGCCATTCTTATTGAAAGGTAAAATAAAGCCATCACTTATATGAAGAATGGAACCCATTTGGCAATGATATTCCTTTCCATATTTCCCTTCTCCGAACATTTTGTTACAGAGCAAAGACAGGCATAAACCTCACCCTGCTTCCCTTGTGGAAACCCTCAGCTGCCCCGCCGTGAATACTGATCTGGCACTATCTGCCACCAATGGGAAATGTTTGGGGGGAACATCTACATATTTGATAGTATAGCTTTTGTTAATTAAATAAAAACTATAAACAGAGAATATGTGACAAAAGGAAAAGGTCCAGATTTGCAAAGTTCTTTTTTGGCTACAGGAGGCCTCTATGAGGAGGAAATGAAAATAGCCTTTAGTACCGACCCAAACAGTATGGATGGCTAGTGCCGTATCTTTTAAAATTCATACCAGTGGACTCTTCTAATAATTGTCCACGCAGGGCGGTTCAGAATCTAGTCTTCACTCCCATTCTTTGTACTTGCAGCTGGGACTCAATTCTGTTTTCACAAATACGCCATGTGCATCCTCTCTTTCCCCTTCTTGAGGTGGCCGTCCTGTCAGATGTGCCTTTCCTTTATGCCTGCCACCTACTTAGAATCTAAAGATCTTCAAGGCTTGGAACAAGCCCAACACCCTCTATGAAGCCTTCCCTGATTGCCCTATCCCCTCCTAAACTTCTTTTCTTCTGATCTTGACCCACAGTTTAGCATCAAATGTTGTATCCTCGTACCTAAGTGGCAGTCTCATCTGTTCCATTGGACTTGAAGGTTCAGGGCCATTACGTATACATCGCCTTTAATTTCCAGAGTGTGCAGTTCAAGGCAGTGGTTGGCATAGAATATAAACTGAGTAACAAATTTATTTACATGCAAATTCTGGCTATATCTCATGACTTCTAGAACCTAAGTGCTTCAGAGTAAAAACACTGACATAGGCACTGCCTGAGGAAGTACTGTACATGCTGTTTCAAGAAACATTCAAGGAGCTGTTGAACAACCACTGGCACAGATGGTACAGAGTGGAATAATGTGTGAATAGAGAGGGGTAAAGAAAATGGTAGCCCAGACAGGTATGGTTGTCAGTCACGCAGTAGGTGACCATAGTCACGCAGTAGGTGAGTGGTAAAAGTAGCACTTAAACCCTGGCATTCCAGCTCCCAGCCTAGACTCTTTCTACAGTGTTCATGGACAATCACATATCTGAAGAAACACTCTGAACATACTGCATTTTGTCTGCTACACGGTATCTGGAGAGGTCCAGGTCTCATGTGGTTACTACCTGAAATGTCCAAACCCCCTATTTCCACAAGGATAGAGACTTTTGTTCATTGTGATAACTCTGAGTGCTTTTCACATACTAGGTACCAAAAAATATTGACCTAATGTTGAATGAATGAGTGCCTAGAAAATCTGAGTATCAGTCATACAGACTAGGCTGTGTTGCAAAAACAATGCTCAAACTTCAGCAAAATGAAGGACTATTTCTCACTCATGCTCCATATCCACCATGAGTGAGCAGGAAACTCTGCTCCATCTCACCTTACGATGAGACCCAGACTAGCAAAACAACCACCATCTTGAGTGCTGCTGGTCACAATGCCAAAGAGAAAGAGCACTGGAGGGTTTTAAATGTGTAGACAAATGGTTGGCCTGGAAGCTACACACATCATTTTCACTCCAAATTCACAGGCCAGACTTCATCGCATGGCCTGTTCAACCATAAGGGGCCAGCAAGGGCAATCCTACCATGCTGCTGACAGGGGAAGGGGCAATAAATGTGTGTAGAGCAGGCTTTGCGACTTTCATGAAGAATCTTTGCCTTCAGTGCCTTTAGTTTCTTTAAAGCCATCAGGTAGGTTGAAGAAGAATAAACAGTCTGGAAGAAGCCATCCTTCATGTGTGTAGGTAATGTACAAGGGAATTTGAGACATCTGTTTCATTACTTCTCAGGTAGAAGCAATTATGAGGCTCACGCCTCTAATCCCAGCACTTTGGGAGGCCGAGGCGGGTGGATCACCAGGTCAGGAGATCAAGACCATCCTGGCTAACACGGTGAAAACCTATCTCTGCTAAAAATACAAAAAATTAGCCAGGCATGGTGGTGGGTGCCTGTAGTCCCAGCTACTTGGGAGACTGAGGCAGGAGAATGGCGTGAACCCGGGAGGCGGAGCTTGCAGTGAGCCGAGATCACGCCACACTGTACTCCAGCCTGAGTGACAGAGCAAGACTCCGTCTAAAAAAAAGAAAAAAAGAATAGAGGCACAGCGCCAGCAGAAATGACTGAGGACAAGAAAATAGAGAAAGTTCGGAAAATCAGCAAGGTACTTTTCTACAGATCAACAAAGGGCTTTTGGTTGATTTCATGGAGAGTCTGAATCAACAGTGATGCGGTTTCCCCAAAGGTGAATTAAATTTTAGTTTACATTAACAGAAATATAACTTCTAGAATGATGGAGGTGATAACTCTGCCTAACTCCACATTGGTAGAACCACATCTGGGATATCATGTTAGTGCCTAGTGAGGGATTAGTGCAAACAGAGGAACATGACTGGATTGCTAAAGAGCTCAATATTCTGCCACAAGAGGAACAAAGAAAGCAAATTGGAATATTTAACTTGAATTAGAAAATACTCACAGAGGCTGGGTGCAGTGGCTCATGCCTGTAATCCCAGCACTTTGGGAGGCCAAGGCAGGTGGATCATTTGAGGTCAGGAGTTCAAGACCAGCCTGGCCAACATGGTGAAACCCTGTCTCTACTAAAAATACAAAAATTAGCTGGGCGTGGTGATGCATTCCCACCTACTCGGGAGGCTGAGGCACGACAATCACTTGAACCTGGGAGGTGGGGGTTGCAGTAAGCCGAGATCACACCACTGCATTCCAGCCTGGGCAAAAGAGCAAGACTGTCTCAAAAAAAAAATAAATAAAAAATAAAAATAAAAAATAAAAAACTCAGGGAGAAAATGATAATAGTTTTTAATAGCCGAATGATTACTGTGTTGAAGAGCATTCATCCTTGTCCGTATGCTGGCAAAGCATAGGAATATGACCAAGGGAAAGAACTTACAAGGAGATAGATTTGTACTTGATACCAGGAAGAGTTCCTTACAAAACTATCAAAATACAGAATGGCGTGTTTGGAGACTTAAAATGTTCCCCAATAGCAAAAAGATTATTGTGGTAATCAAACAGCGGCCATGTGGAAATTAAGATGAGGTGATTTCTAAGATTCCATCTCACTCAAACACATGATTTTAAGTTCCATGGTATCTACTCTTGCACTCACTGCTGGGCCTAGAGCTGTACCTACTAGTGGGCACCATAATTTAGGAGAACGTTTTAGAGGAACAAAATCCTACAGGGCAGGGATTGGCCAACTTTTTCTGTAAAGGGCCAGATAGTAAATATTTTAGGCTTTGCTGGTCATATGGTCTCTACTGCAACTACTCAACCCTGCTGCTGTAGTATAAAACCAGCCATAGATAATATGTAAACAAATGAACATGATTGTGTTCCAATAAAACTTTATTTATAAAAGCAGGTTTGGGGTAGCATTTAGTTTGTGGACCTTAGTTTGCAACCCCGTACTACAGACACTGAGAAAGATTCTAGCTAGAGAAGCTGCTTATCTAAGAAATCTACACCCTCTGAGTGCCTCGTCCTCATTCTAGTGACAGAGGCCAAAACGTTATAGGACCTACTCATCTCTGTCCAACGACAAATAAACTAAATAATTCCTGGCTTAGCAGGGGGTACAGAAAGCTCTGATCAAAGCACAAATATTTGTGATAATAGCTTGAAAATACAAAAGAGGAAATGAAGATATTTTTGCACAACTTTCAAACCTGGCTCACTGTTGGAAAACAAAAACTGTGACCAGAGATGCCATTGAGGAATTTGTGTGTTGGCTAAGGGACTTTTGAGATTGGCAGTAACCATGCAATCATATCAACACTATGCCGAGAACTTACATGGCCATATTACAGATTTTTTTTTTTTTTTTTTTTTTTTTTTTTGAGACAGAGTTTCATTCTGTTTCAAAGGCTGGAGTGTCGTAGTACGATCTGAGTTCACTGCAATCTCCGCCTCCTAGGTTCAAGCGATTCTTGTGCCTCAGCTTCCCGGGCAGCTGAGATTACAGGTGTGTACCGCCACACCCAGCTACTTTTTTGTATTTTTAGTAGACACGGGGTTTCCCATATGTTCACTATGTTGTCCAGGCTGGTCTTGAACTCCGGTTCTCTATTGATCCGCCTGCCTCATCCTGAGGGATTACAGGCATGAGCCATTGCGCCTGATCTATATTATAATTTTTAACTAATTTGGATAAATAGCTAACTGGTATCATGAGTGTTTTCTAGACTACAGTAAGACCAGACATACATAAATCTCTGGCACTAGTAGAATGTGAAGGAATGTATCTGTCTTAGCATGGGGAGCTTAATGCACCAACCCTAACAAGCCTGGACAATGAAAAGAGTGCATAGCCATGACTCCCACCAAGGATGGAGCCAAGCCAAGCAGACAATTCAAACAGACAAATGACTTCTGATTTGAAGTAAGAGAAATGTTCAACCCATCCCACTCTCAGCATGTTTAGCTCATAATCAGGCATTATTATAATGGTATGCAAATTGTGGAAACGGCAGACATTCTTTCCAACCATGTTTTCATTAAAGATTCAGCTTTTTTTTTTACCCTAGAATAATAGTAAATGACATGCGAACTTCATATGAACTATAGGTCATGAAAGGATTTAGCATTGGCATTTTAATCTAAAAGTCTAGTGCCAGAAAATCAATATGTTTCAGTTGCAGCATTCGAATGCAATTTTCCTCACGTAACAGGGTTTCTTTCTTTCCTTCTTCTTTTTCTTCTACGTCTTTTTTTTTTTTTTTAAAGAATGAATAATTCCTGGTTTTTCTATGAAACAAGCTGCCGTATTATAAGGTAATGACATCAATAACACATTACATGTAAACAGAAAATGAACAAAAAATCATTCAAGGCCCTTTTGAAACTGGAGTGCTTTTCATCAGTCCTATTACAGGTTCCATTCACATTATCGGATTGAACCATCCTGCATAACCGAGGTGCTGACAAGTCCTGATTACCCAATAACTCCTATATCCCTTTCAGGCAGGTTCACGGAGAGGACAGGAATACCAGGCCTTCCTGGGGGGCAGCTGGCCTGCCACGGAGACCCAATCAATGCAACTCAATGCCTTGTCACTTTCCTTCTCCAAAAATGGGGCACTGGACTTCCTGGTGCATAATTGGGTCTTTTTATTCCCTGTGTTCTCAACTGTTTCAGATAACAACTGTTTATAATACAGCAGAGGACAGGCCAGGTTAACACTACCAACCTCTTTCCCCCAAATACTTACAGCTCCATTTAAGCTCTCTATATGGCAAATTAGATGGTGTCTTTCTTAAGTAGCAGAAACAACGGAAGAGATTGGCACTTGGGACAAGATGGGTACCAGACAGGCTGCAAACATTCATCATCTGAATGTTTATATGTTTCAAATAACCACTCCCTTACACTTGACCCTTCAATCTCCAGTTACACCACTAATACAACACCCAAAGACCCTTTTCCTTATTTTTTATACCACTGTGTGACATTTCACTCTTTTTGAGGAAATTTTTGTTGAAGCCCAAGCTCTTTCTGCTATTCAACAAATGGAATTTCTCCCCCACTAGGTAGGAGTGTTGTGGACACCACGGCTCAGGTGTGACAGATATGACAACCAGCTGCCTGGCTGGCCTGCCTGATATCTGTGGGGTTGGGGTGATTCTACTAAAGGTTCAGAGCCTCTGGGCAAGACCACAATTCATGTTCTCAAGACAACTTTCCAACCCTTGCATAGAAACTGCAGCCTGTTGCTTGTGGTACGGCTCTGAGAAGCAGCCAAGCCATTTAAAAATAAGCCTTTAAACAAGCAAACTGTGGCTTTTGCCTTTTGGGTGGTATATCACCATATATTTGACGTAATCTTCAGCTTGGGAGATATCGTATTTTTAAAATAAATTTCTTGGCTTCCAGCTTGGCTCTGGGGCATTGCTGTCTGAGGACGTGGGTTTACCTAATTAATGCAGGCTCCAGCCTTTTTCTCTTTTTTCTGCCTTAAAACCTCTCCTCCTACAGTTAAACTCACACACTGATACATCTGCAAACAGAAGAAAACAAATAGAGTACTAGGCTCCTTATTGAAGTGTTTTAAATTAAAATGAAGGTCTAATTATGCAGGTTGCAGCACATCTTAGTGTATCCTACCGTCCAGAGGCAGGAGGGGGCAGTGGTGTAGAGTATGGGCTCTCTCATGGTTCGAATCCTAGTTCTGGTAGTGCACACTGTGAAAGTCTCCTGGCCTCTTTGTATCTCAGTTTCTGAACTGTAATGTCACCTGTCTGGTACAGCAACCCTGAATATGTCAAAGACTTAGAACAATGTCTCTTGTAGGATAAACAGTAGTCAAATGCTATCATTATTATAAATAAAAATACCACTAGATTAAGTCTGAATTGTTATGGTGTCTTAGCAGAACCTGGTAAGACCAGGTGTTCTTCTAAAGGAGATGGAGGCCATTAGAGAGCTTTGAATAGGGAGGGACATGACTGGACTTGCATTGTAAAAGGATCACTCTAGTTACTGGGCAGAGGTCAGTCTATAAGGACAAGAGTGGAAGCAAGGAAACTAATTAACTGACTATTGTAATAACCCAGGCGAAATCAAATGGTATGTGGACTAGGGCAGTAGTGGTGGAAGTAGGAATCAGTGGTTAGATTTTGGATGACTTTAAAGATAAAGCCCAAAGAGTTGTGGAAGGATTAGATTTTGGGCATGAGAGGAGAAAAAGAGTCAAAGATTGTTCCAAATGTGGGCTCACCAGCTAGAAACGATCAAGGTCCATGAAAAAGTCTGAAAGAGTGAAGATAGAGACAAGTTGAATAGTGAGGAAACAGACCATCTAAGAGGGCAATACTAGGCATAACAGTTATGGCAGACATGTCATAGAGGTGGTAAGATTTGGGATCATCAGCAAGTGGAGGGGATCTTACAGGGCATTCTAAGCAGAAGAGGAAAAAGATGTGGAAATGGAGCAACTGTTTAATGCCAAAGAAAGAGGAGATGAGCAGAACTAAATAAAGAAGTCTTCTTAGGAAGCACTGAAAATAAGGTTAGAGGAGCCCAGTACAGCTGGGATTCAGAAGGCCTTGACTGTCTGCCAGACAGTTCTGTTTAGTGATGGAATGGAAGTCTGGATGCTTGGGTTTTGGGTTCAGCTATAATCGGTGCATATATGTTTTATTTTTAAGGTTAGCGAGGAAAAGGTGTGCATGTACTCATACTACTAAAGTCAAGATGGGTCTAGGAGGATCTACCATGTTTTCCATTTTTTCTGGAACTTTGAGGCTGTTCAGTGTCCTATTTCGTAGCAGGCATCACCAAGCCTCAGGAGTATATTGGATATGATCTGGCCATATTCACAAGACTCATTAAACCTGTGGGCCACCCACAGTCACATTTCATTTTTGAACCCTGGACTCTGCAATTTGCAATTAAGAAACAAACCCAGACCAAGCAAAATAAAATAAAAACATTCCGCCAGGCTGGTTGTGGCTCTATGGAACTCAAAGTGGCTTTACTGAAATGCCGCCAGTGATTGTGGTAAGTTGTTATTGTCCCCCAGTTTCACAAAGAAGGAAACCTGAGCAACTAAATAACACACACATTTATTGAGGGAAGAGAGCTGATGAACAGTCCATGAAGAAAAGAAACCGTTTTTACTCAATGAGGTTTCAACCATGTGGCAAATGTCTTGCTGGTATCTGCCCAGCAAAAGATCACAGGAGATTAGAGAGACATTCAGCTAACGTCAGAGGGGGACATGGGTCTTCATTTTGGCACTCAGTCAGTCATGGCCTTTTGCTTCACTTAGTCCTTGGACTAGCTCAAAAAAATTAATGGGAGCTCAGCTCTGCTATTGTTGTCAAATATTATGTTGTAGCTTAATTGCAGTCATTACTAAGCAGAAAGTCCTGTGACAAATGCAGCCAACAGGAGTTCACTGTTAAAAGCACTCGAAGAATCAGATTAAAAGGGCTTGGCAAATTTGGGAGGATAAAATCAGTGTCAGTTTTCTTTGCTTCTTGGGTCACAGTCTCTCTGACTTGGGTTTTCTCACTTATGAGTGGAGACAATAATACCTCCCAAAAATTCTTCAGAATATAATATAGGCTTTGGGGCTGGAACTGCTGAGCATGTCAAGAGGTTGTCTATATAAAGGATCAAGGAGCCTACTGAGAAAGAACTCAGGGAAATAAGGGAATACATTCAGGCTCTGATGGCCATCAAGGGTCAGAACATTCTAAAGAGAGCAATGAGCTTGTCATTCAGATTATTGTCTAGTCTAGCTCCCTTAGACATAGAGAAGCTCATATGTAAAGAAAAATACTAAAAAAGCAATTTATCTCCCTTTCTCTTACATACACACAAATTCTGTGACAAATGGACTTTAACATCCAAACCACAAAAGGGTGGATAAGTGGAATCATACTCACAGGACCTTGTATGATTTCCAAGGGGGCACAGCCCAGCTTTGGTGGAGGTTTTTAAAAAAATGGCTTGAGATACAATTCACAGTAACATGAAATTCACCCTTTTATAGTATACAACTCGGTGGTTTTAAGTCTATTCACAAAGGTGTGCAAATATCACCACTATCTAATCTTGAAACATTTTCATCATCTCCCAAGGAAACCCCATGCCCATTAACAGTCACTCCCCATTGTCCCTTGTCCCTAGCCCCTGGAAGCTACTAATCTACTTTCTGTCATATTTGCCTATTCTGAATATTGCATCTAAATGGGATCATACAATATAACGGCCTTTGTGACTGGCTTCTTTTACTCATCATAATGTATTCAGGGTTTATCCATGTTGTAACATGTATTGGCACTTCGTTTTTTATGACTGAATAATATTCCATTTTGTGGATATAGCACATTTGTTTATCCACTCATCAGTTGAATATTTGGGTTATTTACAGTAATGAACAATGCTGCAAGAACTTTCATATTCTAGGTTTTGTGTGACATGTTTTCAATTCCTTTGAGTATATCAGGAGTGGAATTGCTGGTTTATATGCTTAATCTTTGTTTAACCTTTTGAGAAATGCCAGACTGTTTTTCAAAGCTATTGCCACATTTTATAATTTCACTAGCAATATAGGAGGCTTCCAAATTCTCCGTATCCTTGCTAACACCTGTTATTGTCTGACTTTTTGGTTTTAGTCATGGTAGTGAGTATGAAGTGGTATCTCATTGTGATTATGACTCACTTTTATTTATTCTTCTTGGCATTAATGTGAACTTAGTGTGAGGACTTGCTATGGTTTTGCTGTTAGTTTCTCATCTGTGTCAATTGATTTCACTCCTGTGGGCCATTGTCCTTTTCTCCTGCTAGGTCCCCTTTAGTAGTGGCAATTACTTGGGCCTCTGCTATTTGTGGGGCTACTGAAGGTGTGTCTCTAGCACCATGACCCCAGTGCTGACACCAATGGTCTGGCACCTATGTCAAAGATACTTTCTTAGATGTGATATTGGTGCCACCTTCCACTGGGGCTGAAGCCATAAGTAATCGAAACTGCCACCGCAAGAACCTCAGATGTTAGGGACAGGAGCACAGGGTCTTTGTTCTTGTCGAGACTAGCACTTTAAGTCCTGCTTCTAGAATCCTCAGTGTTCTAAAGCTCTGCTAGATTTCCAGTTTAAGATGGTAGATGGAACACCTGCCAAAATTAATGCCCAGGCCCATCTCCATACAAAATGCAGAAATAAGAGATATAATTAACAAGTACATATCCACATTCTACAACACAATATGAACGCACTAAATAGAAATGGAGGAACATACAGGACCTTATGGTTATAAGGAGAAGGTAGCCATGATTATATCACTAGCACAGAGCTGTGAGTAACTCTGTACCTCCTGTAAAAGCTTGAGCCAACAGTGCCCTAGGGCTGCCTCAACATCAATCTATAACAGCCCAAGATATGCAAGGGAGGATCCTCCCACAGAAGATATGCACAAAACGGAGAGTCCCCAGGTAGCTGAGGAAGACTAACCCCATTGGTATTCAGACTGTAGTACAGATGCTCCTCGACTTATAATGAGGTTATGTCCTGATAAAACCATAATAAGTTAAAACTATCATAAATAAAACAGAAGTGAAAAATGCATTTAATACCCTGATAAACCCATCATAAAGTAAAAAAAAAATTAAGTCAAGCCACCATAAATCCAAATGTTTCTCAACTCACAATGAAGTTACCTCCCAATAAACTCATTGTAAAGTTGAAAAATCTAAGTCGAACCATTGTAAATCAGAGATTTATGTATGTATGTATGTATTTTTTGAGATGGAGTCTTGCTCTGTAGCTCAGGCTGGAGTGCAGTGGTGCAATCTTGGCTCACTGCAACCTCTGCCTCCTGGGTTCAAGCAATTCTCCTGCCTCAGCCTCCCTAGTAGCTGGGATTACAGGTGCCCGCCACCACGCCTGGCTAATTTTTTTTTTTTTTTTTTTTTGTATTTTAGTAGAAATGGGGTTTCACCATGTTGCCCAGGCTGGTCACAGACTCCTGAGCTCAGGCAATCTGCCCGCCTCGGCCTCCCAAAGTGCTGGGATTACAGGCACGAGCCACTGTGCCTGGTGGATGGTTTGTATTTTATTATAGCAGCAGCTAAAAGTGATTCCAACAGTGGAGATACATACAGTCCTAGCTTCCCTGAGTAACCATTATGGTCTCTCCTTTTTAAGCCTTTATGATCCTGTTACAGAAAGCTTTGGTTCCTTCTGTTCTTCTCAGAAAACTGCCCTCTGCCTGCAAAGGTCCCTGCGGAACTATTTGTACCGTGAGACCTTGTCCCTGTGCCTCTTCAATGGATCAAGAAGGATATCCAGAGTAGACAGTCATATTCTTTCTTCTAGAATTTGGGGTTAATGATTCAGAGACTAGATTGTCTCTATTAATGGTGAGACCAAGAGTCTTACACATTGTGAAATATTGTTCAGCACATACTCACTCTCCTTCCTCCACAAAGACGTGATCTAGACATTGTGCCACATTTTACAGCATCTTAATCATTTTTCCACATTGAGGAGTCATGCATTTGTGCTGAACAAATTATAATGCAAGGACATTTTGTAGAAACCTGTGTCATGTTTTGTCATATAAGAGAGTGTTTATCAGACACACAGCAGCAGTGGTAACAGAAACACAGGTTAAATTTAGAGCAGTGGTTCTCAAATTATTTCATGTGATATCATCTACTCCTCAACCGTATCTGATGAAGGTATAAACTCTGAAGACTATGCTTAAATGAACAGAGCTTGGTGTTGAAATCGAATCAAATGAATTTAAAAAATCAATGTGACACATATTTAATGCTATGCATAGTTGTAATTATATGGCATGGCAATTAGACATAGGAAGCAAACTGTTCAGGTAGATTCTTATGCAATTATTTGACTTTTCCACAGTCAGTTGCAAGAGGGCAAAGGCAAATTATTCTCGAACAGGAAAGATGAAGAAATTACTATTTTCTAGTCTTTAACTTCCTACAGGAGAATCTCTGAAAAAAATTTTTTTTTTTTTGGCGCCACAGACCTTTTAGCAGACTGATGAGGGTTGTAAACTTCTTATCAGAATAACGTTCCTAAAATAAAACATAGAGGATTATAAAGAAAACCAATTTTATGGTCTTTTCAAAACTTTAAAAAATAACTTTTAAAAAAATTGAAATATTGCAACAATTAAATGTGATATAAAAAAATCACAGGCACTGCTTGTAATACTGTGGTTACTTCCATTCATAATTTCAAATTTCATTTAGGAGTGAAGTGGGCCAGGTGTGGTGGCTCATGCCTGTAATCCCAGCAATTTGGGAGGCCAAGGTGAGTACAATTTGAGTGCAAGAGTTTGAGACCAGCCTGGGCAACATGGTGAGACTCTTTCTCTACAAAATAAATATAAAAGTTAGCCATGCATGGTGGTGCATGCCTGTAGTACCACCTACTTGGGAGGCTGAGGTGGGAGGATCACCTGGGCCTGAAAATGTCGAGGCTGCAGTGAGAATGAAGATGCATCTTTCTTTTTTTTGCTATTAAAGTTGAAGGATCCTCTGAATTGAGGTTAAGAAGTCTGTCCTGAGGGGAGAGGTCAACCACCATTCTCCAATAAATACTCACTAAATGTTACTTGTTTATTATAAAAAGCCCAAACTAATAATAAACAGTTTTTACATTATGTAAACCTGGGCTAATACACTGACCTTATATGAACAAGTCACCTTAATGCCATTGCTAGAAAGCTGTTTTAATAACTATGCAAGTCTATGATATCTATGATGTGAACAGTGACCCCTTAGATGTGGAATGCACATTAGCATAATCATACAAGGGAGTCTTAATATCGGTATTTCAGATATTCTAGGTCTCTCCAGGAATTTGGAATCAGGTCTGTCTCCCAACCCCACCTTCAGTCTAAGGGAATCCTTGAGGGGTTCTTGGACAATTGGGCAGAGTTAAAGAAGCCTCCACGCCCATGGATCAGGTTGTACATGTAAGTTATTAGAAATTCCTTTAGAATGTTCCAATGCTCATCCTCAACACCCTCGGGGAAGCTGAGAAGTTTTTCTCCTCCTTGGAATCAGTAGACCCCATGATCCGATCTCCTGAGACACTCAATTACAAGACAGAGGAGGAAGATTGCTGGAATCCCCAAAGCTAGTGTCATACTTGGGACTAAAAATTAGAGGCAAGCTTAACTCAATACTATGCAAATCACCATCCTGGGATTTGATTCTAAAACACAGACACGCAAAGAATTGTTGAATGAAAGGAATGTCGGCATAGCCTACTCTGGCTCTCTATCTCTGTATCTCAGCTGAGTTTTTAAGCATATACTAGAGGCCAAGGCCGGTGGGTCAAGAGGTCGGGAGTTCGAGACCAGCCTGACCAACATAGTGAAACCTCATCTCTACTAAAAATACAAAAATTAGCCGGGCATGGTGGAGCATGCCTGTAATCCCAGCTACTCAGGAGACTGAAGCAGGAGAATCGCTTGAACCCGGGAGGCGGAGGTTGCAGTGAGCCAAGACTGCACCACTGCATTTCAGCCTGGGTGACAGAGCAAGACTCTGTCTCAAAAAAAGATTTGGTAGCAACTCTTAATAAAATTATATGAGTGTTTACATAGTCAAAGTAGTCCTTTTGTAAGCTGCACAAATAAATACTATTCCCCCTACCCTGAACCTCTGCTTTGAAGAAAGAACACGTGCTTAGCTATCTTTTGTCCTATATTACAAAAGAAAGTCCCTTTCTGTGGAATATCTAAATCATTCACTGGCAGTTTCTCAAGGTAAACAGAGTAAATTAAAAATTAATGTTTCTCATATGTATACACACACACACACATAAGTGAATGCAATTCTTCCTTGCCCCACCAGGCATTAAAGGCAGTCGAGCCCATCTATCATTTCAAAAAGCCTCTAAAAAAGTAGAAATCTAGGACAACATCAAAAAAATTCTGAAAACAACCTCTTGGATAAAGATAAATGTTCTTTCAATGATTTGTCTTGTCTAATTAGTCCCATGCATGAGACTAGAATGGGGAATGAGGGGAAGAAATGGGATCATCTCTAGGTTTTAATAGGGGACAAAACAAAAAGAAAAAACTAAGACTGTATTTACGCTGATAACTTAAAGGAAAAAAATCCCACAAAAATCTGCTTTTCCCTGTACATGATTAGCTTTGCTTTATGAATTAGGTTTTTGATAAAAGCTGTTTCAGATTACAAGAAAACAAACAAATCATGCTTCTTATGAATTCATATAATATTACATCTCTGTGGAGGAAGCAGGAGCGCCTTTGACCAGTCTAAATCCAAGATAAAATTAAAAGTAAGCTGTAAGTTGAAAAAAAAAATAGCTTCGAGTCCTCAGGTTTTCAAGCCATGTCAGGAGTAGGGAGGGAGAGGTTGTAGGGCTAAGTGAACTGATTGTAATCTCCTTTTGTTCTCTAATTCTATGTTTCAGTTATAGGCCTAATTATTCTGCTGGTAAAAAATCTAGACCTTAATTCCCTTACTTTATCCTAAGTTATTTGTTAACCATTTGAGAATATGATGAAAGCAATTAATCCTCTCCTAAGATGTACACTTGTGTGGGAACATCCCATTTTGTATACCATCACAGAGTTCATGGATTTCCTGAAGTTTATATACATGGAACTCTTAGAAGTCTACACAGGCCAGATAAAAGACTTCGGTCTTTAGCCATTTGAGAATCCATTTAGCTCTTTCGCGGATACTATCTCGGTAGGGAATGAGAGCCCTACACAAAACTCAAAGTCTCTAGGAACCTTCTCAGTGCGTGAGCCTCACAGACTGCCCATGATACCGAAGGCATATCTTCTCACTCCTATAAAATATCTTGTCCAGAGCAGCTTAGAAGTGAAACATTGCTAGGATGGCATGCCAGTGAGATGTCTGGCTCACTTAAATATATTATGGATTCAGGCAAGTGAACAAAAGCAATCGGACTTCCAAATTCTAACTAGTAATACATTGATCAGAGTTAGAGATTCATTCTGAGAACCACTGAGTTAAACAGTAAACAATTTGGACAGGGAATAAGTTGACCCTCCCAGTTAGAGTGAGGTGCTTTTCTTTTCCTCTCCAGTAATCCAGATCATTTCCTTCTTTCTCTGCCAGACCTTTACCACTGAATAATTAAAATAATTAAACTAAGAATTTTTGAATGTTTACTACCTGCCGGCTACCATGCTAAATATATTCATGTATGAATTCACTTCAACCTCGCGTCGACTTCAAGAGGTAGGTACAATTAAAATCAACATTTTGTAGATGATGAAACAGAAGCACAGAGATAATTTACCCGAGTTCCCAGAAAGCTAGGAAATAGTGAAGTTACTTCCCACCTTTCATTTCCCATGGACATAGATAGCTTAATTTTCCTGTAAGTACGAGCTTCCAGCAAAACCCTAATTACCAACTTCTTTGAGGAAAAATGCCTTTTTGGCAGACTCCAGGCTGCCTTTCCCTTCGAATTTTCTACTGTGGGTTCGAGAGGATTTTGCCTTGTTTCTGGAACACTTCATGATGTGTATGTCTTCTTACCCTCTTCTAAGTTTCTTCGTTCAAGGCTTATCTCAAGTTTTGCCTCTTTTGGTGGATGTCCCTAGGGTTCATTCTATTACGTAAGATTAGGCATCCTTGAACATTCTTTCCTTAGACAGTTGATTCAACTAGATCCTAAGTCTCTAATATAGAAAACCACGAAAGTTTACTGAGTCAACAAGATACACTTTTGAGAAACACCTTTGGTGTGTGAGGCAAAGCTCCCTTTTCTCCAAATAAATCTTTCATCTCCATATGTCCTTTTCTCCCCACTGATACTTCTGAATTCTCCTTGTAGCTGCTGTGGTAAAGGGGTTAAAGTGTCATGAAACTTGTTCTCAACATATTATTTCCTGCTGTTGATGATCTGCCTTACATTTAGATTGGTATTCAATATCTAGCGTGTGGGTGCCTTAGTCAAAACCAAAGGAGAAATAGTCCCATCTTGTCCACATATCACAGCAATAAAAGTGGGCCACTGATATATCAGAATCTTAGGCCTGGGAGAATTTTCATTTAATACTCAAAAGAACACAGCCCTATATATTAGGCAGATAAAATAAAAATGTCATGAGGTTGGGACTTTTTTCAATTCCATCATACAAACAAGAGAACAGAGAGGTTAATGTCTTAGTTTGTCTAGGTTGCTATAACAAAATACCTTAGACTGGGTAATATATAAACCATGGAAATTTATTGTTCACAATCCTGGAAACTGGGAAGTCCAAGATCAAGGTACCAGCAGATTTGATGTCTGGTAAAGTTCTGTTCTTCATAGATGGTATCTTCTCACTGCATCCTCACATAGTGGAAGGGCAAAGGGGGCTCCCTCAAGCCTCTTTTATAAGGGCAATAATGCCATTGATGAGGGCAGAACCTCATCACCTGCCCAAAACTCCACCTCTTAATACCAACATGTTGGGGATTGGATTTCAACATGTGGATTTTTGAGGGACACAAATATTCAGACCATAGCAGTTAAAATGCCCAAAAGTCACAAAGCAGGCACAACCAGGATTTGAACACAAGTACTTAAGAGCTCTTGTTCTTAACTACTGTACCATGTTGCCTCTCTAGCATAAGAGAGTTATATGGTAAGTGGTAACACATAGTCTATATAATTTGGGTGATATATTACTCTTTTGGGAAAATGGACAGATTGTCTTTCGAGGAAAAAACAGAAATACTTTCTGGTATCCATGAGATAGAGCAGGACTGATCGCATAGTCCAGGGCTAACTGGGGCACTGTTACCTGTGTATATACCTCACTGGGGCACGGTTATCTGTGCATATACCTCGACACCCTGTGATAAAGAGCAGAGCAGGGTAAGGGCAGGGAATGAATCCGAGAACAAATCTGCAAAGCTGGTGATTTTTCCTCCTCCTTCCCCCCTTTCCTCCTCTCTCTTCTTTTACAGAAACAGTAGGAAAAAAGACTGGGAGGAGGTGAATATGTTGCCAACTGACTTCTAGGAAGCTTCCGCCAATGGGCAGTTGGAAGGACAGAAGCTATGGTCTCTCTCCTCTCTCTCTCTGCCTTAGGTGGCTTCTCCCACAGTGACTGAATTTCCTCTGTGGTTTTAGCTTCCACTGTCTACCCAAGATCTTAACCTCCAAAAACACTATCTCTTCCTGTAGTCCCTTCAGCCGGGGTTGGGAGAGGGGTAGTGGCTTCCTGTTGTAGCTAATGTCTGGGTGGCCCCATTCTGCAGTTTCCTCTTTTAGCTCTTACATCAACTGTATGATCAACTCCCCGTATTAAATTCCTTCTGCTAGAAATAGCGGGAATGGCATTTAGTTTTCCTTATTGGACGCCGACTGGTAGAGAGAATTAATTTAAGACCACAACTTGCCTAAGGTCGTGCAGTAAGTACTGAAGTTAAGTTCCCAGGGTTCAAATGTCTCTCTTCAAAACCTGCACTTTTCCTAGTACAATATGCTGCTTGTCAGTGAGTACCCAATGTTTATAAACTTAATTGTTAACGAACGACAACATAATCAAAATATAGTGTTTTTTGGTTTATCTCAGTCCCCTTTGGTTTTTTAATTACATTGATCCTTTTGGCAAGTTCTGACTTGTTCATGAAATTCTTACAGATGTGAAACTCTTTCCTGGGAAACAGGCTGCATTTTCCTTGGTGAATCCTTTGGTGAACATCCCCTCCTTACCTCCTCTGAAGTTATTGTCTCTGTGATACTTGGGCTGAAGCTGAGAAGGTTTATTCAAAGGAACAAAGCCCTTAGAACAAATGAGAAGGGCGCGGACAACCGATGAGCCATGAGTAGCCACTCCCAGTTACGACACATGTGAAATTGAGCCCCAGCATTCTTGGCTTGAATTTCAAAAATGTGACTAGGTTGTGACCCTGTGAGCCTGGCTAGGATAGGTGAGCAGAACCAGTTCTTCATTTTGGTGGGAGAGAACAGACAGAAGACAAACACATACAACCTCTTTAGTCAGAACTCCTAAACCTGAGACATTTCCATTTCATCAGAAGCAAAGATAGAGATACTAGGTGATGATGGTTTTAAGCAGATAGGATTAGTTATTGTCATAGACACAGCTGCTTCCTATCTCTGGGGTTTTTTTTGTTTTGTTTTGTTTTTGTTTTTAATGGAGTAACTCTTGCCTTGGGAAATTCTTTTTCTTTTGTCCAGGGTTCTGCAAAATATCATCTGAAATTGGAAAATGCTGTGTCGTATGTTGGGTAATAGGCATTCTTCCCATCGTCAACAATACAATAGCATCAACTACAAAAGAAGCATTAAAAATGTTAATGACAGTGAACATTTGAGGGCTTGTGATGTGTCAGGCACTGGTCTAACTGGTTCATTATAAAACATCAACTCTTAAGCATCATCTCACAAATGACAAAACTGAGTACAGACAGGTGCTCACTGCACTGCCCAGACTGACATGGTCAGGAAGTGACAGAACTGGCATTTGAACACTAAAAATTCAGGGCCTTTGCCCACATTTTTAACTACAGTACTGTACTGCTTCTCCATAATGTATCAGAATACAGATACAGGTATATGATGAGAAATTCTACATAACGTGTCTGATCTGGTTGTGTGACTGACTGTACAGCCAGGCTGTGAATAACTAGGAGAGCTAATCTTTTGTCTCCATTGGATTTTCAGCCACAGAAAAAAAAGAAAAAAGAACGCAAAAAACCAAAACCAAATGCCTTTACTGAGTGTCTAGGATCTTTTTGGCTCTTGTGGAGAACACATCATGCTTAGTTTGCATTAAATTTTGGGGGCGTCTTCAGTTTCATAGACCCTAAAGGTATTTTCAGGCTAACACGAAGGCAAAGCTATCTCTAACTGACCAGCCTCAAACAGGGCAGGACCATGTTTTCTCATAACACAGGCCTGCAGCTAAAATCAAGGGCACGTTTAAACACTCCCATTTTGAAACCAACCCAGAGCTCTTTCTTCCCCATTTGCCAGTGGGGACAGCTGACCATATCAAAGGGAAGGGAGCTCCTGAGGTGTCTAGTTTCTGGAGACTTTGGTTTCTAAGGATTTAAGAAAGCTAAAGAGGGAGGCATTAATATAAATCTTTCCTTGCCTAACTCTGTCTGGGATAGGAAGCTAATAGCAATGCAAGCTCCCTCTTGTTTTAGAATAATTTTTTCATCTCATAATCTACTTTAACAAAAACTACAAAGGTTTGTTTCTGTAGGCTTTTCTCCATCTACTCTTCCCACCTCAAAGGAAGACGGGGCATAGCATTTGGCTCCCCTCTTTGAGAGAAAACTCACCATTCATTTAGTGACACGACCCTGCTCACATGAAAGAAAATGCTGTGTGTACCCCACTTCGCCTTTAGACTCTGTGACATTGGGGAGGACTTGCTCAACGTGGGACATTTCTTGGACACATTTCTAAATTACACTTTGGTGGGGTGAGGGTGGGAAGGGGCCATCCTGCCATCCAATGGCCCTAAACTCACTGCATCCCCAGCGGTGAAGAACAGCCCTTGTATTTTTGTTAATTTGTCAAATTCTCCTGCTGGGGATAACAGAGTCAACTCTGCTCATCAGCAACCCCTGAAGCAGGGTATTCTTCAAGCAAAGGATGGGGAGTTTGAGAAACAATTAATCTCTATCAAAGTTTGGCAAAAAAAGTGGGAGGAAGACTCACTACCCCCTTCTCACATATTAGAAACAACGTTGCATTAAATTGGTAAAATTTGAATGAGAGGAGTGGTTCTGTCGCTCCCCATAAGAGAAGGAAAGTTAAAATCCTGGGTTAAAGATTAATATTCCAAGTTCAGAACAAAAGGATGTTCTTTTGTGGCTCTGTGCTTATGCCTCTGAATGTAAACATTGTTCTGAGAGCCATTTTTTCTTTGCCAGATCTTTAAAGGGTAATAAATTAGCCCGTGGACAGCCATACAAGCTGCTACTAGATGTGAATGTGAATGTGTCTGAAGAAAAGGCTGACTTTCAATCAAAGTCTATTGAAAGAATGGTTGGATTTTCTAAAGAAGCATGTTGTGCCTATTAACCAACTTACAAAAGGGGCCATTTCCTTGATTTATGTTTGGTTGCTATAGAGATCCTGCAGCCCAGACTGGCAGGTGAAGCTCCCCTCTAACAATCTCAGAGGTTTTTCTTAGTTATCCTCTGAGGCTGAACTGCTGCAGCGGGTAAAAGGCAGTGTGCAAACAAGCTGTGCGTGTTCAAAAAAAAAAAAAAAACCAAACATCTGGCTCAAGCATTTTACCCCTATCTCTTAAATTATGACTTATTATTTCTGAGACTTAGGGCAAGCATTTTTACAGCACTTGAAAACATGAGTACAGAGAAAAGTTTATTTTTCTAGTTGGGAGCATTAATGACTGGTTTCTGCAAGTGTGGTTTATTGCTTACATTATTTTACGGAATGCACAGCATTCCATGTTTGAACTCAAACTGATCTTCAAGAATGAGCTGTCCCTTCATGACCTGAGGGAAGATATATATGTGTGTATCTATGAGTGTATTTGTGTACATTTTTGTGAAGCAGATGGATTATAATCATCTCATGGTAATGCTGGAAGGATCTTAAAGATCGTTTTGCCTCAACCCTATATTTTTCAGAAGGGGAAACTGAGGGATTTCAGAAAGATTTGCCCAAGTAGGATGTAAGTGATCTATTGTAGGGCAAAATTTGTCTCTTTACCAAAGCTCTTGCCATCATTCCCCTATCATATGAGCAAGCTCATAGAAAACTTCAGGGTCAGAGAGGTGAGGAGAGGGCTTGAGCACTGGCGATGATATAATTTCACATATCATTCACAAGGAAAACATTACTGCTGGGTCAAAGACTCATCAAAGTTTATGTTCTGGGGAAAGCAAGAGAAGAGGGGAGAGAGAGGGAGAAGCCAAGGACTGAGCAGAATGCTAAATGCATCCCTCACTGTCAATGGCCCTTATATATACAGAGAGAGGAAAGACAGCCCAAGATTCCAGTTATCAACCAACAGAGCAAAGTCACTGCAAGGAGGTGAATTGCCTGAGCAGGATCACTCTGACTCCTGAACCTTTTTACCATGTACCCACTTTGAGTTTCCTAGTATCAGAGATACTCCTTGTAAAGCCTTCTGAACGTTTTAAAGGGATCATGAAGGAATCCTCTTTTCCAGTCATGAAGGTGTGTTTCCTGTGTCCCTCCACACAGTGGATTAATTTTCTAGGGCTGCCATAACAAAATACCGCAGACTGGGTGGCTTAAACAACAGAAATCCATTTTATCACAGTTCTGGAGGCTGGAAGTGTGAAATCAAAGTGTCAGTAGGATTGTTTCTTCTAAGGCCTCTCTCTGGGGCTGGTAGGGTCAGTTCCTTAAGTGTCTTTACATGGTCTTCCCCCAGTTCATGCCTGTGTCCTAATCTCATCTTCTCATAAGGATGTTAGTCCTATTGGATTAATGACTTCCTTTTAGCTAGATTACTTCTTTAAAGACCATATTTCCAAATGTAGTTATGTTCATAAGTCCTGGGGGATGTCTTCAACATATAAATTTGGGGCAAGGGGGACATTGCAGCCTGTAACACAGTTAAATGAGATTACTATCTGAAGAGCTCAATGCTTCATTAGCCTAAAGAAAAGGGGAACATTCTTCAGAAGGTTCTCTTAAATCCCCCAACCCCAGGACCGAGAGGGGGATTTCCACAGGCCCTGCCAGTACCTGCCAGAGTCTTTTCCTGATTTCCAGTAAAGTCAGGATTTCTTCCCAGCTCAGAGTTGTGGTGACATCCTTTTAGCCACTAGGAATTCCTGGTAGCCTCATTCCTCACAAGGTCTTAGGGTCTCCAGTTAAGAACTGTTTACTAGTGGCTGGAAAATGAATCCTTTGGTTGATTTCCAAAAATTATTTATGACTTATTCCATTGCTATCCAATACTTCCAAGAAACCAAAGGGAATAGCCCAGACAGAAAAAAAATCCGTTGCCTTCCTCCCACTCCCTTATTATGCTATAAACATTTGTTAATAGAGCAATTATCTTTTGAGTTGTAAAGGCTAAGTAACTACAAGGAAGAAAGGGGTGAAGGAAAAGTGCAATTCTTCAAGCTTAATGAAGTCAAGTGAAATTATTTCAAGTGGATGTGAATTATGGAGAACAGAATCCTCTTTTGCCAAAGTTTAATAAATGATGGCAAGCCATTTTGTTGAGCCAAACCTCCTTGCAGCTTGGTTTTGTCAGACAACATATACAAGAACACAATAAAGACATCTGTGGACAGACCTGGCCTTTTGGAAAAGGGAACTCTTTGTGGTTGAGAGGTGACTGATGGTAACAGGGAAAATGGATACTCCGTCTCTTGGATAGCCCCTTGTTAATAAAGCCAGCTTCACTGAGCATTTGCCAAGTGTCCACCATTGTGCTCAGTGCTTTACACACAGATCTCATTTCAACCTCACAGCATCCCTGTGAGGGAGGTCTTACTTACCATTTTGGTGAATGAAAAAAACAGGGTGAGACACTCTAAGGAAGCTGACTGGGATACCACAGCCTACAGTGGGTAGAGCTGACATTTGAAATTGACAGTGGCTCTAAATCTGAGCTCTAATCCACTACATGAAACAGCTGAAAAGACTTCTCTGCTGGTCCAGGCAACCGCATGCTCTTTGACATTATGCAGCATTGCCTTAGTGGCGGAACAGTATGAATGAGTTATCGTCATTGGTTCATGGGAGTACTGTTCCAGAAATTAAGGTTTCCAAATATAGGTGAAGTATGAGGGCTGGGAAACAGTAGGGGTCCTTTGCCTTTTGGAAAATAGTTGTTGGTTGAAACTTGCATAAAAGGGAGGGCTAACAAGAAGAGAACAAGTGGAATGAAGATCAATGTCTCAAATTTCTACAGGGACAATTCAAAGCAGACATTTCAATCTGTAGGGGAGAAGAAAAAGAAAAAAGAACAGAAGAGGAAAGTTCCAAAAGATAATTTCTCTTAGAAGGGGACAGCTCTGAGACAGTTCTGCTTGGCTCTCTTCTGTTATTGTTTCTGGTACAGGGAGTACAATGGATTATCAAGAATGGAAGCATCTCCAGTGGTGAAAGCCAGTCTGTGGCCAGGTAATCATTCACCAAATGGATACCACCTGGGGTAGAATCACTCACACATGCAAATTGACCCAAATAGTGTCCTGGGCTCATGGGTTATTTAAATGAATGCAGCTGGGATTTGATTTCAAGTGGCAGCAAAAATACCAAGAACGTTCTGCACCAAAGAAAACAGCACATTGACTGTGTCCCCTTTGCTTCCATTAGCTGCAAAAACCTTACAGTAATTCTCACTACAGTCTAGCATGATTAGGTAGAGAAGAAGCGATTAACTGCTTTATGGTCTGCTTTTGAACTCAGTTCCAAAGTTTCACTAGATCATTTCTTTTGCTGCTGTTTTTATTTTTAATATCCAGAATGTCTTAGCCATCTTCCTCCTTTCTCTCCAAACTAGGGCTACAGTGCAAACAAAATTTACTGCTAAATGTGATATTGCCTATAACCTACCGTGGACAATTCCCTGTAGCTTCTTTATAGTATTTGCAGCTTGAATTTCTTTGACAATATCTTACCATATTTGGTGCTTACTTTTAATACTAAACTAGATATTTTAAATTGTATGAACATGTTAGATATTTAATTTCTATTAAATATGAACTTTAATTTTAAAAATCTACTGGCTTTGTGGAAAATTTAATAAGTGAAAAGTCTCTTCTCCTTCTCCCCTTTATCATGCATATTGAATTAAGTTTGTGATCTTACATAGAGTGTCTGAATGTTTAAGATCACAGTCGATGTACTTTTATCAAGCTCTAAGTGAATATGGCTGACAACAAACAGTAGAGAAATGTATTTATCACAAGCTGCAATCATTTCTCAAGATGTCTATTTAGATCCTTCCTGGATATGGTTTTATAAAAACTGAACAGTGGAAAACATGCAATACATAAGACATTATATCTGATTAGGCCACTTTCCAATTGACAAAGGGTTTTCCAAGCATCGCATCAGTTGACAAAGGGGAAGATCCTTAAATTCTTTGAAACCCATACAAAGGAAGTCAGAATTTGTGAGGTGACTCTTGAAGCTGGAGAAGGCTGCTTGGCCCAATACTAAAGGAGGCCGAGAGCGTCTATCTGTGTGTGGACCAGGACAGGATGGGTGGAAGCAGTTACCATCTATGCTTCCCCCTCCTGCCCTCCTAATGACCTAAGCTCTGGCCTGAGGGACCAACATCCCTTAGAATGAGAGGTTATTTAGTTTTGATATGAGTGCAGCCTTGACACTCCCTGTAGAGAAATTGCTTATTCCAAAAATTTAGCTTGTTTCTCTCCCTTACATGTGGAAACACAGGAAGAAATGTGGTCTGGAATACAGAGTGTAAGGGAAAAACAAAACCACGTCAGAAATGAATTGTGGATGAAAAAAGAAGGATAAGTGCAGTAGTGTCTGCTGGAAAGGGAATGACACTGGAGTTTACAGACAAGCACCATAGCTTGTTAACTTTGTTCAAGATGTTATACATTTCAACAATGCATTCATCCCCAAGATATAAAACCTGTACCACTAGAATGTGAATTAGTTTATGTGGTGTATAAATGACAAAACGGAGTCACATAGAAACAAACTGCCTCTTCCACTGTTTATAATTACAGGCAGGAGAAAGCCTTCACTTTTGTGTCTTGACCACTCTGATCTCCCCTTAACAAAGACAGAGCGCATCATGAGTGATCGGGAGTTTTTCATTTGTGGCCATGATACATAAATTTTCTTGGAAAATAGATATCTTGAAGTAAAAGCATAGGTTTCTTTAAACAGTTGAGAGTGATAGTACTCTGCTGTGGACTTATTCTCCTTGATCGTCGATCTATTCCTCTGTGAAATGTAAAAATAAAAATACCAATCTCGCAAGGTTGTTGTAAATATTACACATGACTTTGTCAACTCTCAAAGTACAATTAAAATGTTCAAATGGGCAGGTAAGAATGAATAAAGATTAAATTAACTGAGGGGAAAGATTATAAAGAAAAATAATTTTGGAGTTTCCTCCAAAGGGCCTTAATGGAGGAGTAAGGAGGTGAGACTTTAGGTAGTAAGAAGGAACTGAGATTTTTGAACAGGGTGTATTATGATGAATAAAGTCAATTCAACAATGTTGTATAGGACACACTGAAGAAGAAAGGCTGGAGAGGAGGAGAAACATCAGAAGGTTTCTCAGTAGGCTAGAGGGATTATAGTAGAAAGGGAAGGAAAAGAATGTATTCGAGAGAGGTTGTAAGAGAAGGATCAAGACTAGCAATTAATTGAATGGGGGTGGGTGGCTAGATAACGGCCTGACACAGATGGTTTAAGGAAAGTAAGAATAGGGAAGCAGAAAAAGTGATGGGGTTTAACAACTTTTTGAGTTTGTGTGTATGTGCACACCCTTGTTACTGAGCATGTACAGATGTATTTGTATGTGTATATTGGTGGCTATACCACCACGGAGACAGAGAAAGAGAAAGCCAAGTAGCATGCTCAATTGTCTAAAATGGAACATATTATCCATAATCTTCCTTCTTCCTTTGACTCTGCTATCAACTTTGGACAAGTTGTCACCTTCTCTAAGAGCCCCGCCTTTGGTAAAATGGGCACAGTCACACCGCCTCCTCTGCATTCCCTCCAATTCATCACCCAGTCTGTCTATTTCACCTGATAAGTTTCTCAAATGCTCCCCTCTCTCCAGCCCTTGGGCATCACCTTAGTAGTATAAGGCACCCTCCCCTCTCACCTAGGTTATTCCAAGAGCATCTTAATTGTTATCTCAGGATCAATTCAAGTTCAACTCCAACTGGTTCTCCACATTGCAGCCAAAGTTACGTTTCTGAAGTGATGTCACTACCAACTGCCCCCTTAAATGGCTTCCTATTGTCATGTGCCCTACAAACTGCTGTGCAGCCTGCCCAAAATCCACATGTCCCATCTCTCTCTCTCTCCTCTCTTCCTAGAGCATCAAACAATGGGCCTTCCCAACAAAGGGCCTTTGAATACACTACTTTTGACTGGAAAGCCTTTTCCTTTTCCAATTCACTTAATTCATTCTTCAGAATTCATCATATCACTTTCTCAGTGGAGCCTTCTCTAACCCTGCCTCAATATGGGTCAGACTCCTTTGTTAGGACCATTTCTTTACTTCAGAAAACTCATCTCAGGTTTTACTTATATATTCACTGTTGTGATCATTGACGTAATGATGCTCGCAGCTATTAAAATGGAAACCCCATGAGTGCTCCATGTATCTAACACAGTACCTGGAGAAGCAAAGGTGAGTAAGAGAGGGAATAAATGAGTGAATAGATGAGTAAACACATGAATGAATGAGTATCAGGGCACCTATCTCACAGAGCTGCTCTAAGGACATTTGGTAAATGCACAGTCATCCCTTGGTGTTGCTTCCAGGACTCTCACATATACCAAAAATCTATGCATACTCAAGTCTGCAGAGAGCCCTGTGGCATCCACATATACAAAAAGTTAGCCTTCCGTATACCTAGCTTTGGCATCCCATGAATACTGTGTTGTTGATTTGTGTTTGGTTGATAAAATCCACATCTAAGTGAACCTGTGCAGTTCAAACGCATGTTGTTAAAAGGTCAACTGCAATTGTTATTCAAATATGAGTCAAGGTTTTGACTTATAATCCTGAGTGCACATCCAAATAGTTTTATCTTGAGAACTTTCCCTACCTTTCACCTTACAGGGATTTATGAGGTGCTGACAACCTACATTTTAGAATGCTGCTTCCCTCACTTTATTAGTTAGCTATTGCTAAATGCTGTTGTTTGAAGCCACTCAGCTTTGAGTAATAAAATATTTGAGTAATATTTTCCTTGAGTAATACTACTCAAATAAAACACACTTGAGTAATACTACTCAAATAAAAATATTGCTCAAATATTTTTATTACTCAAAGCTGAGTGGCTTCAAACAACAGCATTTATTATTTCAGTTTCTTCAGGTCAGGAATCCGGGCTTAGCTTAACTGGGCTCTTACTTTCAGGGTCTCTTATAGGTTGTAGTCAGGTGTTGATTAGGTTTAGTCATATACAGGCCTGATTGGGGAAGGTCCACTTTCAAGTCCATGTTGTTTCTTTGCACGATTCAGTTCCTCATGAGCTGTTAGACGGAGGGTCTTAGTTCCTCCATGGGTGTTGGCCAAAGGCCAACCTCATTTCCATGTGGGCTTCTCCAGCATGGCAGTTTACTTCATCAAAGCAGCAAAATGAGAAGGAGGGAGGGAAGGAGAGAGATTGCCAGCAAGAGAGAAGTCACAGTCTTTTATAACCTATGCTTGGAAATGACCTACCATCACTTTTGCCATATGCTGCATGTTAGGAGAAAGTCACTAGGTCCACTCCATGTGTACCAAGGGAAGAGATTATTCAAGGGAGTGAATGCTGGGAGGTAGGGATCACTGAGAGCTACTAGAGAAGGCTGCCTGCCCCACTCATCCAAATGCCCAAAAGTAGAGTTGCTTAGCGACATGTCTCTAATCTTGTCTGGGCCCTAATGAATGCCATTCACAAACTGCCCCCCTTAGAAGGGCTTGTGGCTGTTCCCGATGATGGAATAATCCAGCTCAGTACAGCAGTCCCACAGCAGATGACCTTATTGATCTGCAGCTTAAAATTTGCCTGTTTCTTCACAAGGTGTGTCAGGGAGAGAAACAGTCAGTCTGACCCAGCAAGGTCATAGTTACTCCATTTCCATTAAATAAATATTCATAGCCTCCAATGAGCCACCTCTAAGGTGTCAGGTATTATGTTTTAATTTCGGCAATTACGTGGCCTCCTGTCAGATTGATGTGGCACTGGTGTTGAGATACAGAGGAACTCAAGAATTTCCACTTGGGGTCAGGCCCGAGATAAAGAGGGAAGTCATTTAATGTTCTGCAACCTAAGTGGACTGGGTATGATGGCAAAAACGACTGGCCATGGACGAGGACCACACGTTGAGTTGCCATTCTCAGACCTCTGACTGGTTTCCACAAGCCCAGCTCTGCTCTTTTGTCTGGTTCAGGCTGGCAAAAGTGAGAGGTCATTGCCATCATTCTAAGAGAGCACAAAGCTTCCCAAGGACTTAAACTTTTGATTTTGGCCTCATTAATACTATCCTGTGTGCAGCCAAAAGGAATGATCTGGAGTAAAACAAGGGCTTTGGAATCAGGAGACTCAGATGGGTAAACGTGACTTAGTGATTTACTTGTGAGACCTACAGTCAGTTACATAACCACTCTGAGCGGCCAGTTGCTCATCTGAAAAGGGAAGAGACCGTGTGTCACTCCTCCATGTTCTTACAATGTCCAGTGACAAAGAGTTGGACTGGTTTCAGCAGCTTTCATTTTACCCTCCCCTTCTATTTGGAGGAGTTGAAAATATAAACACTACATTTACCAGGCTGTCTTCCTGGAGATTTGGAAGGTGGAAATGAAGCAGAAGCCATCTTCCCATGGTGTCCAAGGCTTACGAGGAAGCTTCCAAAGATGTGGGTGGTGGCGGTGGTGAGCAGTCCTAGTGGGTGCACTCATAAGCACATCAGCAACAGTTTCTAAATGATGGATCACAGTTATGGTGGTGTGATCTTGAACTCACAAGCCTAGCAGCAATGCCCTGGCTTCCTCTGCGCCAGCTCTTCTGGTGATGCTGTAAGCACTTGATCCACTCAGTAAATATTTATCAAGCACCATCTGTATTCCAGGGACTAATTTAGGACTTATCAGTGAACCAGAGACACAAAATCCTGCCTATGGAGCTTACATTCTACTATGTGTGAGAATAAGTGATACACATATTAAGTATTTTGTATCTTAAAAATTAAGTGCTACGAAAAGTAGAAAAAGTATAAGGGGCATCAAAAGTGCTGGAAGTGAGAGTGGGTAACAATTTTAAATAGGGTAGTAGAGGCAGGGCTTACTGAAAAGGTGACATTTGAAGAATGATTTAAACATTCAAGAGTCAGCCATGTGGTATCTGAGGGAAGAGTATTGCAGACAGAGGGAATGGTTGGTGCAAAGCCCCTCACTGGGGGTGTGACTGGGGAATTTGAAGAAGAGGAAGCAGTCCAGTGAGGTTGAAGCAAGGCAAGGGAGGGAAGAGGGGGTAGAAGATAAAGTCTGTCGGGTAATAGAGGGCCATATCTGGCACCTAATTCCTTACATTAAATCTCTTCCTGCATGAAACGACTATAATGTTCTCTCTTTCCTCTACTAAACTAGGGCTGATGTATTGCCTTTGCATACTTTTATACTTGCCCTTATCTAATTGCATTGAAATTATGCTTTTGTGTTTGCACCCAAACTCCAAAGACAGTGCCTCATTAATCTCTGTAATCTGAACACCTAGCCCAGGGCCTTGCAGAGCAAGCACTTAAATATACGATTAGTAACACAACATGAGCACAGCTATTTCCAAACTACTCCCTCTTCAAAACAGGAGATATCTCTGTAGGAGGATGCAGCTTCCAATATGGCTGGATATGTGGGGGGATAAAGACCTTCCTGGTTGAAGTAATACATTTAGTATTCTAATGAAGTAATTATAAAAGTAAGTAATTATTGAAATAACCACATCAACTCCCAGTCATTAAAATCCTCCTAAACAGAGCTGGCATGACGGCTTAGGCTACTAGAAACCCTGGCAACCACCCAACGCCTACAATAGCTTCTAATTAATTGATCTCACCTCTAATCTGCTATTGTTAGCCCAGTGCTGATCATTTGTTTGGCCTACAGATCCTATTGCGCCTTCCTTTTGATTGTATTTGTTACTGTACCCTCTCTATCTCTTTCAATTAAGCACAGGTTAAGTGGTTCACCCGCAAGAGAATAGGAGATAATGGCACCAATCAAAGTAATCTCTTTAATTTGCTAAATGGATTACAGGGAAACCCCAGCCAAAGTGAAGTCATAGCTAGTGGCCTTCACTTGAACTATACACAAGGAGTATCTAATTATTAACCCATCGTAAGCCAAGCTTCACTGTGGAATAAACGTCTACAAAGTTAGCAAGGTATAGGCAGTTTCAATAGACAAGATGGCCCTCTGGGACTAAACTGTTCCCAGGGTAAAATGTCTCCACTGGCTCCATTCCCAAATTTCTTGTTTGCCTTAACTTTCAAGTGAAACACACATCCTCACATACCAATCAAAATACTGCCCAGCACTCCAGTCAAGAGAGTGGATTTATAATCTCTTTAAGAGCATTCTCTAGTGAGGATTCATTTTTCTTATTTGTACTATAAATGCAAATGCAGTTTCATAGGCACAATGGCTCTGGCTTTTGCTGACTTTGACAAAAATCTGTGTTTAAGAGTAAACAAGTTTGTTCTTAAGCTGGTAAGTGATCTTCCTTCTTTTTGTGACCCTGCTTGTTCCTGCCCTTATACGCAGAGACACACCCCTCCCCATAAAACCACTCCAAGACCAAGATGGGGTAGAGGACAAAAAGACCCCATGCTACTGGAATTCTGGCTTTGCACATGTCCTTGGTTGATTAAGCAAGGAAGCAAAAAATGGCAAATCAAGGCATACTTCAGTAGAATATGGGATAATTGCAAGAATACAATGGAAGGTGAAAAAATGCTGAAACAAAACTCCATGAACTTTCAAAGATGGAGGGACCTGGTTCCTAATTTGAAGAACTCAATAAACATTGACATAACATCTGTGTCTCTGTACCCTCCATCTTTGTGGGGGTAGGTGGGAGGCACTGTTTTTTCAATATCCAATTAAAATTATTTGATACCCAATACCCTATGTTCTGTGAAAAGTCTAGTGACCTTTTCAACATTTCTGAGCATTCCTAAGGAGATTTATGTCCAGGTTATTTCACTCAGCATTCCAACTCTTCACTCTGATGGGGTTCAGGACATGCTACCCCAAAATATGTCACCTTGGCATTTGAGAAAACAGCAGAAGCAGGAAAGTTACTCTCATCTTCTCCTCATCCTTCTCCCCTGAAGCAGGTCAAGAAACCCTCATTTGAGAGGTGGCCTCCCTATACTCACAGGAAAGGAATATTCTTATTTCTGGAGACACAGGGTCAGAGAAAAGAATCTGAACAAACAGGTCTTGCTAAGTTCCCCCCAGTTTATTAGCATCAGATTATACCCTCTTATCCTCCAATCATATTTCTCCATGACTGCCTACTCTGTCAAACCTAAGCACAACATTACACAACTGTACCTGTTTCTTTGGGCCTTCATTTCCTTAAGGCTCCTGTTTCACATGAAACATTTATATTAAATGAATTTGTATGCTTGTCTCTAGTTAATCTGTCTCTTGTTATGGAAGCCTCAGCCACAAATCTAGCAATGTGTGAGGAGAAGAAATCTTCCCTCCCCTACAACTCTGCCTCTCAATACTCTCTTCCTGTCTTGCCTCCTGAGGCACTTGACCTCTCCCTTTAGACCAAAGACTGACTTAACCCCTTTTTCCTAAAGTACCATTGACACAGGATGTATAATATAATATTACCAAAGTTTGGGACAAAATTACCCACAGTGATATTACAACACAGAGCAGAGGAGGAAATGGCTAAAAGCTAATATAAGATATCACTAGTCCTCAACCATCCTCACTGCTTAGACCTTCTCATTCTTCACTGGCTCTGGCCATCCACCATATTTCTCAAAATCACTCTAACTTTCTTTACCATTTTCTCCCTTTACCATTTTCTCCCTTTTGATCCCAACCTTTCTCCCAAGCTATCAGAGAAAACATTTAGCTTTTTTTTTTTAATAGAGCAATAACTGCCTCTTCCCTAGATTTGCTTTGCAATCTATTTTGTACAATCAGAAGATCCCTTAAGAATTTTCTCAGTCAAGAGTCCCTTTCTTTCCCTAGAAGCATCTGAACTCCTACAACAACCTATTAAAATTGTAACCAAATGATAAAGAAACACAATTATCTCAACTACTTTAAACACCCATTATGCTTAAGAGGCAGCAGTGGGTGCAAGAAACAGAACACAGGACAAGAGGTACCCTCTGTTCTCACGGCATTTATGATGCAGTGGAGGAGGTGGCCATGCACCTGAGAAGCTGTGTGGTGAGTAGAAGGAAGTTGGAAGGCAGAAGGTCCAAGTTTCAGTGTTGATTTTACTATAGTGTGTCTCTGGACAAGACAAGTAACCTTCTGCATTTTGATGTTGTGAACATTCCACAACCTGCACCGTTTCTGGGGCTTCCGAGAGGGCAGAAGGGAATGATGTGTGTGGATGGGTTATAAAAATCATAAAGCCCTGCATGAGTGTATGGTGTTGCTATGATCACCACGTGAAAAGTAACACACAGTAGCTGGCTATGAGTGCAAATCCCCACTGCTACACAATCTTTTTAGGGTTTAAATGCTAAATATGTTGATGCTGTGCTTACAGGGACTAAAGAAACTAAACATCAAATACGTTGATAATTATTACAATGAAACCACAGCCACTTACCTCAATAGCTTCCCAAATCTACAAAAGCATTCTTAGCTCCCATATGTGTTATCCTTTAGTAGTGTTACTGAGTAGAACGTGCTGCCCCAGCTATGTTCTTTCATATGCTCACAAGCACAAATTCTCACATAATATGGTAAATACGCAAATTTGCTTTGTAACTGGGCTGATCTTTTGCTATCTCTTTCTGCTTACTTCAAGCAGCTGTATCTGGGTTTCTATGCATTTAGATGACCTATTCAAAGTATCTATCAAAGCTAAGAATCCATCAATCCTTGGATACAGCTACTGGCTTCTTAGCTGTGACAGAAATAAAATCTACACATTCACAGATATTCGGCAGTGCCCCTGTGTAGAGACACTGTTGTACCTATGTACCTTGACCTAGAGTGAAGAACCACTGTTATAGACCCCATGTTCTGTAAGGATTTGGAAGGCCTGAGAGTGGTTAAACAATATTTATTTCAAGAACGCTGCTGGACTGTCTGATGGGTAGAGAGTAAAACAGAAGAGGGTCTTCCAAGGGGCAACTCTCGTATCTGCATCCTATTTAAAGCTCACAAAAGTTTCACATAATTTCATTTAATCTTTACAACAAACAGTGAGATTCATTCATTTCCCAGCTCTAGTAGCAGACACTTAGAGGTAAGCCACAGAAGATGTATGCATGTACCGCCACACCCGACACCACACCAAAATGTACAAGAAACTCTGTAGCTGCAATGCTCATAATGGCCCTGAAGTGGAAACGTCTCAAATGTTCATCCTTAGGATGAAAAAATACATATGCACTGAGCACTATATCGTCTAGCAATGAGCAAAGCCCACCACAACTATCTGCACAAAAGGATGAGTCTCTCCAACATTACAGTGAATTCAGAAGACATAAGAGAGAAAATATTGTGTGACGTCATTTATGTAAGCAGAAAAGCAATCTGTCAGAAGTCAGGAGTTGTCATGTTTACGGGAGAGTAGTGACTGGAAAGAGGTATGTGGTCTTCTGAGATACAAGACATATGTTTCTTGACCTAGGTTGGGGTTACTTGTGTGTTCACTTTGTAAAAATTAATGAAGCAGTGCACTTATGTGCTACACTTCAATGAAAATTTACATTAAAAAAGCAGAGGGACCCACACAGAATGGCCAACTTCTATTTTGCTAAGTAAGTAAAAAGTACTCCAAATTCTATTTACCATCTATTACCACAATCTAAACATTTTGAGACAATAGAATTGCACTAAATATAGGAAGGACATACAACTATAGCATTGCATAACTTTATAAAAAAACCATTTGTGTATTAGCCTTATTTTGCTCATTTGACTCTAAGCCCATGAGAGTCTTCTGAGGACAACTCAATTTGCAAACTGTTTTCTGAGAACCACTACTTTGGGATGCAGATAAAAACTCCCCTTTTTGTTTATGATTCATAGGCAATTTCACTTGTGTCTTCCCACTTCTGCAAGCGAGCAGCTTATTTTAATAGTGACTCACTGGAGCTCTTTGGAACTCTTGGAGTGGATTAGGATGACTTTTGGGTGACTGAGAAGGTCCTGGACATCGTATCCCAGGCTGCTCTGCTTAACTGGCTCTTGTTGGCCTACCTGCCCTCCACCTACATTGGCCTCCACAGTGCAATCTACCTATTATTTGACACTTACTTAGAGTTCTTCCTTACCAGCAACATTTTAAATCATGCCTTGAAGGTTTGAGCTTCTTTTCTACTCCTTGGATAAACAGTTAGCTAACTTTTCCAGTAATATGTGGATATAGGCTTTGCTGTTGTCATTATTAACCTTGAAGAGAGATACTCTTCATTCCAATTTAATTATCCAATTATTCATCTATCCATGCATTCACTCATTTTCACTCTTTTTTCCTTTCCTATCTAAACTCTTACCAATGAGATAAGATGACCAGTCCTAGATCTAGAATTTAAGTTTAAATTCTATGAGCTGTTATACAGATTACTGCCAATATATACTGTATTAGTCAAGTGCTTTTGATTCCCAGACCTGTCAACCAGTCTTATGAAGTGACTTGTTTGACAAAACTTGGTCTTCACATAGCCATTGGGCTTACTACCAAGGACTGTGCTCTTTTCCAGGTGTTTGTAAATGGAATACAAGCTGGCTTTTCTTTTCTTTAGGCCTTTCTTATGCTAAGTGTTCAGTCTATTATGTCTATAATCACTCTTTAAAATTAGAGGCATAATGTCTTTTAACATCCTTTCTTCCAAAACTCTTACAAGTCATAGTTGATGGTCTGAGAATTTCTTTGATCAGTTTCCTAGTTACTAAGAGAGAGAAAATGAAATACGGAATTAAATTCCTTCCATTATATTTTACTTCATTTTGGTTTCCTATGTTCCTATTCTACAAATTATACTTATTGAGTATTTTGTTTGTAATGAATACATAATTGTACATATTTATTGAGTATCGTGTGATGCTTCAACACAAGTATACATTGTATAATGATCAAATCAGGGTAGTTAGCATATATAATGGGCTAAAGACCTGTACAGACATTTCTCAAAAGAAAACACACAAGCAATCAAAAATATGATGAAATGCTCAAGATCACCACTAATCATCAGGGAAATGCACATCAAAACCACAGAGATACCACGATACCCCAGTTAGAACAGCTATTATCAAAAAGACGAAAAGTATTTTTTATGATTCACACGTATCCTAAAGCTTTTACATGAATGGCCTTGTTTAATTCTTACACTATCCCCATGATGTAAACATCACATTATAAACTCATTTTACAGAAGGGGAAGCTGAGCCTCAGAGAGGTTAAGTGACCTAGGGATGTCCTAGCTTCATGTGAAACCCTGTATTTGGCTCTTACCTTGCTGCTCATTCTAAGATAATTTCCTTCAACTGAACAAATCTTTACTGAGGGCAATGATGCCCATCACTGAACCTGGCATTAGAGATGCAGCTATGACCAAGATGGGCTTAGTTACTGCCCTTACAGGGCTTCTCGGTTATAGGACAGATAGTTCTTGAATATGCACGATTCTAAGGTGATACATATTATCAAAGGGTTGCCCTATGGCTAACAGTACGAAGGGGTAGCTTCAGGCTGGTGCAGATAGTAAAGCCAGGTGCTAAAAATACAGATCTGAGTTTTTTTTTTTTTTTGAGACGGAGTCTCACTCTGTCGCCCAGGCTGGAGTGCAGTGGCCGGATCTCAGCTCACTGCAAGCTCCGCCTCCCGGGTTCACGCCATTCTCCTGCCTCAGCCTCCCGAGTAGCTGGGACTACAGGCGCCCGCCACCTCGCCCGGCTAGTTTTTTGTATTTTTTAGTAGAGACGGGGTTTCACCGTGTTAGCCAGGATGGTCTCAATCTCCTGACTTCGTGATCCGCCCGTCTCGGCCTCCCAAAGTGCTGGGATTACAGGCTTGAGCCACCGCGCCCGGCCTTGTTTTGTTTTTTGAGACCAGGTCTTGCTCTGTCACCCAGGCTGGAGTGCAGTGGCCTAATCACAGCTCATTGCAGCTTCCACCTCCCAGGCTCAGTTGATCCTCCCACCTCAGTCTCCAGAGTAGCTAGGACTACATGCACACACCACTACACCTGGNGAGTGCAGTGGCCGGATCTCAGCTCACTGCAAGCTCCGCCTCCCGGGTTCACGCCATTCTCCTGCCTCAGCCTCCCGAGTAGCTGGGACTACAGGCGCCCGCCACCTCGCCCGGCTAGTTTTTTGTATTTTTTAGTAGAGACGGGGTTTCACCGTGTTAGCCAGGATGGTCTCAATCTCCTGACTTCGTGATCCGCCCGTCTCGGCCTCCCAAAGTGCTGGGATTACAGGCTTGAGCCACCGCGCCCGGCCTTGTTTTGTTTTTTGAGACCAGGTCTTGCTCTGTCACCCAGGCTGGAGTGCAGTGGCCTAATCACAGCTCATTGCAGCTTCCACCTCCCAGGCTCAGTTGATCCTCCCACCTCAGTCTCCAGAGTAGCTAGGACTACATGCACACACCACTACACCTGGCTAATTTTTGTATCTTTTGCCATGTGCCCAGGCTGGTCTTGAACTCCTGGACTCAAGCAATCTTTCTGCCTTGGCCTCCCAAAGTGTTGGGATTAAAGACATAAGCCACCGTGCCTAGCCAGACTTGGGTTAAGAGGTGCTCACGGAGACTCTGTGGGTACGATGTGGTCACCACTATGACTGAGACTGTGTGCAGTGACCTCCGATAGCACGATGGAGCAGCATATAAGAGCATGAGGCCAAGAGAAGCCATAGATCTTATTTTTTAAAAATCAGTATTTTTGAACTTCCAAGCAAATGCTGATCAGCTAAGTATCCTTCCTTACATGGTATAAAGAGTTGACTACTGGCTCACACTAGTTCCTTCCCTCCACTGTGGGCAAGGATATTTCCCTACCCCATTGCTGTTGAGCTTGGTGATGTGACTTCCTTTGACCAAAGGAACATGGGTAGAAGTGTCAGTCTGCCAGTCCTGACCCTGAGCCCTAACATGCCTTATGTATTTCCTCTCCCCTTCCTGTATTTTTGCCGCTATAATGAAGAAACCATATAAAGAGGCAGCTGCTGGTCCCAGAATAAGGGAACATGCGGAAGAAAGCCAAGTCCAGCTGATTCCCACCAAAGCCCTGCAGAGCCAGGCTGACCTACAAAAAATAGTTTGTTATTATAAACCACTGAGATTTGGAGGTTGTTTCACAAGAATATTACAGCAAATACACACGAGATGTGTCTTAGGCCCCCTTTCCAGGGAGCCAGGCTCCAGAAATTTGTACTAGTTTTCCCACCTTTTTACTCAGCCGTCCCGAACAGGAGAGGCCTTTCTGATCACCCTGTATAAACTGGCAGCTTCATAAAGGCGACACCTGATCTGAGTCTTCAGGCTGAATTGGGATAAGCGTGTGAGGTGCTTATGAAGGAACTGGAAGAACACCATTCTGTATGGCAGCCTATGGCCATTAGTCACGTGTGGCTGCTGAGCACTTGAACTGTCCCATTCAGATGGAGAGGTGTTATAAGTATAAATACACACTGGACTTTGAAGACTTAGTATGGTAAAATGTATACTAGTTAATTTTCATGCAGGCTTCGTGTTTAAATCATATTTTAAATATGTTGGGTTACATGGAATATATTGTTGAAATTAATTTCACTGGTTTATTTTTACTTTTTCTTAATGTGGTGATCAAACGGCTTTAAATTATATATGTGTCTCAGGGGACACGTCTACTAGGCAGCTCTGGGCTAGGAGGACTTCCAGGCCATAAGCCAAGTTGAGAGTGAGAACCATCCCAGGGTGGGAACAGGCTGCCACATGCAGCAATAGTTAGGGCACATAGGGTGCACAGTGCAGGGGTGGCAGGCCAGTAGGAGTCACAGCGAATGGGCTATGAGGTCTGAACACCAAGCTTGGGGCCTGCACCCATCACCTGGAGGTGCCTGAAAAGGATGTTGTTAAAAGCAGGATGCCTCGATGCTAGGTGGTGGGTTATAAGAGAAGACTGGCAGACACTGAGGAAGTGAAATATCTGTCATAGTGAAGTCAAGTGCCAGCTAGCAACTGCTTTCTTATTCTAAGGCACTTACAGGTTGATTCATGGGCAATTTGAAACCATAAGCAGTTTCGGTGATGAAACATGCAGACCAAATGATATCACATTTCTTATCTTTGCCAGTAAGCAGACTTTCCCCTCTGCCCACTGTCACAAACACTGTCACCTTGAAAGGTGCTATCCTATCACTGTATCTGACGAGCTGAGCAGGGAGATGTCACTTCTAACAGCACCTTGAAGTATGGGCCCATTCGGAGACATATTAGGCAGCCTCTAAGAAAGCCAGCCTGCTTTGGGAAAACGCAAAAGGGAAGAAACTCAAGTCATAACCGGATTAGAATGTCATGATAAATATAACTTTCACCTTAGTTTCCATTAGGTGATGATTTTAAAGGTTACTTGGAAACATTCTGAAGTAGGCAATATAATGATTAAGTGAGCAGCTCAAAAGACTTGGGATGTAAAAGAAAGCATGAGCTTCTCATGCACAATAGCTGAGGCCAGTTCAAGTCCTTTGTTAGACACAGAAATATCAGCAATGATTCTGCACTTAATATGACATGTGGATCCACACAGAAGTGGCTAAATATTCTGCTGGATTCTAAACTCAGTGTTTAGAATTTGTCATCCTGGTCCCCCAATACATTGAGGAAGCTTGGGGCTATTTGGGGAGACTCAGGGCTATCTATGTGCTTGCAGAGCATCAGCTTATGGGAAATGTAAAATGCAAATGAATGAGTTGGGATGTGAACAGAAAAAAAAAGTTCTCTCCACAGTTTGATATGAACAGTTCTGTTGGCTTAAACAGGAATAGGTATTTCATAAACTGATAGAATTTGGAGGTGTGTAATGAGCGACCCTGTAGTTTAATAGGGGAAGATACTGAGGCTCAGGTGGGACTAACGTATCCAAAGTTACACAATTAGTTAGCAAAAGGGCTGGAAATCAAACCGGAGTCTCCTATATCACTGTTCAGTCCTCTTATGTGACTTGATACCTGTGGCTGACCCATGGACACAGAAGCCTTGCAATAAAACTACTTGAGGTGCTGAGAACAGGCCTTAGGGCAGTGGTTCTCAACCCTGATTGAACTTCAGAATATCTCAAGACATTGCTCTGGCCACACACCAGAGCAATTAATAAAGAATTTATGAAGATAGGACCCAGAACACTGTATTTTTAAAAGCTCTCCAGGTTATTCTAATACGTAGTTGAGAATTACTGCCTAAGGGGATACCTGAGTGATGTAGGAACAGACCCAGCTTTCAAAGGCAGGACATCACCTGCCTCAGATGACTACCATGTCCGGGTCCATCCAGAGGCCTCAGTTATAGAGGAAGCGGAGATCAAATCAGCAATAATATCTTGACCACAAGACTTTGTTTGGCAGGCAGACACTGGTGAGTTGCAAAGTCACCTTAATGTTGTCCAAAGGAGATCATGGCATATCTATCAGCCCTAACCAGCCGATGGCTTTGTTGATGTAAAAGTGGGTTCCCTCACATAGGTGCCATATGGCCAGCACAGGACACAATCGGAGATGAACAAGTTTTTAAAGGAAGCATATTCAGCTTTTAAAGGTGTAACACTGTCCATAGAATTTTCTGCTATAAATGGAAATGTTTTATAGCTATACTTTCTAATATGGTTACCAGTAGCACATGGCTGCTGAGTACTCAATATTCCAAGCATGACTAAGAAAATAAACTTTACATTTTATTTCATTTTAATTATTTTATCTTTGAACTTAAATAACCACATGTGGTTACTGACCACAGTATCAGACAATGCAAGGAAGTTCTCAGAACTCTCCCAGCCAGGCAGAAGACAAAGAATTTGTAGAGGACAAAGATAAGTATTTTAATTTTAAACTGTGCTGTTGCCTACTTACTCTGTACATGTCTTTAGCTTATTCAGCAAGATTGGACATTTTTAAAAAACCTTACTAGAAAATGGTTTTTGACAATAAAGGTGCAGATAGCATTGATTTTTTTAAAGTGCTTTAGTGTATTTGGTTTTCTTTTATAAACAAGATTACTGAATAAGAACATTCTTACCTTGGAATATTGGAATATTAAAGTTTCTGATGAGAATGAGTTTTGGGAATAGCAAGTATCTCATAACCTTCCTCTCAGATGCTTACAAGAGTCATATTGCAGGAAAGACAGAGCTATCATTTCATCTAATGACCACCTTTCCATGGAACCTCTTCCAAAAGAAAGTTAGTTGTATGCCAATATCAACTCATTCTCCCAGAAACACAGAAAGCACCTAATTTTCCTAATGTAGATGCCTTTGGGCAAAGAAGGTGACTAAACTTTCTGGTCACTTCTTTCAGCTCAAGAAACAAATACTCTTGTGTAGGCCTTGCATTGAGAGGAGATTCTTGAGACATTGATATGTTTATCCTATATGGCATTTCAAAAGTTCGTTATTTCTGGTTAGCACATTATTTGTATGAAAAACCATAGCATGCCCGTGCACATGCAAGCCTGCAGCCACCCCATCTTACAATTTTATCTCGTTTTTAAATACTTGATAGTACTTCCTGATTTATACTAATAAAATTGAGAGGAGAAAATTAAAGCCATATTCGATCATAATTGGTGGGTATAATATCTCTGCTGCTAAAATTAGAGGTGACAAGAGACTTATGTTCTCTTTGCCTATGCTGATGCCAATGAATATCATTTGTATTTCACTGGAAGCTGGAATGAGTGACGTATTTATGGAGTAAAAGAAGATCTGGTCAAGGGATGGTATGATTTCAAGGACAGAACAGAGGAATAAATGCCTGAAGACTGAGGGCTTAAGCCCTGACACCAAACTTACCGGTAATATTAGATTGGGGCAAAAGTAACTGTGGTTTTTGCCATTACTTTTAATGCCCATTGCTTTTAATGGCAGAAACCGCAATTACTTTTGCACCAAAACTATTACAACCTTGAACACCATACCACTTAATTTTTCTGAGATCCACTCTCCTCATCAGCCCTAGAGGGATAAAAATAGCACCACTTCAAGGGATGCTGTGTGAACATCATAAGGTAATATGTGTGTTTTGTAAATAATTAATATCACCCAGGTATTAATGATCAGTGATAGGCTGGGATAACATGGCCTATTCTTTCCCCATTAAATTTTGCATATAAACCTTCTTTTTTAGGTCTATCATGAATTTAAACAAATATGTACACATTCCATTTGCTTCAAATGTGACAGGTTTTAAAAAAATATATCTCTTTTTTATTGTGGTAAAATATGCATAACGTTTTACCATTTAAAAAATTTTAGGTGTACAGGTCTCTATGAATTTGACTACTTTAGATACCTCATATAAGTGGAATTACATAATACTTGTCTTTTTGTGTCTGGCTTAATTTCACTTAATGTCCTTAAGGTTCAACCATACCGTAGTATGTTGCTGAATTTCATTCCTTTTTAAAGCGAAATAATACTGTGTTGTATGTACAGATCACATTTGGTTTATCTGTTCATGCACCAATGGAGATTTGGGTTACTCCAACTTTTGGCTATTCAGTTGCTATGAACATTGGTGTAAAAATATCTGTTTGAGTCCCTAGTTAACACTCATAAGTGAAATTAATGGATGATACGTGATTCTATGTTTAGTATTTTGAAGAACTGCCATACTGTTCTCATAGAAGATGCCACATTTTCTGTTTCCACCAGCTAGACCCAAGGTTGCAATATATCCACAACCTTGCCAACACGATTTTTTTTTCTCCCCCCAAATAATAGCCATACTAAATGGTATGTGGTGGTATCTCACTGTGGTTCTATTTTGCCTTTCCCTAATTATTAGTGATGCTGAACATCTTTTCATGTGCTTAATGACCATTTGTATGTCTTCTTTAGATACATTTCTATTTAAGTTCTTTGGCCACTTAAACATGACATTTTTAGCATAAAATGAGTGTATACACATTTTGGCCGGGCGCGGTGGCTCAAGCCTGTAATCCCAGCACTTTGGGAGGGCCGAGAACGGCGGATCGATGAGGTCAAGGAGAGCGGACCATCCTGCTAAATACGGTGTGAAACCCCTGTCTCTACTAAAAAATTACAAAAGAACTAGCCGGGCGACGAGGCGGGCGCCTGTAGTCCCAGATACTCGGGAGGCGCCGCTGGCAGAGAAATGGCGTGAACCAGGAGGCGAGCTTGCGTGAGCTGAGAGCGGCCACTGCACTCCAGCCTGGGCAGCAGAGCAAGACTCCGTCTCGAAAAAAAAAAACAAAAAAAAAAAACAAAAAAAAAGATGTTTAGGATGTAACAGCAAAGTCATAAAGCCATTAAAAGTAGCTGTTAAGTGGAGTTTCACTATTATTGGTTGTATTTGATCCTTATAATTACTACCGCCATTTATCTTACAGGATGAAGACTATTTCTAGTACTGTGCAAAGGAGTACCACATGTAATAACTTACTGGATCTTCACATCTATTCTATGGAGAGGGAAGCAGCTCACTCTTGTCCAGTATCACACTTGAACAGCAAGGAAACGAGGTTAAACAAGCTAGTAAACTTGGCCAAGGTCAATGCAGCTAGTGAGGTGGAAAAGTGGGATTTGAACCTAGGCAGTTGGACTCCAGAGTTTTTGTTCTCAGCTCACACCATTCCCACCTCTCAATGTGATGGGCTGAAGATCCATGATGAGTTTATTGAGATAAATAAATAATTGTTTATTATTATATAATTATATATTTATATAACATATATAATTATATGTTAAAGAATAAATAATAGGTTATTGTTCATGATCTTTCATTTCAGAATACTTAAGGAGATTCATCGACTCATTTCTATGACTATTCAATGGACTTCTAAAATAAGCCAGCAATATGACTATTTGTCTGCTATTATTTAACAGCCCAAAGTTGAGACATATTTTGGCACATACTTGAAAAATTATATTCCACTGCACTATGCCATATTGGTTTGATAGTTTATTGGAGGGTAAGAGAGAAGATCATAATTACTTTGGGTATTCAACATTCTTTATATACTATTGGAAGATAATATTTATACTTTACCCATTTATTGCTCAAATCTTTATTGTGTGCATATCATGTGGTAGATACTATTTGAGTTTCTGGAAATACAAATGGATAAATCTCTGCTCTAACAGGTGATGGTGTTGGGTGGTTTGACAGGCTGTAAACACAGAATTGCAAATTGCACAAATATTTTGACACAAAATCATACTGGGGAAGAAGAAAAAGCAGGTAAGAGGGGCTGACACTTTAGGGTTGTCAGGCAAGGCTTCTATAATGAGATAATGTTTGAGAGAGACCAAAATGAAATGAGAAAATGAACAATGGGTAAAAGAGGATCTCAGACTAAGGGAACAACCAGTGCAAAGGTGCTGAGGCAGGAGTCCCCCAGGAATGTTTGTATAACAAGGAAGGCAGAGTGAGTGGAACAGAGTAAAAGAGGGGCTAAAATTAATTAACTCTTCCATTCCTTGAATTCTCCATGATAACAATGGAATGTATCAAATGCTAAACTCTGATGGGGACCAGGGTCAAAATATACCATATCTAAAATCTGAGTTGGAGAAAATAATATGAAAAACGTAGATTCACTGTTGTAGACCACATGGCATCCTGACTTTTTTTTTTTTTTTTTTTTTTTCTATTTTCTGGGGGACTGTGAATCAGAAGTTCTATGAACACAAAATAGATTACAGATATGGTGTGCATTTAGCCACATTTGAATAGGTCCAACATTAACATTCATTTCTTCTACATCAAATAATGAGCCAGTCCTTCAATGGTGGATCTACCTGGTCCTAAAAAAAGAAAAAAATTATCAATGGCAGTCACCAAACGCTCTCTAACAGAGATGGAGAAATCTACTGCTGAGAGCTGTTAAAAGTTCAAAAGAGGAAGGTTGATGTCATTCATGTTAGACTGTGACCTCAAGCACATTTTTTGTTTGGGAAGATTATCAAATTTTATATACAAATCTCTACTATTCTATGTTCCAAGAAATTTGACATTATAACCACTGATGACTTAAGAAATATATAACTCTCCTCCTAGCATTTGAAAAAACCTTGAGATTATCCAAATTAAGAGTATAGTTTCAACATTATGCGTACACATTTGCCAATTTTCCATATTAGATTTCTATGCTCATTTCTGAGTAGCTCAACCCAGAAACAGTGGAAAATAAAAGTACTTAATTCTGTGACATTATCATATATAATGTTGTGATTTTCACTATATATTTAACCAAATACTGGAATAACCATAAATTATAGCCCTCCAGTCACATAAAATGAACTTCCAGATAGCTCCCAAATTTGAGTAACTTAAATGACTATATTTCAGAATAATATCCAAACTCTAAAAATATTTGTCACATTTGCTGCAGAAAAAAAATAACCTCACTCAAGCATGGGGAAGAGAAGGCTCTGTAGGATTCCAGCCTCCAAACACCACTCTCAAGCCAGAAAGTTATTCTAAAAACAAGAGGACACTGAACAAAAGGTGATAAAGACAGATCAAAGAAGTAAGTGGTAGAGTTAGGAAAACAGTTTAAACTCAGGAAAGATTAAAATGTAGAGACTTTAGGACATCTGGATAAGGAATAGGCAGGCAGAGTTAATGTGAGGTGGAAGATAGGGGTTGTGAAAAGCCAGAGTGGAGCTGGGGGCACTATTTGGCCTCTAAGAGAGGCCTTCACTGCTTTAACATTTAAAGGCTTTCCATTGTCTGCTGTGTTCCCACCATTTCCTTACAATGCCTTGTATACTAGCTGCTCAAAATGATATACTCTCTAAATAAAGTCTGGTTAAAATGAAGGTGCTTAGTAAACACTGAAGCAAAGTCCGCTTAGTCTTCTACCTTCAGAATATCTCACTGTAGAACTCTCAGCACAATCTGCTGTAGCGAAGGCCTCTATGGTATCAGATCACTTGTGGGAAGTTTTCTTACATATTTATGCCTAAAGAGCTTCAGGGAAGGGGTCAGAATCACAGAGCATTTAGAAAGGGGGAAAAATTGAACTATAGGCAGCTTTGTGGTTGCTCAGTATTTCCAAGCTGGTGATTGTGTTAGTCGGCTTGGGCTGCCACATCAAAATAGCATAGCCTAGGGCCTTAAACAATAGAAATGTATTTCTCATACTTCAGGAGGCTAGAATTCTGCAATCGGGGACCGCCATGGTCAGATTCTGGTGAGGCTCTTTTCCTGGCTTGCAGAGGGCTGCCTGCTCACTGTTTCCTCAGATGGTGGGGAAAGAAAGCAAGTTCTCGTGTCTCTGTCTCTTTTAAAAGGACACCAGTTCTATCAGATAAGGCTCCAGCCTTATGACCTCACTCAACCTGAATCACCTTCTTAAAGTCCATATTTCCAATTCAGTCACTCGGGTGTCAGGGTTTCAACATAGGAATTTTGCAGGGACATAGTTGAATCCATAGCCATGATGGTTTAAATTCAAAGATATGACAACAAAGCCTGATAAAAAGGACCGAGGAATGTGGACATAAAAATTTTAAACTTCTGTACAGAGACCATAAGTTTTAAAAAATGTAAAATTAAGAAAAAATATTTGCAACATACATATAATATTCTTAATATATAAAAAACTCCAATAATTAAGAGGTCAACAAAGGTAAGGGGAAAAGGTGTGAATAATTCAATCATTGAAAAAGGACAGAAAAACATTAGAAAGGATGCCTGCACAGTATAATCATAATTTTAAATTTAAGTGATAGAAAAAATTTTCATTTTAGATTCCAAGGGGCTAGAACCCCTATTGTTGTATTAGGCAAAATATTAGCCCCTAAAAGTCTAATGTTGTGTTAGGCAAAATATTAGCCCCCAAAGATATCTATGTCCTAACACCCAGGATCTGCGAATATGTTAGGTTACATGATATTTAACATATTAGGTTGTAGATACAGTTATAATCAGTTGACCTTAAGAGTGAATTGATCCTGGATTATGCAAATGGATCCAATGTGATCACAGGGGTCCTTAAAGCTGGAAGAGGAATGAGAAGGAGTACTATAGAAATGGCAGCGTAAGGATCAATCAACAGGTTGAAACTTGCCAGCTTTGAGGTGAAGGAATGGGGCTGTGAGCCAATGAATGTGGGTGGCTTCTAGAGCTTGTACCAAGCAAAGCAAGGAAATGAATTCTCCCCTAGAGCTTTCAAAGGGAACCCAGCCCTGCTGACACCTTCATTTTAGCCAATGAAGCCCATTTTGAATTTCTAGCCTTCAGAATTGTAAGATTTAATTATAAGACATATTTGGGCCGGGCATGGTGGCTCACGCCTGTCATCCCAGCACTTTGGGAAATCGAGGCGGGAGGATCAACAGATCAGGAGAGCAAGACTGTCCTGGCTGACACGGTGAAACACCGTCTCTACTAAAAATACAAAAAAATTTAAAAAATTAGCTGGGCATGGTGGCGGGCACCTGTAGTCCCAGCTACCCGGGAGGCTGAGGCAGGAGAATGGTGTGAACCTGGGAGGCGGAGCTTGCAGTGAGCGGAGATCGTGCCACTGCACTCCAGCCTGGGTGACACAGGGAGACTCCATCTCAAAAAAAAAAAAAAAAAAAAAAAATTTTTTGTTGGCCAGACTTGTGGTTCATGGCTGTAACCCTAGCACTTCGGGAGGTGGAGGCGTGTGGATCACTTGAGCCCAGGAGTTCAAGACCAGTCTGGGCAACAAGGAGAAACCCTGTGTCTACAAAAATACAAAAAGTAGCCAGGCATGGGGGTACATGCCTGTAGTCCCAGCTACTTGGGAGGCTGAAGTGGGAGGGTTGCTTGAGCCTGGGAGGTGGAGGTTGCAGTGAGCTGAGATTGTACCACTGCACTGCAGCCTGGGCGACAGAGCAAGACCCTGTCTCAAACAATGACAACAAAAGTGTGTGTGGTTTAACTTGCCAAATTTGTGGGGTTTTTTAAATAGTAGCAAAGGGAAACAGTGAGGAAGTGGAAAACTTGCTGAGATATCAATTTATACAAATATCTTTAGAGGGCAATTATGTATGTATTTATCAACATCTAAAATACAAATATTCTTGTACCTAAAAATGGTAACTTTTATGAACTCATTCCATGAAAATAATTAAGCAATTGGTTTTTTGTTTTTCCTTCAAGTAGTAGAAAACAGAATATAAGCTGAGTGGCCTCTACTGTAACCACAGAATACAGACCTATTACTCTTAGTCCATTTGGGCTGTTATAAAAAAACAATGCCATAAACTGGGTAACTTACAAACAACGGAAATTTATTTCTCACAGTTTTCTGGGCAGTCCAAGATCAAGGCATTGAAAGATTTCGTGTCTGAGAAGGGCCCATTTCCTGGTTCACAGAGCCTGTTTTGTAAGGGTGCTAATACTATTTCTGAGAGCTTTATCTGTGTGACATAAGTACCCCCCAAAGGCCTCACCTCCAAATACTATCATTTTGGGAATGTTTTTAGATATGAATTTTTGGGCACACATTCAGTCTACAGCACTAAGGATAAAAAAAGGCAGTATGTCTTCAAAGAGTAAAAATTCTTCACTGAATATAATTATAGACAAGTATGTTCCCAGTGATTTCAGTTTGAAAAAGGAAAAAAATGTGTACACACCCACGCAGAAGGAAAACCCATCTGAAAAAATATATTCCCATATTATTAGCAGGATTCTTATGGGTAAGAGTTTAGGAAAAATGCCAGTTACTACCATAATTATATGTTTTATATTGTTTAAACTTTCTAAAATTAATAAATGTTAGCATCTGATATTTTAAAAGTAAAGATATTTGCATAAAATTGTACTGAAAATAAAGCAATACGCAATTTTGGCTTCGAAGTAATTAAGAATAAGTTAATCATAAAAAAGCTATTCAATACCTATCTCAGTCTACTTGAAGATCCAGCAACAGAAAACAGAGCAAGACCAAATTCACTGAATTCATGTGGCATTGTTCAAGGTTTTGCTGGAGATTGAGTCTTAGCCTTCGCCTTATATAAAAAAATAAAATAGTACGTCTTGCCCATCATGTCTACTGAGTGGAGAAAAACCAGTTTCCCTTTTCACCCCAGGGTTCTTGAAGGCATATTGGGAAGACGGTATCCATTTAATGTTGTTCACTCTTTCTTTCTTTCTTCCTTAGATTACAAACCATTCAGGTTACAGTTTAGCAAGAACTTTGAATTCAGTGAAAAATATCATTGGCTTTCTAAACAAAGTTGTTTGCAATAAAACAGAATCAACCTTTTTTTTAAAAAAAAAAATGCCCCAAATGGGAAATACATATTATTAGTTTACCCTGCCACTAATTGAACTGCTGATATGAGCACGGGAGTCTTCTGAAAACTTATGAATTCTGTTACCATTGTGCAAAACAACCTCCTGATATACCTTGCCTTTGATGGCTTCTATTACATTCTAGAGCTCTAAGAGAAATAAGCTTGTCAGTACAAAATGCCTTAAAGGGCTCTTCCCCCTTCAGAACTGCTGAGAAGACACAGAATTTGTTGACCGGGAGGAGGCGATCAGTATGTCCCCCAGAGACAGCATCAAAGGCAGATGCTGTAAGCAACCGCAGATTTAATGTGCTTCGTCCCTCCATCTTTCCTCCCTGGCACACTGGCCTTCCCCTAGGACTGACTCTCATCAAACTGACAAAATAATCATCCATGGACTCACAGTTAGCACCAAGGATTTTCCCAAAGACCAAGGTGGCTTTGAAAGATAATACACGGCTCATTTTTACACTTGAGGCCCATAGCCTGTGTGTGTTAGAGGTTGGCTGGCTGAAAAATCTCAGATGGAGTCAGCTAATTCACTCAGTTCTTTTCTTAAACCCATGAGGCTAAAGGCTATTAGGTTTCATAAGAAATAAACAAAATTTCAGATTAACTATAGTGGCCTCTCATTTAAGTAGACTGGTCACAGAAGGGATTGTTTGGGTTGGCAGAAAAGACTAGTTAACTCGGAGTTACTGTATACTAAGCCGGCTGACACTAGGCAAGTTATTTAATCCCCAATGCCACAGTTTCCATATTCATAAAATGGCCATTACTAATTATTCTTACAGAAGACTGTTGTAAAGACTAAATGAATTAACGCATGAAGGTACCAAGAAAAATGTCTGATATGTGATATATAATATGTAATTTTATTACAGTATATAATTTTATTATCATCTAGAGCAGGAAGACCAGTGCAACCTACATTACTACCATCACATTGGATGACAAATGCTCACAGAAATGGAATCATTAACATGCATAACTCAAATTACCGGGCACAAGTTAATCCCCCTTCTGTGCTGATCCCTAGAAGGGTCCCAGGTTATCATTAGATATTTGAATTACCTATATTATTTCAAAACATTTATAGAAAGTCTTCTATTTACTCTTAAGGCAGGGATTCAAAAATGAGTAAAACCTTAAGACAGTCAAATTTAAGTCAGAGAGACAACATACAAATGCTTATGACAATATTTACTAACGTGGAATGATAGAGGTAAGCACAGAATGTTATAGGAACACAGAGAGACAGTGTGACAAGGCAGAATGACACCCTCTCCAAAGATACCCAAGTCCTACTTCCTAGAAACTATGAACATGCTTCATTATAGGATATAGGAATTTAGTTTGCTAACCAGCAGACCTTCAGATAGGAAGATTCTCCTGGATTTTCCAGCCGGGCACATGGTAAACACAAGGGTCTTTAAAAATGAAAGAGGAGAGCAGAAGAATAGGTCAGATTGATACAGTGTGAGAAGGAGTCAATCAGCCATTGCTGGACTTGAAGATGTAGGAAGGGGACCATGAACACGGAATGCAGATGGCCTCTAGAGCCTGGAAAAGGTTAAGGACAAGGATCATGTCCAAAGTCTACGTAAAGGAACAAACCCTGCTGATGCTCTGACGTTAGCACCAGGAGATCCATATTAGATTTCAGACATGCAGAACTGTAATAAATTTGTATTGTTTTCAGACACTAAATTTGTGGGAATTTGTTACAGCAGACATGGAAAATCAACACAGGATAGAGCCCAACTTGCAGGTGAAGAGGGAGAGGAGTGTTGGGGAGGAGGGCATCTTCTGGGATGGATCATGGCTGAAAGTCAGAGGGAGAACAGTCATTACGTGTAGTAATGGCACTCACTCTGGGCAGAGGTTCTGGTTTGAAAAAAGACCTCTTGGTGAAGTTCCATTGATCTGGTCCAGTGAAAAAAGTTTGAGAAGTGAAATGGTTAAAAATGAGACTGCCCCGTAAGACCAGCAGGCATTAGTGATGGCTTGGATGTGAGGCATGAAGGTAAAGAAAGAATCTAGAATGACCTCTGCATTTCTAGAGTGGGTGACCAGGGAGATGAAGGTGCCCTCGAGTGAGATACAGAATGGAGGAACAAGAATTTACTTAGGCAGAAGATAACTTTCCTTTTGGATGATCTGGGATGACCAGATGGAGATATGCAGCTGCCAGCCAAATAGCAGCATCTGTAACCTGAATTAGTGGAAGCCTGAACTGAGGAGGTGGATTTTACATCTGAAATGAGCAACTTCTACCAGCAGATGGGAGATAACTTTAATACTATAGACTATTTAACAGATTGAATGATATCACTCCAGCATGAGAAGAGTGATAGGCTGAAAATAGAACCTCAGGAGACAGTAGCATGTTACAGGTACTGTAGAAAAGAGACGCTCATGAAAAAGGTGGGAGAGAAATGAGCAGAAAACAGCCTGGAGAACTAGTAAGTATGGTGATCCAGGAGCCAAGGGAATAGAGTTTCGAGAAGAAGGGAAGGATAAATAGAGTCAAATGTAACAAGGTCCAGAAAGAGAATAATTAGATGATGAGATGACAATGATGGTGGTGATCATGATAACCATCATCTGACTATAATAATGATGACAATAGCAACTAGCACTTCTTGAGCATTCATTATGTGCTAAATGCTACAATTTATTTAACTAACACATATAGAACATGTACTCCCTACCAGAAGCCCAGTGTTTTTAAAGGTTTAACTCATTTAATTCCCACAACAACCCTATGAGGTAGATACTATTCTTAGCTCCATTTTACAGATAAATAAATAGAAACAGAGGTTAAGAGACTTGTCCAAAATTACTCAGTGAGTAATAGAGCCAACATTCTCCAGAGGCTATTTTCCTAACTACTAAGCTTTGCTGTCTCACGTCCTATTTCATTTAATTTTCTCCATACGTGAGCCAATGAGTATGTTCTGTCATCATACTAATTAAACAGATAAAACAAGAATCAGCAAAGTTAATCAACTTGCCCAAGGTCACCCAGCCCCAGTGACAGGCTGAATGGGTGACATCAGGCTGAATTAACTGGTATGAATATTGAGATTAGCAGAGTTAATCTTCAGCTGAACACAGGTGGCTGCAGATAACATCTCTCATCTGAGCACTAGAGGAAAAGAGATGGGACCCCTTTTCCTCTAGTGGGCAGATAAGATGAAGAGCTGTGTTGGGGTTGGGCTGCAGTTTTTAAGACTTGGCTCAATTCTGATTTGTTCCCACTCCTTGGATATGGCTTCTCAGATTTTTAAGAACCCAGTGGGTACCTGTCTTTTGTGAGATTTTCTTCTGCCCTTTGGAGGTTTGTTAATGTCTTCTCTCACTAATAAGGAGTATGAACAAATCCCAACTAATTAAAACTCTTCAGTTGTATGGTTTTTGTATGCATGGTAGGCTAACATAATCTGGGACAGTTCTCTTTTAGGAATTCTTTATTGGCTTAAAACAGAACATGGAGTTTCCAAAACCACATATATATGTATTTCTTATTCTATACAAAACACTGCAGCTTTCCTGTCTATGAACAAAGCCTTGCAAAACCCTGGTGTTCTTGCACTCACTATCTCCCAACCAGGCTTAAAGGAATGCAACCAGGGTTCCCTATTCCAGGGAACACTGCCCACCGGGTATCAGAGGCTGATCTCAGAACAGTCAGTACAAACAACAAACAAAGCTGAAACTCATCTGGGCCTTCTGCCCAAAAAAACCAGCCACACACGAACTCACACCATGGGGGAAGGAGAAAGGGGAAAAACGTTTCAAAAACAAACCGAGGAGAGTAAAAGGCTGGCTGAGAAGTTGGCTCCACACTGACTGCCCCCCTCCCCTCCATAAATGCCAGAGAGACAAAGCCTGAGAAAGAAAAGCTTCCCTAATCTTGTCCAGGAAAGAAGCTCAAACCTCTTTACTTATGTGGGAAGCAATGACAGATACCAAGAGCTCTGACTACTGAGGAAGAAGATGGCTTTGGTTCATGCATAAAATAAAATGGGCTTTGCTGAAGAAGAAAAACTCAGAAATGCTTTAACATTTCCAATATTATTTATATGTAGAAATTTGCCTAACTGATGCCTTTATTTAAAACTGTATGAATTAGTTATATTCCTGCTAGCTGCTGTAACGGATAAACCCGAAACTTCATTAGCTTCACACAATGGAAGTTTACTTTTTGCTCCTGTGAAGTCCAGTCAGTAGATGGGAGGAAGAAATGCAATGCTCTGCTTAGGCACTCATTCAGGGACCTAGGCTAAAGGTAGTTTTGTCAACTGTAACATGTGACTTCCTAGGTTACCTTGACATTGACATCTAGCTAGTATAAAGGGAAGAGAGAATGGAGAATTATACAGAAGATTTTTATTCACCAGGCCAACAAGTGATATATGAGACCCAATAAACATTTTCTTACATTTTACATTTACAAAAGTACACAAATACTTTTGCCTACATATCACTGGCCAGATAGAACTCAGACACATGGCTACATCTAAATATGAAGAATGCTGGGAGATCCAGTCTCTGTCTGAGCAGCCACTTCACAGCAAAAACTCCCTATTATGGAAAGGGAATGCTAATCATTGGTGGAAACAAGATGTTTCTTTCACAGTGGATTTGCTCTGCTTTACCATATCTGTTTGCTGTATTATTAAATAGTTTAGTGTTTCTTGAGAGGTGAGTTATTGTCGTTTTGGATGAGAGTTACCTGGTTGCTGTACTGTTTCTCATACTGAAGTATGTTCACACTCCTAGTCCCTGCCTACTAATATCAGAAGCAGTCTCAGACACCACATGCTATGGTTTGTCCCCACCAAAACTCATGTTGAGGTTTGGTCCCCAGTGTGGTGGTATTGAAAGGTAGTGCCTTTGAGAGGAGATTGGGTCCTTAAGAGAGGTTTATACCTTTCTCTTGAGAGTAAATTCAGGGACCTCTATTAAGACTGAATTAATTACTGCAAGAGAGAGCTGTGTTAAAGTGAGGCTGCCGCTCCTATTTGGTGTCTTTTGCAGGTGCCTACTACTTTACCCTTCTGCTTCTTCTGTGTTATGAGGTAGCATAAAGCCCTCACCAGAAGCCAGTGAGATGCAGCTGCTCATTTTAGACTTCCCAGCCTTCAGAACCATGAACTAAATCCACCTCTTTCCTTTATAAATTATTCAATCTTAAGTATTTTGTTATAGTAACAGAAAACACACCAAGACACCATGACAACCCAAACCACTATACATTCCAAATGCCCACTTCAGGGTTGGTACTTCCCTAGGCTAAGGACCACAAGCAGTCAGAATTTCAAGTTATTGGCTAATTCTTTACCCTTGCTAGATCATATTATCAGAATCATTTTATCAAGCAAACCTCCCAGCAGCTTCCATTCTGATTAACATTTCCCTAAGGAATCCTGCATTCTGCCTACTTTACAATATCAATTGCGACCATAAAACAACATACAAATATCACAGAAGAGTGCTGACCACTCAAAATCATCACTTTGGGATGACTAGCTACTTAGTGTAATAAGTCTACCATTCCTTTAAGTGTTTTTGGAGCTCCTCATTTGGAAATCACCTTTAGAGGCAGTGCTACATAGAAACATGGAATTATTAAGCTCAAGGGAAACTCAAAGTTTTCTCAGTCCTAAGTTCAATCTGATGCCCCAATCCTATCTACCATGCCTCTGCCAGCTATTCATCAACCTTTCTTCACGTATTTTGCATGTTTTCTGAGGCACTGCCTTAAAGCTGAGGACAACACAATGATGAAGTCAGGATTCCTAACTTCATAATTTAATAAGGAAGATGTATACAAATGGATCATTACAACATAAGTCGGTAAATGCCACTGCTATGGCAGGAAGAGAGTGCTGTGGAAATACAAATGATGAAGGGGCTAAATTAACTTCATGAGTAGACACATGATTTGTGCTTTCATGAGAAAGGTTGAGTTTTTCAGGCTGAGAATGCAGGATGGTAGCTGGGGTATTTTAAAGGACTAGGTAACAGAGGGGGCTTAGAAGGTTTGGGAAGAAATAAGGTGCCTGGAAAAGATAGAAGGGGAATAAAATAGATGAAGAGAAGTTGGGTGGAAAGGGGAGGTCTTGGAAGACTCTGTAAATAGAGAGCAGATAGAGCCTGGGAAGGAGCGGAGGCACCAGGTAGGCTGCAGGACTTGGAAGAACTTGGAGACAGGGCTTTCCGTTTAAACATCATTAACAAGACAGACCTCCTGATGAAACTGACTCCACATCTGGACTATTTTAGATGTTATATCTCATCATTCATCCAAAACCTGCCCCACACTAGTTCCAACTCTTCTGTCCTGGTTTTCTTCTCCTAGACAGAGAGATCAATCATAATCACTTTTCCAGAGATCAGCCCTTCCAGAATCTGAGGACAATTATTACATCTCTATGAGTGTCTCCTCTTCTCTAAGCTAAATACCCTGTTCATATGTGTTTTTCTGCAAGGCTGTTTGCAATTCCCTTTTCATTCTACTCTCACTCCTCTATGTGGGACATAGTCCAGTTGGTCAACATTCCCCTTAAAATTGGTACCCGGAATGGAACACACTACTCCAAGTGTGGTTCACCATCAAAACCTTTGATCTGCATTCAAGCATCAAATTAAGTCACCATGCAGACATACCACATTACTGAGTCATGCTGAACTTACTGTCAACCACCATGTGCGTTGCTGGTAAGTTCATACCCTATTTCATTCAGGGGCAGATGTTTTTTAAATGTGTGCATAACTCTACATTGATGAACTTACACTTCTCTTGGTAAAATCTAACCCATTTTTGAAGCTGTCAGGAGCTTTTAGGATAGTCCTTATTGGATGATATTTTGGGCAAGCATGTCAAGCACAAAGCTATATTCTCTTCCAAGTTCTTGATGATGTTCAATGAGAAGAGCCTGAGACAGAACTCCATAAACTGCCACTCAAGACCTCTCAAAAATAGGCTATTTGTGCCACCTCTTATTTTCACATTCTTGGATATTTTTATTTTTTTCCATACTTTAACGTATTTCAATCATTGTACATGTTTGTCAAAGAACTCTACATGTAGCCAAATTGGTTTGAGTTTCCTTTATCTTTATCTTTTCTGTTCCACTGATTACACAGAATTTCATTTATGACACCCTTCCATCCTTTATGACAAGACTGTCCTTTGAGTTTTTGTCATACATTTCAACTTATATTTGCTCAAATACTGAAACATTCTGAACTCATGGTTATACATTTGATTATGGGCTAATTTGCAGCACAGTGTTTTGTTTTCATAAGAATTTTTAAAACAGCATGGACATCCTTTAAAGGATCTCTCTATCAATTTCTTCTTAATGATTGTATACATTTCCCTTATTGCTTCTCTTGCATTCTAGAACATCATGTCAACAAGAGTGAAAGAATAAAGGTAAATAGATTTTCTAGATTGAGGGAGCAATATGAGAAAAGGCAGATAAATAAAGGTAACAATGTGTTCTTCAGATTCTTCACATATGTATGTTTAGTTCATTTCTCTCATGTAGATTAAAATTTTCTTAATGGCAGGAAGGGGCCATATCTTTTCAGTAGAATATTGGTTCATCTGGTTCTATAACATGACAAGTATAAAATAGGTACTTAATGAATATTTTTGAACAACAACAACATCAACAACACGGCTTGTTTAAATGGGCACATACTTTCATTCACTGGTTGAAGTAATTAAGGTATTAGAGATTTGTTCAATGTGTGACTTCATTCCTACATAGAAATATTGTCAAACAGACATTTACATGATATGATACATTAAGAGATGGTCACAAATAATCAAAGTTAAGAAGGAAAAGGTCACTTTTAAGAAATCTCACTGAAAAATCAAAAATCTGTGGGATATAAACATTATTAAAGCATTTCACATTAATAGAGATAAATAAATAGATGTAAAGTAATTAACAAGTACATTTACAAGCATACACACTTTACTCATCTATATATCAAGGATATAAAAATGATCATTTTTTAAAACTATTGTTTTCAGAAATTATACATTAAGGAAGAAGAGGTTCCAGTTGTTTTTGGACTTGAGCAGCTCAACTAAAAAGTCAACAAAACTGTACTGCATAAACCACTCTAATATAATGCAAAGTCTCTCTACAATCAAAAGACTAAAATTACAGTTTGTTTTTCACCTATATTATCAGTACTTTGAGACATCTACATGGCAAGTATTGACTCTTGTTCACCAAGATAAGGTATTAGCTTTTTGTACTTGCAATGTGCATAATGATTAAAGATTCTAGTTGCCAAGGGTGAAATGCTTCAAACTCGAAGCTCAATTGTTTTGCGAATTCGTAATTGTACCCTTTCTGAGGGATGGAGAAGGCAGAGGAGGAAATTCACAAAAGTGACACAAAGCAGATAATAACAGAGCCTCATGAATTCATAATGATGTTCAAGGTATGAGGGAAATTGTTTTCATCACAAAGAACAATCTGTGATCACTTACTGCTAGTCACTGCTGAGGTGGCTGTGATCTAAGGACCCACTTTATGTTCCAAAAACAGATTAAACATCCAGGTTCTGATCTCCAGAAAAAATTCATATTTGTGTTGATCTACCACTGTGTCTGTGAAGGTGGGGGGAGACTGCATGAGAGAACTAACTAGACATTCATTTGATGCTGGTGCCTAGTAAAGAAATGTGTGCATGTTACCCTAAAGCCAAATCCAAATTTAAACTGGTCAGTAAGCCTGATGTTTGGCCAGTATTGAGAGCAGCCCCTAATTTAGACACAGAGAGAAATAGAAGGATGCTAATATTTTTTGAGAATGTAGTAGGTGCCAGGGACTATGCTGGATTATTCCTAAAAAGTCCAAACTGTCATAGAAGGAAAAACCAGTTGGCTGCTAAGGTAGTGCCTCAATAATACTTCCAATCCAAACACAAGAACACCAAGCTTGAGAGCAACATGTAAGTTGTCCAAGGTTAGTGGCAGAGCCAAAGACAATTTTATATCTGTCCAAATATCATCACACTGTCTTCTTCCTCCTACTTCATTTTCTTTTATCTCCCCCTTTGGACCCAGATTTTTGCGATATAGTCCCTAACCAACCAAGTCATCCAGAACTCTCCCTCTCTTTCCTTCTCACTGCACCCACAAGGCCTTGAGTTGATTTTAAATATTTTAGGCATGATATCAATAGCCACCCCCAACACCTCCTTTAAATGATACCTTTAAGGAAAACTGTCAGAGAAAAAAAAAACCAGTTGGCTGCTAAGGTAGTGCTCCAATAATGTTATTGTTTCAGTGTGATTTCCATTAGCCTTGATGTATTTTTCAGCTTTGCAAAAGCAAGAGTGGGATGCTATTAGTTCCTTTAGAGATAATCAGGCTCTAGGTGACTAAAGTTCACTCAACTTGCAAGAAATCAATTACTAACACAGAATCTCCTAGACTAAATTAAGAGAAAAAGCTACTCATGTAGAGATGTAAATCTTGTTCAACTGTTTCTCAATAATGGGGACACGAAAAGTAAAAAAGACAGGAAATACTCTTGAAGTCCATAAGGAACACACAGATCTCTCTCTTTTGGATAAGAGGAAACACTGATACATTTTTAATATTAAACTTCTTATTCTATGATGTATTACATGTCTCATGAAGTTATGGCAAGCAATTGAAAGGGTTGACATTTTATTTCAACTCTTCTCTTAGACAGTTTGGTCTGTATTGGTTGAGTCCATTTATTATGGGTTGATTTTTCAATCTTAAAATATTACTTTTCCCCGATTTTGTAGCCAATTACTAGAAAGCACTTTATATGAACCCCTTATGCATTGACTACAATGAAATCCTTTTATTCTCTTAGGACGTATTTCCCTACCGATATTCTAGCCCTTCTAACTAACATTAGTATCTATTAGAGGTTCTCACAAGATATTGTTTTAAGCTAAAGGTGTGATTCCAGAAATACGAGCAATTTGAGGGACCACTAGGGCTCAATGGAAAAGAAAGGCATCTTTTAGTACCCTTCAAATAATATAACCTTTATAGCCTTCTTGTCAACTGATAAATCATATACAAATGAATAGATAAATCATCTCTTGTGGTGAGCTATAGCTTTTGACTATTATCTTGATCTGCTCTATTTATTCTATAAATTAATTCTATTTTCCTCTTTCTTGAGTTGTTTATTCATCTATCCATTTCTTCCCTCTACTCTTCCTTTCTATTACCTCTGAAAATTCGGTATACTCTACCCAGGCAATATATAAATTATGTTTGGGGACCCTCCTAGTGCATAAAGTGGTTTGCTGCTCTAGAAAATCTAGTATATGGACATTTACTATTTCTTTGAATATTTTATAGATCCTTCAGGGTAAATGGGTGGGCAGACACACCAAAGAGTCTCTATGTATTTCAAAATAAAGTTAAGCAAAGTGGGTGGAATTTCCCAGAACAGTAAACTTTTCTTGTTGATGCTGGTTATGTAAAACTATTCTTTTAAGATAGGCAAAATACAGATGTACGACTCAGTCCTCCTTTCCTTCAGGTTTTGATAGAGAATACAATAAAAAAACACATACGTATCAAAGTGTCAGCTTTATTAGCAATTACAAGTATCTATTATCCCCCCAAATCCAGAACTCTTTGGCAGTACTAGTAGTTGACAGGACCGGAAAGCAGATTAGAAACGAGGCAAATGGGATAATGAAACCTCCTACCATCTACCTTCCACATGTAATCAAGGTTTGTGAATCCTAATACCTATGAAGAGAGTTCAGTTTAACTTACATAGTTAGTCACTGACACATAAATTGGTACAGAGAGGGAGAGAGCGCATATTACCCTCCCCTTCATAGAGACTCTGCTCAGTTGAACTCAACAAATGGGACCTAGAAGCTGAGGAGAAGGGAAAGTAAAAGCCACTGTGCCAGATAAAAAAAGATCCGTAAGTAATGACTCATGCTTTGTGTGTTGGGCTTTCATCAATTAGATTAGATGCTACTGTTCCCCTGGAGAAGAGTTAAAAGGGATACAAATGTGAAGCAGTCCTTCCACAAAAAAATTATTAGAATAAATACATTCAGCAAGGTGGCAGAATACAAGCTCAATATACAAGTCAATTGTAGTTCTATAAACTGGCAAAGAACAATCTATAAATCTAAGAAAATGAAACAATCCTGACTATAATAGCATCCCAAACAATAAAATAGTTCAGAATAAGTTTAGCAAAAGAAGTGCAAGACTTGTTCAAATTGTAGTTCTATAAACTGGCAAAGAACAATCTATAAATGTAAGAAAGTGAAACAATCCTGACTATAATAGCATCCCAAACAATAAAATAGTTCAGAATAAGTTTAGCAAAAGAAGTGTAAGACTTGTTCACTGAAAGCTACAGAACATTATTGAAAGACGTTAAAGAAGACCTAAATAAATGGAAAGATATACCATGTTCATGGACTGGAAGACAATATTATTACATGACAATATTTACCTAATTGATCTACAGATTCAATACAACCCCTATCAAAATTCTAGCTGGCTTTTTTACAGAAATTGACAAGCTGATCCTAAAATTTATATATAATTGCAAAGGCCCCAAACAGCCAAAACAATCCTCAAAAGAAGAACATAGCTGGGGGACACACACTTCTCAATTTCAAATTTACTATAAAGCTGTAATAATGAAGATAGTGGGCTAAGAATAGACAAATATATCAAAGAAATAGATGTGTAGTCCAGAAGCAAGCACTTATGCCTGTGTTCAATTGATTTTGACAAGGGTGGCAAGAAAATTTGATGGTAGTAAAGAATAATCTTTTTAACAAATGGTGCTGGGACAACTGTGTAGTCACATGTAAAAGAATAAGATTAGACCCCTATCTCACATCATATACAAAAATTAACTCAAAATCTATTGAGACTTAAACATAAGAGCTAAAACTAGAAAACTGTTAGAAGAAAACACAGGCATAAGTTTCTGTGACTTTTGGTTAGGCAATGATTTCCTAAATATGGTACTGAAAATACAAGCAAAGACAAATTTGATAAATTGCACTTTATCAGAATTGAAAATATTTGTACTTCAAATGACACCACCAAGAAAACAAAAAGACAACCCAAAAGATGAAAAGAAGTGAAAAAAATAAGTATTTTCGAGTAATGTGTCTGAAAAAAGGCCTTCATTCAAAATGAATAAAAATGTCTTACAACTCAGCAACAGAAAGACAAATAGCCCAATTAAAAAATGGGCTAAGTATTTGAATAGACTTTTCCCAAAAGAAGATATGCAAATAGCCAATACACACATCAAAACCTATTCAATATCATTAGTCATTAGGAAAATGCCAACCAAAACCACAATAAGGTCATTTCACATGCACTAGAATGATATCATTACAAAATGGACAAGTTTTGGAGAGGATATGAAGAAATTAGAACGCTCACAGGAATGTAAAATTTTGCAATTACTTTGGAAAACAGTTTGAAAGGACCTTAGAAAGTTAAACATACAGCTACCATATGGCCCAACAATTCCACTCTTGGGTGTATACCCAAGAAAACTGAAAACATATGTCCATGCAAAAACTTGTACACAAATATTTATAGCAGCATTATTCATAAAAGTCAAAAAGTAGAAACAACGCAAATGCCCATCTTGTAAAGAATGGACAAATATAACATTCTATATCTATAAAATATTATAATAAAATGAATGAAGTAGTAATATATGCTACAATATGGATGACCTTGGATATACTGAGGTACGTTAAAGAAGCCAGTCAAGAATGCATATTTAAGGTGGCAGAATAGAGTAATGTGGTACTCACTCCTCCACAAACAAGAACCTAAACAGCAAGTAGACAATAGAACACCTAACAGAGAACACTTTCAGTAGAGAAGTAACAGGAAACACCTAAGGCAATGAAGAGGAGAAAAGCAAGGTAACATGCTCTGCTGGGATCAACCGGAAGCCTGTAGAGGTTCCTAACTGTGGGAAAAGGGTAAGTGAACAACCCCCATTGGTACAGATTTCCACCACAGACTCCTGCAATCTTAGCCATTGTAGAGTCTCAACCCTTCTGAGTCCTGAGACTAACACGGAGCTGCCTAGAGACCACATGACAGCATTGCTTGACGAAGGGAATTCACACTGGATTCCACACAGCCACCAAGTCCTCAGCAGCTATAGCAAGGTGCCACTTTGAGAGCCTAGTCCCTACCAGACCGCCTCCTACCCTGGGGCCCAACAGCCTCTTCATCTCCAGATTTCTGAAGCCCAGTTGACATCCCTTGCCCACAGCTGGCTGCCACTTCTGGCTGCTGCCACCAGGCATGAATCATGAGCCACTGTCAGTGACCCCACAACCCCCGGTAGTGGGGACACCACACATCTACAAGTGCCATGAGATGCTATCCTGCCCAAAGCCACCAAATGGGACAAAAGTGTTCATGCCCCAGCTGCCTGTTTATGGTTGCTGCCACTGAAAGCAACTTTCTCTCCTCAGTAGTAGGACTGCAGCACAACCACTGCTGCTCCCACTCAAGCATTCATCTGGGGTCCTGGGAATTACCCTATCCTTGTCTACCATAGCCAGTGCCTGCAAACATCACATGGAGCCTGAGGATAAACCCACCCAGGCTGGCCCTGCCTCATTCACGCACAAGCATGCCTGGGGATCACTCTTCCCCATCCACCATTGTTGGCATCCCTCACAGGGACCTGAGAATAAGCTCACCCAACCTGCTGTTACTACTACAGCTGGTACGACCTGTACATGTCACCTGCAGGCCTGAGTACTGATCTGCTCAGCCTGTCACAGCCACCACCAGCACCAGTATGGACCACCTGGGAGTCAGAGGGTTGTCCTACCACTGCTACTGCCATTAATCAAGCAATTTCTGATGCCCAGGGGCCTGAGGACCTTCCCACCCACCCAGCTCACCACCATTACTCTCAGCACCAGAGAAAGCCACCTGGTGACCCAATAATTAGCCCAACTGGACCTAGCAATACCGCTGCAAGCATATGCTGCCCTGGGACCCCAAAACAGGAACACACAGCCTGCTGCTGCTACCACTGGGGCCCAAGGACTGACTTACCTGACTTAACTGACATCCCCATCCCTGAAAAACTTCATCACAGCCTCTACTAACAACCATACCCTATGTTACTAAGGAAATCACAGACACTGCTGATGCTGTTTACAGCCAAAAAAAAAAAAAAAAAAAATCATACAGAGACTACACTACTGCATACCCAGAATTAAAGCTGAACTGCCGTACCCAACCAACATCATGGATCCATCTTCAGGAAAACCTCCTCTACAAAGCAAATTCAAAAAAATGAAAGAAGCAACTATTATAACAGAGGTGCAGATATCAATGTAAGGACACAAGAAACAAAAAAGCAGGGATATATGAAATCTCCAAAGGATCACAACAATTCTCCAGCAACAGATTTCAATGAAAAATAAATTTATGAAATTCTGGAAAAAGAATTCAAATTAATGATATTAAAGAACTCAGTGGGATATAAGAGAACACAAATGAACAATACAAAGAAATCAGAAAAATAATTAAGGATATGAGAAATTTATTAAGAGATAGATATCATAATAAAGAACCAAACAAATTCTGAAACCAAAGATTCACCAAATGATATAAAAATACATTCAAAAGCTTTAATAACAGACTAGATCAAGGAGAAAAAAGCATTTCAGAACTTGAAGACAGGTCTTCTGAAATAACCCACATAAAAATTTTAAAAAATAAACAAGAATGAAGAATGCCCACATGATATATAGGATGCCATAAAATGACCAAATATTTGAATTTCCAGTGTCCCATAAGGCAAAGAGAAAATGAAAGACACAGAGAACCTATTTAGCAAAATAATAGCTGAAAACTTCCTAAGTCTAGCAAGAAATTTAGATATTAAGATATAGAAAGCTCAAAGACTTTCAAACAGACATAATTCAAAAACTCTTATTCATGGCACAGTGCAGCCTAACTGTCAAAAGTGAAAGACAAAGATAATTCAAACAACAGTAAGAGAAAGAATCTAATGACTTATAAGGGAACATCACTCAGACTAACAGTAGACATCTAAGCAGTAGACATCTTACAAGCCAGGAGATAGTAGAATAATACATTTTATATACTGAAAGAAAAAGTTGCCAGCCAAGGATCCAGCAAAATTATCCTTTATAAAAGGAGGACAAATAAAGGCTTTCTCAAACAAGCAAAAGCTGAAGGAATTCATCACCACTAGTATGGTCCTGTAAAAAATGCTTTAAGGGAGTCCTACATGTGGAAACAAAAAAGGATATTATCTACCATCATGAAAACTCACAAAAGTATAAAAAACACTGGTAGAGCAAACACACCATAAGGAATGGAAAGGATCCAATGGTTATAACTACAGAAAATCAAACACAATGATAAACAGGAAAGAAAGAATATTCAAAACAACAGTAATTCAACTAATAAAATAATAGGAGTAAGCCCTCCCATATCAATAATAATCTTGAATGTAAACAGATTAAACTTTTCACTTAAAGGACAGAGTGGCTAAATGAATTTTAAAAACATGATCCAACTATATGCTGCTTACAAGAAACCTCACCTTAAAGACATATAGATTGAAAGTAAAGGGATGAAAAAAGATATTGGATGCATATGAAAACAACAAATGAGCAGGAGTAGCTATACTTCAAAGAGACACAAAAGGTCATTATATCATGATAAAAGGATCAGTCCAGCAAGATGAAACAAAAATCCTGAAACATATATTCACCCAACACCAGAGCATCCAGATATATAAAACAAATATTAGATTTAAAGGAAGAGAGGAATTCCAATACAATAACACTTGGGGACTTCAACACTCCACTCTCAGCATTAAGCAGATCATCTAGATAGAAAACTAACAAAGAAATACTGGATTTAAACTGCTCTTTAGACTAATGGATCTAACATTCATTTACAGAACATTTCATCCAACAGCTACAGTATACACATTCCCTCTAATCAGTACTTGGAACATCTTCAGAATAGATATGTTAACATAAAATTATTCCCAGGCAAGATGGCCAAATAGAAACAGCTCCTGTCTGCAACTCCCGGCGAGGCCAATGCAGAAGCTGGGCGATTTCTGCATTTCCAACTGAGGTACCTGGTTCATGTCATGAGGACTGGTTAGACAGTGGGTGCAGCCCACAGAGGGTGAGCAGAAGCAGGGTGGGGCATTGCCTCACTTGGGAAGTGCAAGAGGTGAGGTAACTCCCTCCCCTAGCCAAAGGAATCTGTGAGGGACCATGCCATGAGGGATGGAGCTATCTGGCCCAGATACTTGGCTTTTCCCAGGGTCTTCACAACCCTCAGACCAGGAGATTCCCTCGTGTGCCTACACCACGTGGGTCCTGGGTTTCAAGCACGAAACTGGGTGGCCGTTTGGGCAGACACTGAGCTAGATGCCAGAGTTTTTGTTTGTAGCCCAGTGGCATCTGGAACACCAGCAAGACAGAACCATTCACTCCCCTGGAAAAGGGGATGAAGACAGGGATACTAGTGGTCATGCTCATTGGAGCCCATCCCCACAGAGCCCAGCAAGCTAAGGCTCACTGGCTTGAATACCTCACTGCCAGCAGAGAACTCTAAAATCTACCTGGGATGCTCGAGCTTGGTGGAGGAAGGGCATCCACCATTACTGAGGCTTGAGTAGGTGATTTTTCCCTCACAGTGTAAATGAGCTACCAGGAAGTTCCAACTGGGCATAGCCCACTGCAACTCCACAAAGCAGCTGTAGCCAGACTGCCTGTCTAGATTACTCCTCTCTGAGCAGGCCATCTCTGAAAGAAAGGCAGCAGCCCTAGTCAGGGGCTTGTGGATGAAACTCCCATCTCCCTGGGATAGAGCACCTGAGGGAAGGGGTGGATGTGGGTGCAGCTTCAGCAGACTTAAACGTTTCTGCCTGCTGGATCTAAAGAGAGGAGCAAATCTCCCAGTACAGGGCTTGAGCTCTGCTAAGGGACAGATTGCCTCCTCAAGTGGGTCCCTGAACCCATTGCCTCCTAATGGGGAGACACTTCCCGGCAGGATTCAACAGACACCTCATAGAAGAGAGTTCCAGCTGGCATCTAGCAGGTGCCCCTCTGGGATGAAGCTTCCAGAGGAAGGAGCAGGCAGTAATATTTGCTCTTCTGCAGCCTCCACTGGTGATACCCAGGCAAACAGGATCTGGAGTGGACCCGAGCAAACTCCAGCAGACCTGCAGAAGAGGGGCCTGACTGACAGAAGGAAAACTAACAAACAGAAAGGAATAACATCAATATCAACAAAAAGGAAGACCACGCAAAAACTCCATCTGAAAGTCACCAACAGCAAAGACCAAAGGTAGATAAATCCAAGAAGATGAGGAAAACCAGCACAAAAGGCTGAACATTCCAAAAACCAAATGTCTCTTCTCCTCCAAAGGATGACAACTCCTTGCCAGCAAAGGAACAAAACTGGATGGAGAATGAGTTTGACAAACTGACAGAAGTAGGCTTCAGAAGGTGGGTAATAACAAACTCCTCCATGGTAAAGGAGCATGTTCTATCCCAATGCAAGGAAGCTAAGAACCTTGAACAAAGGTTAGAGGAACTGCAACTAGAATAACTACTTTAGAGAAGAACATAAATGACCTGATGGAGCTGAAAAACACAGCACAAGAACTTCATGACACATACACAACTATTAATAGCTCAATCAATCAAGAAAAAAAAAAGGATATCAGAGACTGAAGATCAAATGAAATAAAACATGAAGACAAAATTAGAGAAAAAAGAATGGAAAGGAAAGAACAAAGCCTCCAAGAAATAAAGGACTATGTGAAAAGACTAAACCTACGTTTGATTGGTGTACCTGAGAGTGACAAGGAGAATGGAATCAAGTTGGAAAACACACTTCAGGATATTATCCAGGAGAACTTCCCCAACCCAGCAAGACAGGCAAACATTCAAATTCAGGAAATACAGAGAACACTGCAAAGATACTCCTCGAGAATATCTCCTTGAAAAGAGCAACCCCAAGACACATCGTCATCAGATTCACCAAGGTTGAAATTAAGGAAAAAATGTTAAGGGCAGCCAGAGAGAAAGGTTGGGTTACCCACAAAGGGAAGTCTATCAGACTAACAGTAGATCTTTCTGCAGAAACCCTGCAAGCCACAAGAGAATGGAGACCAATATTCAACATTCTTAAACAAAAGAATTTTCAACCCAGAATTTCATATCTAAGCAAACTAAGCTTCATACATGAAAAAGAAATAAAATCCTTTACAGACAAGCAAATGCTGAAGGATTCTGTCACCACCAGGCCTGCCTTACAAGAGGTCCTGAAGGAAGCACTAAATATGAAAAGGAACAACTAGGACCAGCCACTGCAAAAATAAACCAAAATGTAAAGACCATCGACACTATGAAGATACTTCATCAACTAATCGGCAAAATAATCAGATAGCATCATAATGACAGAATCAGTTTCACACAAAATAATATAAACCTTAAATGTAAACAGACTAAATGCCCTAATTAAAAGGCACGGATTGGCAAATTGGATAAAGAGTCAAAATCCATCAGTGTGCTGTATTCAGGAGACCCATCTCACATGCAAAGATACCCATAGACTCAAAATAAAGGGATGGAGGAAGATTTATCAAGCAAATGGAAAGCAAAAAAATCAGTGGTTGCAATCCTCGTCTCTCGTAAAACAGACTTTAAAGCAACAAAGACCAAAACAGACAAAGAAGAGCATTACATAATGGTAAAGGAATCAATGCAACAAGAAGAGCTAACTATTCTAAATATATATGCACCCAATACAGGAGCACCCAGATTTGTAAAGCAAGTTCTTAGAGATCTACAAAGAGTCCTAGACTCCCACACAATAGTAGTGGGAGACTTCAACACCCCACTGTTGGTATTAGACAGAACAAGACAGAAAATTAACAAGGATATTTAGGACTTGAACTCAGCTCTGGATCAAGCAGACCTAATAGACATCCACAGAACTCTCCACCCCAAATCAACAGAATATACATTCTTCTCAGCACTACATAGCACTTATACTAAAATTGACCACACAATTGGAAGTAAAACATTCCTCGGCAAATGCAAAAGAACAGAAATCATAACAAACAATCTCTCAGACCACAGTGTAATCAAATTAGAACTCCGGATTAAGAAACTCACTCAAAACGTCACAACAACATGAAAACTGAACAACCTGCTCCTCAGTGGCTACTGAGTAAACAACAAAATTAAGATAGAAATAAATAAGTTCTTTGAAACCAATCAGAACAAACATACAACATACCAGAATCTCTGGGACACAGCTAAAGCAGTGTTTAGAGGGAAATTTATAACACTAAATGCCCACAGGATAAAGTGAGAAAGATCTAAAAATGACACTCTAACATCACAATTAAAAGAACTAGAGTAGCAAGAGCTAACAAATTCAAAAGCTAGCAGAAGTCAAGAAACAACTAAGATCAGAGCAGAATGGAAGGAGATAGAGACACAAAAGACTCTTCAAAAAAAAAAAAAAAAAAATCAATGAATTCAGGAGCTAGTTTATTGAAAAGATTAACAAAATAGACTGCTAGCCAGACTGATAAAGAAAAGAGAGAAGAATCAAACAGACACAATAAAAAATGATAAAGGGATATCACCACTGATCCCACAGCAACACAAACTACTATCAGAGAATACTAGAAACACCTTTACATAAATAAACTAGAAAATCTAGAAGAAATGGATAAATTCCTGGACACATACACCTTCCCAAGACTAAACCAGGAAGACATTGAATTCCTGAATAGACCAATAACAAGTTCCGAAATTGAGGCAGTAATTAGTAGCCTACCAATTAAAAAGACCCCAGGAACAGGCAGATTCACAGCTGAATTCTACCAGAGGTACAAAGAGGAGCTGGTACCATTCCTTTTGGAACTATTTCAAACAACAGAAAAAGAGGGACTCCTCCCTAACTCATTTTATAAGGCAAGCATCATCCTGAAACCAAAACCTGGAAGAGACACAACAAAAGAACAAAATTTCAGGCCAATATCCCTGATGAACACCAATGGGAAAATCCTCCATAAAATACTGGCAGACCGATTCCAGCAGCACATTGAAAAGCATATCCATCACTAACAAGTCAGCTTCATCCCAAAGCATATCCACCACTAACAAGTCAGCTTCATCCCTGAGATGCAAGGCTATTTCAACATATGCAAATCAGTCAATGTAATCCATCATATAAACAGAACCAATGACAAAACCCACACGATTATCTCTATAGAAGCAGAAATGGCCTTTGATAAAATTCAACACCCTTTCAGGCTAAAAACACCCAATAAACTAGGTATTGATGAAACATATCTCAAAATAAAAAAGAGCTATTGATGACAAACCCACAGCCAATATCACACTGAATGGGCAAAAGCTGGAACCATTCCCTTTGAAAGTCAACACAAGACAATGATGTCCTCTCTCACCACTCCTATTCAACATAGTATTGGAAGTTCTGGCCAGGCAATCAGGCAAGTGAAAGAAATAAAGGATATTCAAACAGGAAGAGAAGAAATCAAATTATCTCTGTTTTCAGATGACATGATTGTATATTTAGAAAACCCCATAATCTCAGCCCCAAAACACCTTAAGCTGATAAGCAACTTCAGCAAAGTCTCAGGACACAAAATTGATATGCAAAAATCACAAGCACTCCTATACCCTGACAACAGACAAACAGAGAGCCAAATCATGAGTGAACTCCCATTCACCATTACTACAAAGAGAATAAAATACCTAGAACTACAACTTACAAGAGATGTGAAGGACCTCTTCAAGGAGAACTACTAACCACTGCTCAAGAAAATAAAAGAGGACACAAACAAATGGAAAAACATTCCATGCTCATCGATAGGAAAAATCAAAATTGTGAAAATGGCCATACTCCCCAAAGTAATTGATAGATTCAATGCTATTCCCATCAAAGTACCGTTGACTTTCTTCACAGAATTAGAAAAACCATCTTTAAATTTTATATGGAACCAAAAAAGAGCCGATGTACCCAACACAATCTTAAGCAAAAAGAACAAAGCTGGAGGCATCATGCTACCTGGCTTCAAACTATATTACAAGACTTCAATGACCAAAACAGCATGGTACTGTTACCAAAACAGATATATGGACAAATGGAACAGAACAGAGGCCTCAGAAATAACACCACACATCTACAACCATCTGATCTTTGACAAACCTGACAAAACAAGCAATGGGGAAAGGATTCCCTATTTAAAAAATGGTGCTGGAAAACTGGCTAGCCATATGCAGAAAACTGAAACTGGACCCCTTCCTTACACCTTATACAAAGATTAACTCAAGATGGATTAAAGATTTAAACATAAGACCTAAAACCCTAAAAACCCCAGAAGAAAGCCTAGGCGATACCATTCAGGACATACACATGGGCAAAGACTTCATGACTAAAACACTAAAAGCAATGTCAACAAAAGCCAAAATTGCCAAATGGGATCTAATTAAACTAAAGTTTCTGCACAGGAAAATAAACTACCATCAGAGTGAACATACCACCTACAGAATGGGAGAAAATTTTTGCAATGTCTCTGACAAAGGGCTAATATCCAGAATCTACAAGGAACTTAAACAAATTTACAAGAAAAAAACAACCCCACTGAAAAGTGACGGAAGGATATGAACAGATACTTTTGAAAATAATATATTTATGTGCCCAACAAACGTATGAAAAGAAGCTCATCCACTGATCATTAGAGAAATGCAAACCACAATGAGATACCATCTCACGCCAGTTAAAGTGGCGATCATTAAAAAGTCCAACAGATGCTGGAGAGGATGTGGAGAAATAGGAATGTTTTTACACTGTTGGCGGGAGCATAAATTAGTTCAACCGTTGGGGAAGACAGTGGGGTGATTCCTCAAGGATCTAGAAACAGAAATACCATTTGACCCAGCAATCCCATTAGCGGGTATATACCCAAAGGATTATAAATCATTTTACTATAAAGACATGTGCACACATATGCACATGCACTATTCACAATAGCAAAGACTTGGAACCAACCCAAATGCCCATCAATGTTAGACTGGATAAAGAAAATGTGGCACATGTACACCATGGAATACTATATAGCCATAAAAAAGAATGAGTTCATGTCCTTTGCAGGGATATACATGAATCTGGAAGCCATCATTCTCAGCAAACTAACACTGGAACAGAAAACCAAACACTGCATGTTCTCATTCATAGGTGGTAGTTGAACAATGAGAAAAAATGGGCACAGGGAGGGGAATATCATACACCGGGGCCTGTCCAGGGGTTGTGGTGGGCAAGGGGAGGCATGGCATTAGGAGAAATACCTAAAGTGGAAGAGTGGGTAATGAGTACAGCAAACCATCATGGCATATGTATACCTATGTAACAAAAACTGCATGTTCTGCACACGTATCCCAGAACTTAAAGTATAATTTTAAAAAGACATAAAACAAGACAACAGATTTTAAAAATCAAAATCATAACAAGTATCTTCTCAGACCACTAAAAATCAGTAACTAGAGAAACTTTGGAAATTGTACAAATATATGAAAATGAAACAGCATGTTCCAGAATGATCACTATATTACAACTGATACCACAGAAATAGAAAAGGTCATCAGAGACTATTATGAACAACTACACACGAACAAAGTGGAAAACCAAGTGGAAGTGTATAAATTCCTTGATACATGCAATCTACCTAGACTGAATCAAGAAGAATTAGAAAGGCTGAACAGACCAACAATGAGTAATGAGATTGACTCGGTAATAAATAACTTCCCAATAAAGAAAAGTCTAGGACCAAATGGCTTCATTGTCAAATTCTACCAAACTTCCAAAGAAGACCAATTCTTCTCAAACAATTCTAAAAAGCTGAGGAGGAAGAAGTTTTCTCTAATTCATTCTACAAAGCCAGAATTACTCTGATACCAAAACCAGACAAAGACACAACAACAAAAAAGAAAACTATAGGTTAATATCCCTGATGGACATGTATGCAAAAATCCTCAACAAAACACTAACAAACTGAATTCAACAGCACATCAAAAAGATAATACACCATGATCAAGTGGGGTTTACCTCAGGGATGTAAGAATGTCTCAACATATGTAAATCAATAAACTTGACACATTACATCAATAGAATGAAGGACAAAAACTGTATGATCACTCAATAAATGCAGAAAAAGCATAAGATTCCACATTGCTTCATGATAAAAAACTGTCAACTAACTAGGCATAGAAGGAATCATACCACAAAATATAATAAAGGCCATATATAACAAACACATAGTTAACATTATACTAAAAGGAAAAGAGTTGAAAGCCTTTTCTAGAAGAACTAGAACAAGACAAGGATGCATATTTTCAACACTTCTATTCAACATAGTACTGGAAGACCTAGTCAGAGCAATCAGGCATGAGAAAGAACTCAAATACATTCAAATTGAAAACGAGGAAGTCAAGTTGTCCTTTTCTTCAGACAACATCATCTTATACCTAGAAAAACCTAAAGACTCCACCAAAATTCTCAGACCTAATAAATTCAGCAAAGTTGCAGGATACACAAACCATGCAAAATGCAGTAGCCTTTCCATACACCAATGATGAACTAATTGAGAATGAAATCAAGAATGCAATCCCATTTACAAGACTTACAAAAAACAAAACAAAAAACAAAACAAAACAAAACCTAGGAATAAATTTAACCAAGGAAGTGAAAGACCTCTACAAGGAAAGCTACCAAGCACTGATGAAAGAAACTGAAGAAAACACAAACAAATGGAAAGGCATCTATGCTCATGGATCAGAAGAATTAATATCATTAAAATGAAGATACTACCCAAAGCAGCTTACAGATTCAGTGCAATCTCTGTAAAAATACAAATGTAATTTTTCACAGAAATAGAAAACATTTGTATGGAACCAAAAAAAAGCCTGAATAACCAAAACAATCCCAAGCACAAACATCAAAGCTGGAGGCATTACATTATTTGATTTCAAAATATATTTCAAGGCTCTGCTAACTAAAACAGGATGATATTGGTACAAAAACAGATGCACAGACCAATGGAACAGAATGGAGAACCCAGAAATCAATCTATATATGTATAGCCAACTGATTTTTGACAAAGAGGTCAAGAACCTATACCGAGAAAAGGACATCCTCTTCAATAAATGGTGCTGGGAAAATTGGATATCCATATGCAGAAGAATAAAACTGGACTCTTATCTCTCATCAAATTGAAAAATAAACTTTAGATGGATTAAAGACTTAAACATAACACTCAAAACTATAAAATTACTAGAAGAACACAAAGGGGAAACACTTCAAGACACTGGTCTAGGGAAAGATTTTATGGCTAAGATCTCAAAAGCACAGCCAACAAAATAAAAAATCAACAAATAGCACTATATTAAACTTCAGATCAGCAAAGGAAACAATTAACAGAGTTATCGGACAACCTGTTGAATAGGAAAAATATTTGCAAACTATTCATATGACAACAGACTAATATCCAGAATATATAAGAAACTCAATTTAATAGTAATAAACGATCCCATTAAAATGTGGGCAAAGGATATGAATAGGCATTTCTCAAAACAAAACATTCAAATGGTCAACTGATGTATGAAAAAAAGTTCAACATCACTAATCATCAGAGAAATACAAATAAACACCACAATGAGATATCATCTTACCCCAGTTATCGTGGCTGTTACTACTCTTTGAGACATAGTCTTGCTCTGTTGCCCAGGCTGGAGTGCAGTGATGTGATCTCAGCTAACTGCAACCTACGCCTCCCGGGTTCAAACAATTCTTCTGCCTCAGCCTCCTAACTAGCTGGGACTGCAGGCACGCGCCATCATGCCTGGCTAATTTGTGTATTTTTAGCAGAGAAGGAGTTTCACTGTGTTGGCCAGGCTGGTCTTGAACTCGTGACCTTGTGATCCACCCACCTCGGCCTCCCAAAGTGCTGGGATGACAGCTGTGAGCCACTGCACCCAGCCCATAGGTATTATTAAAAAGACAAAAAATAACAGATGCTGACAAGGATGCAGGGTAGAGAGAATTCTTATACACTATTGGTGGGAATGTAAAGTAGTACAGCTACTATGTAAATGTGTGTGGCAATTTTTCAAAAAACTAAATATGGAACTACTATACAATCCAGCAATCCCATTCCTGGGTATTTATGCAAGGGAAAACAATCAGTATATCAAAGGGATACCTGTACGCCATGTTTACTGCAGCACTATCCACAACATCAAAGATATGGAATCATTTTAAGTTTCCACCAATGGATAAATGAATAAAGAAAATTTGGTCTGTATTATATAATGGAATACTATTTGGCCATACAAAATAATAAAATCATGTCATTTTTAACAACGTGGATGGAATTGGAGGTCATTATGTTAAGTGAAATAAACCAGGCATGGAAAGACAAATATTCCGTGTTTTCATTCATATGTAGGAGCCAAAAAAAAAAAAAAAAAAAAAAAAAGTGGAAGTCATAGAGGTAGAGAGTAGAATCCTAGATACCAGAGACTGGAAGGGTGTGTGGGGGGCTGGAGGATGAAGACAGTTTGGTTAATAGGTACAAACATACAATTTAATAGAAGGAATAACTTCTAATGTTTGATAGCAGAGTAGGATAACTATAGGTAAGGGCAATGTGTTATATATTTCAAAGTAACTAAAACAGAAGACTTGAAATGTTCCCGACATGTAGAAATGATAAATACTCAAGGTGATGGATATCCTAAGTATACCTTCTATGCATGTAACAAAGTATCACGCATACTATCTCTATCTATGTACAAATATTACGTATCAATAAAATAAAAATAAAGAAGCCAATCACAACAGACCATATATTATATGCTTTCATATATATGAAGTATCCAAAATAGGGTTGGTGCAAAAGTAATTATGGTTTTTGCATTAAAAGTAGAGTACATTAGAGTAGCATTTGCCAGGGGTTGAGGGGAAGTAGAATGGAGAGTGACTGCTAATGGTTTATGATGTTTCTTTTTGGGGTGGCATAACACGTTCTGGAATTAGATAGTGATGATGGTTGTGTAACTGAATAAATTAAACTCACTGGATTGTACACTTTAAAATGGTGAAATTTATAATATATAACTAAATCTCAATAAAGCTGTTATTTTCAGAAAGAGTTTCTAACAAAAAAAGGTTTTACATTATATTTTGGAGGGTGGCTTTTAAAAAAACATGATTATCTGCTTATGTAAATTAAAAAACTGTTTAGAATATACATTTTTTCTCTCCGGTAAGATTTAGAAAATACCATATGGCATTTGGAATATTGAAATGCAAAAGAAAATAAACGGCAACAGTGATCAGATAGGAAAAGAAAATATTTATTAAAAAATATTCTGGTTACCTTAAGATCATTTTACAAAGCTGCTTTGGGAAGCCACCTTTTGGGGTTGTCTAATAAATGCCACCAACTTTTAATGAGATCATCTCAGTTTTTCAGTAACCAAGTTCTCTAAAGGGATTAGCTAAAGTATAATGAGTATTGTTGTATACAGAATTCCTCTGTTTTGAGGTATTAATCCAAGAAAGCTTTTAACTATTAAAGAAAATCTTTTCAGACAAAAGGATACCTTTATTAAATGGAAAGACAGCAATTATGACTATAGCATAAGATGTTTTCTTTCAAGCAACACCAAAAGTACAAGTGCACAGTTGATTGACTCAGTTCTGGAAGACCAACAACTTGTGTTTAGAGTTAGGTAAAGAAACAGGATAAGATTAACAGAATTATCAGAATAATGATGTCCTCTGAATTTCTGGGGTTTTAAATAAATATTATATTAGAAAACTCTATTAACCATAAAAAATGATGCAACATCTTCCAGATAAATAACACTTACATTCAAAACAGTTCCTAGCACTCTTAATAAAATGTATTGCAGGAGGAGAAGTTTCACTCTAGTTTTCTTATGACTCCTACCAAACACCAAATTCAGTATGAAATGCTAAATAATTTAAACAGCAGCAGACATACATTAATGTAAAATCTAGCATTTATTTTCGTTATTAAACATGTATACATTAATAGTTTGGAGCACTCAGCACTTTTATATGTATTAAAGTGCATAGTGAGGGGAAGAAAAGATGTTCCTTTTCCTTCCTCTTCTTTCCTTCCTCTTTCCTTCCATCCTTCACTAGGTCCCATGTTCAATTCCTTCCTTTCTTTGTACTAGTAACATAACTACTATTTATGTATTGTTCATGGTTTTTGTTTCAAAAACTCAGGACATTTTAGAAGAGGACTTCTTAGTCTTTAGAAGGTCAGCGGAGTGAATATGTAGCTATGGATATGTAAAGCCACAAATTAATCATCTGTTATTTTGAGGTAAGAATTAACAGGATATTATTACCTTTGAAATTATCTGGAGCTTAAAACCTGTTGATGAGTAAAATTAGGCAGACTGCCCAATTATCCACCACATGCATTGTTTCTGTTTACTGCTCTAATTCTTGCAATTAGCATTGTTCTTGGCACAATTAATATTTGTTGAATGAATATAGTAGGGCAAGTGGCTATATTTATAAAGTTACTCATTTATACAGTGAGCTATAACTACATCATGAATGAATCAGAAATATGAATGATATTTCTGAGGAATACACAAAAAATTATCTAGAAATACCAAAGAAAATAGAGTTAAAAGATCCTCTGAAATAATTCACATGTACTATTTTTTTCGGGATATATAGACTTGAGGCTTATAAAGTATCCAGAGATGTTTGACTTTTTACAATCCTAGAGTTGATTTAAAATATAAGAAAACAGAGTTGATTAACATCTCTAGTATTCAAATAAGTAGTGGAGTAATATGTGGCACTGTTTATTCACAGATACAAATACTATGGGGAAAATTATGACATTTCTATTTCTATTTTAATGCACAAACGAAAGTGAATAATAGTCAAAGAAGGGGTTTTAGAGCAAAGCCTTTCCATCTCCTGTGTTTGTGTGTGTGTGCTTGGACGCATGTCTTCATTCTGCCCTATTACCTTGTAACCTCACTCGAGAGCTGTAATAGATAATAGAAAAGTGGTTAACCACATGAAACAGCAGACTTGCTTATTTCAGCTATGGAATGTTTTGTCTGTGATTTGCGTAAGTAAAAGGCATGATGACTATCACAGACACAGAGGAAAAAGGCAGTTGAAATTCAACCATAATGAAGACTAAACACCTTTCAACTTTGCTGAGACTCTGAAAAGACCTCTGATCTCCTTTTGGTGAGGAGACAGATACTTTTTTTATATAGTTTGGTATTCTAACTCACTTCAAATATCTCCCAAATTCTGAATCTACTATCATTCTAATCCCAACTTCCAGAAGCATCTGTTCTTCTGAGTAAAATTTTGCTTATGATATTTGATGATGAGAACTTACAGTACTGATCAAGATGGAGTAAGTCCACTAGAGACCACTCTCTCTACTTACCACAACCAGAGTTTCAGACAGAATAAAAAGCAACTATCAGAGGATTCTGAAAAGTAAACAACTGCAGGCAGATAATAAGGAAGCAAAAACTTGAAGAATGGCCAGAACCACTAAGTTTTCTGGTTTACTGAGGATAAGCTTAGTGGCCTGAGCTGGAGAACAATGTAGTGATCATGGGCAGTAAGAACTCTGACAGAAACTCCTATTTCTGGCCAGAGATCCAAAAAGGGGGCCCCCTATGAACTGGACGTTGCAGGGGAAGTAACTGGTATATTTCTCCCTTCTTTTTTCTCCCAAGTCCTACTCTAAGAGTGTTCCCAGTCATAAAATTGTGTTGATGTGGTGGAGACAGCAGCAAGTAGCATGGGTAGATAAAACCTCAAGAAAAAAAACCTGCCTCTGCAGACAGATGAACCAGAAAAATGTGTCCCTGTGGGCTGAAGAATGTGCTTGGGGTGAAATCTTCATAATTTCTTCTTCCCTCTTTGCTCTTGTTGCTTCAACTCCAAAGGCAGATAATCACTCAGAAATGTGCAAGAGTTTAAGGGGAGAAATCTATGTTTCTGGTCAGAGGAATGAAGAAAAGGGAACTATCTGGGATCAGAGACTATGAAAAAAAAAAAAGTCCCAGGGAAAGAGAAGTGAGGCAGAAGATCCCCTAGCTCTGTATTATAAACTGACACAGGTTCCCGGTTCACCCCCAAGCCATGCATGGAATAGACCCAAAGAAAGAAATAATATAGATAGAAGAACAGAATAAAATTGGAAACAGAAAATCTATAGAGAAAAATAAAAGCAAAAGGTGTGTTTTTAAAAGGATCAACAAAACTCTTAAGCATCTAGCCAGACTGACGAACAGAGAGAGGAGACACAACTTACTAATATTAAGAATAAAAGAGAGGATATCACTACAGACTCTACAGACACAAAGTCTAACAACTTAGATGAAATGGACTAATTCCTTTAAAGATACAGACTAACAAAAGTCACTCGAGAAGAAATATATAACTTGGATAGTCTACATATATTAAATAAATTGAATTCTTAGTTGAAAACCTTAAACAAAGAAAATTCCAAACCTAGATGGTTTTCCTGGTAAATTCTAGAAAATATTTAAGAAATAATTAATAGCAATTCCACATAATCTCATTCAGAAAATTAAGGAGAAAGTAATATTTCTCAATTCTGTTAATGACGCCAACATTACCCTAATAGCAAAACAAGACAAAGACATTACAGGAGAGCTACAGACCACTATCTGTCATGAACAGCCTTTGAAATCTTCAACAAAATATTTGCAAATTGAATGTAAAAAGAATAATACATCAGAAAATTGGAAGTTTATTCTGGGGACACAAGGATGGTTCAGCATTCAAAAATCAATTAAGTTAATGATGGCATTAACAGATTAAGAAAGATGAATCACATGATCTTCTCAATAGATATAGAAAAACTATTAGACAAAATTCAACATCCATTCATGATTTTAAAAAAAAAAAAAGAAAGCCAAACAAAAATGCCTGGCAAACCAGACAGCAACAACAACAACAACAACAACAACAACAACAAAACCCCCATAGCTTACATGGGTTTCACGCTACAGGGTGAAAGACTGAATGATTTCTTTCTGATATCAGGGACAGGACAAGTATGTCTGTTCTCACTATTCTTATTAAATATTCTAAAATTTTTAGCCATGCAATAAAGTAATTAAAAGAAATAAAAGACATACGGATTAGAAGGGAAGAAATACAACTCTCTATTCACATTAGAGACGACTGTCTACATGGAAAATCTCAAAGAATTTATAAACCCACACACACAAACCTCCAAGAACTAATAAGTGATGTTAGCAAAGTTGCAGGATATAAGGTCAACATATATATATATAAATCACTTGTTTTACTATACAGATACTCCTTGACTTACAAATGGGGTTATGTTCTGATAAACCTATCATATGTTCAAAATATCATTAAGTTAAAAACTCATTTAACGTCTGGGTGCAGTGACTCACGCCTATAATCCTAGCACTTTGGGAGGCTGAGGCAGGTGGATCATGAGGCCAGGAGCTCAAGACCAGCCTGGCCAGCATGGTGAAACCCTGCCTACATTAGCCAGGTATGGTGGTGTGTGCCTGTAGTCCCAGCTACTTGGGAGGCTGAAGCAGGAAAATCTCTTGAAACCAGAAGACGGAGGTTGCAGTAAGCCGAGATTGCACCACTGCACTCCAGCCTGGGTGACAGACTGCCTCAAAAAACAAAAAAGGCATTTAATACACCTAGCCTACCCAACATCATAGCTTAGTCTAGCTTGCCTTAAATGTGGTCAGAACACTTACATTAGATTACAATTGGAAATAATCATCTAACATAAAACTATTTTTATAATGAAGTGTTGAATATCTCATGTAATTTATTGAATACCATACTAAAAGTGAAAAATAGAATGGTTGTATAGATACTCAAAGTATGGTTTCTATTGAATGTGAGTCATTTTTGGACAATTGTAAAGTGGAACAATTGTAAGTTACACCATCACAAGTTGGGGCCCATCTCTATATCAGCAATGCACACTTGGAAACCAAGATTTTAAAAAGTACCATTTACAATAGCATTGACACTTAGACATAAACATGAAAAATATATGGACTGGACGTGTATGCTGAAAATGACAAAAGGCTGGCCAAAGAAACAAAAAAAAAAAAAACTAAATAAACCTTAAGTTTTCTTTTATTAGGTTTATTTGGGTTTTCTCTTATTAATATATATTACATAGAGATATACTAGATTCATGGATTAGAAGTGTTAATATTGTCAAGATGCCAATTCTTTTTAAATGACTCTATAGATTCAATGCAATGACATTCAGCATTAGGTTGTAAATACCAACAAGCTGAGTCTAACACTTACATGGAAAGTCAAAGGAACTGTAGTTGTTAAACAATTTTGAGGAACAAAATTGGAACAACCATACTATCTGATTTCAAGACTCATAAGCTATAACAATAAACACAGCATAAAGTTGGTAAAAGGATAAACACATAGATCAATAAAATAGAGTAGAGATTCCAGAAACAGATCTATATATCATGGTTAATTAACCTTTTACAGAAGTGCAAAGGCAGTTTTGTAAAAAAAATAAGTTTTTTCAACAAATATCCCTCAGAAAATGTGGTATCTATATGCAAATAAGGAATCTCAAACAATATCTCATAGATCTAAATATTAAGTGTAAAACTTTATCACTTTTAAAAGGAAATGTAAACTTTGTGACCTTTGTTGGGCAATGAGATCTTAGACATGATACCGAAAGAAAAAAAAGATATATTGAGTTTCAGCAAAATTAGGGACTTTTGCTCTGTAAAAGACACTAAGAAAATGAAAAGATCTGCTCTGAATTGAAAATAAATATTTGCAAGTTTTATCGCTGAAAAACCTACATAAGCAGATTATATAAAAAACTCAAAATTCAACAAGAAAAGATGCAATCCAATTTAAAAGCGCACAAAATATTTGAATGGATTCTTCAAAGAAGGCAAGTAAATACATGAAACCATGCTCAATTTTATCAGTAACTCACAAAATGCAAATTTAAACCAAAATGAGATACTTTTACACACTAGAATGGCTAATTTAAAAAATAAAAGTCATTACTAAATGCTGGGAAGATGTAGATGAACTGGAACTCTCACAAGTTGGTAGACATTGATGTAGCTTACCTTCTCAAAGGAATAACCTAACACATATCTGGGAGCTAACTGCTTTCTAACAAAGAGTATTGCTTGGCTGTAAGAACATAAAACTAATGGTCTACAAGGATTTCTTGGTTTGACTTTGGACAAGTAGAAGACACCCAGTAATCACAGGTACCTTGTCTTGGTGCTTTTAAACAGGAAAGATCAGTGTGATATAAGCTAACTTCAAAGAAGCTAACTTTAAAGAAGGTGTAAATGCTTCTATTTCCTGAGAGAAGTGAGCATTGCTTTGCTGGCCCCTTTCTTGATGAATAATCCCTTTAATTAAACTTTCCAGAAGTGTTGAGTTTTTACCTTCAAACATCATTGTTTTGCATAATTAAAATGTTAACAGCAATGTGTAAATCTGTTCTTGGCTACTTGGTATAAATGCATTTGCTTGTTTAAGGAGGGATTCTTCTCAGGAGCTCAGAGCCAATAAAACAAACATAAAGCACACATTCTGTATATTATTAAGATTTTCTTATTTTCCTAATATTTTAGAGATATCACAGTTTTTGTTCAGTGTATTAGTTATCTGTTGCTGCATAACAGAAAACAAAAAATGAATCTTATAGAAGACCAACTAGATTTGTGTTGTCTAATATGGTAGTCCTGTGTGGCTAAGTTTAAAATGGAACAAAATAGTTTCTCAATCATATTAGCTACATTTTATTATTGAGCACATGTGCTCAGTAGCTACAAGTGGCTAGTGGCTGCCCTGTTGAACAGCACTATAACAGTGAAGTCTAAAAACAAAACCTGTGGGTCCTGAAGTTTGGAAGAATGTAGTTTCTATTTAGACCTTAGGTAAACCTCAGCTTTCTATAAATCAAAGAATATTTCCTAACTGGGAAGATTAAACCAGGTAATGTGTATATCATGCCTATCAGAATGCCCGATGCATCGTGACTACTAGATCAATATTAACTATAATAATTATTGTTAGAAACTGATCAGTGGGAAAATATAACCTACCTGGGATAACTTAACTTTTCTTTGAAATACTGTATTCCAAGGTTGAGTAACAATTTATGTTGGTGAATAGGACACTATGTTTATTTCTTCAGGTCATTCTAGCTCCCTGAGATTTGGGGGATGAATGGGAGACAGAAAAGTGTGTCCTGTTTTATTTATCATTTCATGAAATGGGGAAGGACAGCTTGACCACTAAATCCACTTCATTTCTTAGAAATCCATAGGTTCCCAGTGTGTAAAAAGGCATGTGACATGTTCAGAGAATAAATATGTTAGGTTTTGGGGGAAAGATGCAATAATCTTGCTGTTCTTAATCATTATAAAATTATTCCTCTCCAAATGGTTATTTAGAATGTGTTTCTATATAAAATAGAATGGTGAGAGAAACAGAGAAGACAGAAGGGGGAATCTACGAGAACTTCCTGGGCTAAAACTTCAGTATAAGCATACTTCATTCATTATTTATTTTGATTTCTTTGGTGTCACTAGGCATCATCATTCATAATATATTTACCCAAGATCCTTCCCCACTCTAGAAACATGTTTTATCATACAAGTCTTTGATAATCTCAGAAGCTATAGTGCACTTCATTACAGAGTATACTTAAAGAGAGGATGAGCTTCAGTTGGGGTGACCTGTCACACCCAGCTAATCCATTATATCTCTTGTCACAACTGTTTACTTTTTCACACTGTGCTGAAGCCATTAAGAAGGAACATGAAGGTAGGATTGGCTACATGCTGTTCTCCTCTTGACCTGCCAAGGAATTAATCTTGAATGCTCAATTTAATGCTTTCTAACAATGACTGCTGGGGTGGGGGGTGGGGAAATGTCTGTTGCATTTAAAAAAAAAAAAAAAAAAGGGCACCCATTCAAAGCATAGAACTTAGTTTCACTGATGTACACTAGGTCATTTTATCTTTGATAGGGAAATAGCAAAAGGTCCACACATTTTTTAACTAGTATACAAGATACTCAGTTGGGGTAAAATGCTTACTTATGTATTAATGTAAATAAATATCAGTAATAGATACCAATTTGTAAACAAGAATTGGAAATGGTGGTAGTTTATGGAGAGTTGTACTGTCTATCATCAATTTGAGAAAGGATTTTAAAACTTTTTTGTACTTATCAAATTCAGTTGAGAAATATTTGTATTTTGTATACCTTCAGAAAGAAATTCATACAGTAAAAGAGAATAAAGTGATGTATATTCTCTTTCTTAAAATGCATAGAAGTGAATAAAAGGAATCAAAAATAGAATAGAAAATACAATCTATAATCAAACTAAGAAAGAACTACGTCTACAAATAATGGACTAAAAAGATGGTTTGCCTGAGACAGCAGCAGCATTTGCTCCAAGTTGAAGTGTAAAAACAACTGTCAATAACTCTTCACAAATTTATCTGGCAGGATATAGATTTTTCTGAAGGTAAGTCAGCAGGTCTTGAAAGATTCAGACAATAGCCGATCTCTTAGAAGAGTGAAGACTGAGTTAGTGGATAGGACAGCAAGGACAAAAACTTCCTTGTAGAGTTCTGGCTCCTGCAACTAGGAGAGCATATTGTAAAGGACGCAAAACAAAGAAACAAGGAAAAAAGAGAAACAAATTGCAACTTGATGAAGAATCTTCACTAGGAGTCACTCCAAGGACTACTTCAATGATTTGCTCTTCTAGGAGAGAAACATTCACCTAGAGAAGAAGGTACATTGGTGAGAGATTATCCATGCTACTCTCTACTGCTTGTGTGCTTTTATTAATACTTAAACTAGAGTTAGCACACCAAAAAGTCACACATAGATAACTTATACTTAGCAAAGATCAAATAGGCCACCTGCACATCGTTACCACTGCATTTCCTGGTTTCCCACCAAAAAAAGTTAAGGCAATCAGTAAATTTCAGGGAATGGGAAATGAAAAGGACTACAGACAAATGTTCCTCTCTGATAAAAAAAATGGAAGAAAATATAGAATCTTTAGTAGGTGTGAAGAATATCAAAGAATCAATACAGGAGATAATAGAAGAGGAGAGATAATTAAAGAGATAAAAGGCACTCTGATCATGCTTAGAAGATAAAGTCATAAAATTATCGAAGAAAAGGAAAACACATTCGAAGCAGAAGTAGAATGGATCCTGCTAAAAATAGAGGCAATGACAAGGACAGGCATGAGAAAATAACATAAATGCAAAGGAAAACTAAAAAATGAAAGTAATACAAGATTATGGCAAATAAAGAGTAGAGTATCCCTTTTTTTTTTTTTTTTTTTTTTTTTTTTTTTTTTTTTTTTTTTTTTTTTGAGGACGGAGTTCTCGCTTCTGTCGCCCCAAGCTGGCAGTGCAGTGGCCGGATCTCAGCTCACTGCAATCTCCTCCCGCGGTTCACGCCCATTCTCCTGCCCTCAGCTCCCCGAGTAGCTGGGACTACAGGCGTCCGCCAACCTCGCCGGCTAGTTTTTTGTCTTTTTAGTAGAGACGGGGTCTTCACCGTGTTAGCCAGGATGCGTCTTGCATCGCCTGACCTTGTGCATCCGCCCGCCTCGGCCTCCCAAAGTGCTGGGATTACAGGCTTGAGCCACCGCGCCCGGCCAAGAGTAGAGTATCCTTAAAAAAAGAACTGGACAAATGAACAACTGAAAAAAAATCCCAAAGACCCTCAAAGTCACCATAGATGAAAACTTTACAATGAAAAAAGAAGTTCCGTATCTGCACATCCAAATGGCTCAGCAATTATTCATAAAAATAGTTACAATTACTAGAATCATATATTCTGGTGAAGTTTTTGAACTTCAGGGATAGAAATGTGAGAGTATTGAGGCAAAAAATTGTTAAATCACCTACAAGGTATAAAACTCAGGCTGGCCTCAAACTTCCACATAGCAACATTGACTCCCAAAAGACATAGAGGCAGTGTCTACCGGTTTTTAAAAGAAAAACAAAACTAATATACCCAGACAAGGGTTTAGTCTTTTTTAAAGACAGAAAAGTCATTCTAAAGCAAGTGAATACTTTGTAAAACCTGGTTGGGATAACGGAACTCAGTCCATCAAGAAATCAATGAAGGGGTTGTACAACTCAGGGAAGAGAATCTATGAAATGAAGGGATGGTCACTGAGACTGGTTCCCATGTAAATATAGTAGAGACTTAATGATAAACTACTACTGGAATTATGATAATAAAAGAGTATAAATGCCATAAACATTCATAATGCCAATATAATAATACAGCAAACGATGTAGTTGTTATGGGAATGGGGAGAAGTATTAAGCAACCAACTTGTAGCTACTTTCTTCATCTTCCACAGCAAGCTGTCAACAATTACTTTCTAGAGGAATTTTATATCCCAATATAGAGAATATCTGTATTACAAGAAATAAAAAGAATAGTTGTGGAAATATATATGTAATATAGTCCTAATTGTGAATTTTGGTAGGGTGGGGGAAGATACGATTAGCAAGAAAAGAGACCTGTTAACACTTATGAACAGTATGAAATTTCTATAGTGCTTTTACAATGAATATCAAATAAATTCCCCTTTTGAATGGATAAACACATCTACTATGCTTAGTGAATATGTCAAGCTGATTTATTTTATTGTATAACATATTCTTTTGAAAACACTTCCTAACTAAAATATTCAGACTTTTATTGATTTCTTTGAAGTTTTTCATTTTTCAATATCATTTCAGCAAACTTATTTACCTCCTCAGTGAGCCCACGAGCCCATCAAAGACCATCTCTTAAATGGCACACGTGCTGTCCCAGCCCTGCATGTCTCCTAAGCAACATCTTTACAGTGTCCGACCCACCAGTTCTGGAATAGTGGATTAAAACTCCAAACAGTAAGAGTAAATGGGCTCACTAAGGAAAGCAAATCATCTAATTAAATAAACAGTAATCATCTTATGCTTAAACATTGTGGGCGATCATAAAATTAGTCTCTTACAGTGTGACACATTTTGAATTGTGAGAGAAACCACAGAGTTAAGTCTTCCTGAGGTGCAATTATGGATAACTGTGGGTAGTTCCAAGCTCCCTACATTCAGCCCTTCTTGAGCCTGTCATAGCTTGATCTGTTTCTAATGTGTCTCCTTGTGTTTGATTCACAGAGCAGCCTGATAGGAAAGGACATGGAGTTGGGGAGAATCTGCCAGAAAAGTGAAGGGAGACACTATTTTTGATTGAGTACCCACCAGCAATTCAGACAGCAGCCGACCTGCTTGAAGACAAGTTGAGTGTAAAATCAAATTCACATCCCTCAGTAGATGTTGCACTTGTTCACCTGTCATATATGTGGTATAGATTATATTAAGACATTAGGATTGGCAGGTTTGTAGGTTTTATTCTGAGAAAACAAGAAAACTTGTGTAGAAAGCTCTACAAAATGCTTGAAAAATCATCATAAACCTGATTTTAAGTCCCTTTTCAAAAGAGATTGGCCATAGTGCTTTTTTTCCTGAGAGAAATATTGCAATGAGGCTATTTAGGGGTAAAACTAAATTATCTTGAAGTCAGAGCAAGTTCACTGCTATTTTAAAGTAATTGTAATCCAGCTCCATTGTTTAATAAAGGCTCTTGTAATACCTACTAAAATAAACTTCAATACTGTAATATTGAGGTGCCTCTTTTATAGAGTAAACATGAAGTCTAATTGAAGATATTTCTAACTCAACCGATTATTTAAGTGAATAAGGGAAAGGCAACATTTTAAAAACCCTGATGGGAAATCTTTTAGAAAAGTGGACACACCTTTCCTTATGCATTCTGTAAAATTGAATTTTTATATGGGCAGTTTGCTTAAAAAAAGCTACTGTTGTCTTTATCAATTATACTTATCTATGAATATTTAAACTGCAAGAGATTTAGCAATCGCTTTTCTTATATATCTATTTTCTGATTTTAGGGCATCCTTACTTGGAAGATGACTAAACAAACTTTGCAACACAAAAATCTGTAATGGGTGCAAGGTTGTTGCGTGAGTTATCAGGTTGTTCAACTCTAACTTCCCTTGTTTAAGGTCCAATCAAAGATATCATCGTGCTACTTAAGCAAATTAAAATAACCTATTGACTGAGAAAGAATACTATCAATATTGGTGCTATCTCCATCACAAATATGTGTGCGTATATGAGAGTATCTGTATGTCTATATTATCCAGTTGTCATATTGCCTGTAAAATTCTCTCTCACTCTTAACATTATTTTTCATGAAATTCCAGGTCATGACATTCTGTTCTATCAATATCCTGTTTTGCGAGACTAACATTTTTATGATGGTATATTAATTATTGGGAATTTCAAGATTCTAGAAAGTATAGGGTCTTACAATGATGATGAGTTCCATTTATTTGGTGTTGAAATATGGCCAAAGTCATTTTGACCTACTGATGTGTATCACACCTTGAAAGCATTTATATCCCTCCAAAATGGAATCCAGAGAGAAGATACTCAGTTATTACCCTTTTCATAGAGATGATTTGCAGCCCCAGGAATCACCTTTATCATATTAACTTACTAAAATGTCTCCCCTCTTAGAAGGCCTAGCTTACAAGTCACCTCTTGAAGCCTTCTTTAACTATCTTTCCACATTGAAATCCTTTGTTTGTCCCTTTGCACTATCAGAGTATTTTATTCCTGTGTTATAGAGCACCTGAACTGTAGTAAGCATCTCATAAATAATTTTTGAATTAATAGATAGATGAAGCAAGTCAGAGTTTGATCTAGTGGTAAGGGCACCCCAAAAGCACTAGTTTAGGTATCACCTTAAGTTGTAAAACACAATTCAGTTTTATCTTAATGGTTCACTAGATTTATAAAATTCAGAGTACTACAGAGTACTACATCTAAAGCTGTCTTATCTTCGGAATACAGATCCTGTGAATGTTAAGCTGCTTAGATACAGTATATAATAAGAGGTGACTGGCACTGTGACTGACACTTGTAACCCAGGCACTTTGGGAGGCTGAGGCGGGTGGATTGCTTGAGCCCAGGAGTTTGAGACCAGTCTGGGCAACATGGCAAAACCCGTCTCTACTAAAAATACAAAAACTAGCTGGGTGTGGTGGCACACACCTGTAGTCTCATCTACTTGGGAGGCTGAGGTGAGAAGATTGCTTGAACCCAGGAGGTTGAGGTTATAGTGAGCCATTATCATGCCACTGCACTCCAGCCTGAGCAGCAGAGTGAGACCTTGTCTCAGATAATAATAGGCAAAATTAATCTATTAAGATTTCAGGTGAGCTCATCTGAACACCCAATTTCTGGAATGCTTAGTGACTTTGCAGACAGAAAACATCTTAAAGGCTAAATAAAGATTTCATTTAAGGCATATAAATAAATAGATTTTGCCATTCACTGTGATTTCCAGTAGACTTGAGGCTTGGTCTGCTTCCAGTACAGAATTTGGCCTTCATTTGTCTGTTTTTCTTGCTTTGGCATCAATTCTATTTTAAGCTCTATAGCTGGCACCTTATAAGTTATTTTTTCCTTGATATGCTCTAAAGTATCACTCAACATAATAAACTGCATACTACCAGTCCTCTTAAGTTTGGATATGAACAAATAAGCAAACTAAGAGATCTTTTGTTTTCAATTCAGTTCAATAAATTAACTGCTTGTTTGTTGGGCATTAATAGGCTATTAAAAGTTATCTTCAATTGCACAAAAAATTTTCTACCAAATGTATGAATTGAGGCCATTTTCAAGAGTTGTTTCCTCTTCTGTCAAAATGAGAACATTAGACTAAACCATCTTCAAGTGTTAACATTCTGTGGTGTTCTGTTTCCAAGTGTACCATTTCTTGATTATGCTTTATATGTTTAGAAAAACCCTTGGAACTGAAGAGCATGTATAACTCAACAATTTTTTAAATATTTAGAAACACTCAGGGCAAATAAAAAGACAGTGCATAGTAAACGTACTAAGTTGGTTATCCCAAAGCTGGGAATTTAGAATAAAATACACTGGATTGGAAAAGCATTTAAAATACTTGGGTGATTGTACTAAAAATAGATCTGAAAGGAAACTGAAATATGTGCAGAGAACTGAGTCACTTTACAAGCACTTCTATGGTAAGTGCTCAATAACTGGTAACTAATGTAACTTTCACTTTATATTTTACTCTTATTTTGAGGGACTGCTCTCTTCATATGACTACTGTACATGGATGATGAACATCTATTAACGTCTTCATTCACTCATTTAACAATGATTTATTAAGCACCTAGTAAGTGCAGGCACTGGGCTAGATATTGCAGACATAATAGGAAGCTAGAGAGCATGGTTCCAGCCATCACTTAGCTTTCAAGCTTGTCATTGTAGAGTATTAAAAAAAATATATTGGAATAGAAGGCATTTGTTCTCTATTCAAGCAAGAATACAAATTGCCACCTTTATGCTTGTTATCAAATTCATATGGATATTTCTTCTAACCACTACACTTAATATTCCTTAAGCTTTTCCTCATAAAATAAATCCTAATGAAATACTGTTCAGCAATAAAAGTGAACATAATATGAATACATGCAACAACATAGATGACATATGAAAGAAGTGAAAAGACTACAAGTATAATTCCATATATATGACATTCTACAAAAGATAACATTAGAGTGAAAGAAAGGAGCTCAGTGGTTGCCTAGGGCTGGGGGTCAGTTGGTGGGATCCACTGAGAAGGGGCATGAGGGAACTGCTCAATACCTTGATTGTCGTGGTTACATGATTATATATAGTTACCAAGATTCATCAAAATTTACTCACACAGGGTAAAGTTTATTGCTTGTAAATTATACCTCAGTAAAGCTAAAAAATAATACATTATTATTATCTTCCTTCTCAAAAAAGTTCAGAAGACAGAAGTGATATTAAACATTAGAAAAAATGATCCTATTCATTTTGGTAAGTTTTCTAACTCTTTTTGCAAAGTAATTTATATACTTGAATTTCATTAGCTTTGCTCTTCACAAAATGCCTTAAACAGACAATATTTTAAGATCTTGGCTTTATCAGAAGGTGAGAATAAAACATTGCTATGAAGAATGTTACTGTGTTTCCAGTATTATTACCACTGTAGGCAAAGTTCATCAAGTTCTTAGCATCTCTTATACAAAAATCTACATAAAAATTAGAATATTAAAATGAAGTTTCTAAACAGAATAGTGTTCATTCCTTACATCTATCAGCTTTTTCATTTTGCTTTCTCAGAGACGAATATAATACTCAACTACACCAACTCTATTAGCCTTGTTTTTTAGTATCCTTTTTTCTATCTTCTATTTATTGGAGTGGCATCATTGTGTAAGTTTCCTTAATGTATTTGAGAATTATATCAGCTATGAATCATATATAAATCCACAGGCACTTTGACAAATATAAACTGACTCTTAAAATATGAATCTTCAGGAAAGAACCAAGTGACTCAGTTACGTACCCAAAGAAACGAAAGTCAAATATCCTTGGACGAGTAAGAAAATCAGCACTAAGAATGAAAAACTTAGAAGAGTTTAGGGGCAGGTGGTCACTGGTTTTGATAGCTTAAAAATAGCTCAACTTTAAATAGTAAGAAGGAGATAGGGCTCAATTATATAGGCCTCCTGGGCCTTAGGTTGCAGTCATCATACATCTGCCCCTTGATGCTTTCTGCACCGGATAGTCCTGCCTCTGGAGTAACACCTTATTAGTGGGATTTACCCTGTTGATGAATTACACTAATGCATCATTAGAATGACAGGTCACGCCAGTGATGTATTGCCAAGTAACTTAATGAGAGTGATAGCTCATTCCGATTACCCTCCCATGAAAGGAGGACTCCGTCTTCAGAAGAACTCAACTCTAAGCTGATTCTGCTTAATTACAGGATACAACATGTGCTAATAGTAATGTTAAGATGTTCTTTGGCACCATATTTTTGGCACTGATCAAAATATGATTTATTGCTCTATACACTTGGAAATGTTCAAACAGGATGCACAGTCTCAAGATGAGAAGACACTCTGGAATCCACTTAATTTCTAAGCTAAAAACACACACATTTCCATTGTAGATCTCTAAATTGACAGCTGAAAGATGCAGGTTTGAGAGCTTGTGTCAATCAAGTTCTCCTAGAAGCAGCATTTGGTTAAAAAGAAATGGGGGAGGGAGGAGGAGAAATGATTTCTCTTTAAGACTGGCAGAAATGGTATATTATACAAGTTGTATCTTCATAATGACAGATTACTTTCAGGGGGATTAGACTTACACCCACCAATGTCTTAGGCTAGTGCAGAATTTTGACAGTATTTGTGTCAGCCTAGGAAAGCAAGAAAAACATGATGATGAAGAAGAGGATTATTTATTAAACTTCTAAGAATAATCACTACCACGATTATTATTAGCTGCAGGCTTCAGGCAAGGTACTGGCCCTGACACTGTGGTTTCTTTAAAAAGTGGTAATGATTTACGAAACCTGTTATGTAAGATATAAAGCTACCTTAGTAGCACTCAGTTATGAACTAACTTAGCACATAGCATAAGGACAAAGAGTTGTCGCAATAAGACTGGGAGAACCTTGCAAAATGTGTTTTCTTTTCCCTTGACTGCTATGATGCTTAGGGAATTTTATGTTCAGTCTTGGTAGTTTCTTCTAATTCCTCTTGCCTTCAGTATCTGGCTGCTTTTTATACATCCTCGTTTGATTAGTTCCATTATATCTGTATCTCGTATGAAAAGCCACTTCTTTTTTTTTTTTTGGAAAGTAGAACATAAATTACAAGTGAAAAAAGAGTAGATTTGCAAAGCTGTTGAGTGTGTGTGTGTAGCAGGGGAGGGAGCCTTAAAAACAACACCAAAAGAATAATCCATTGCTTTACACTTTTGCAAGTGCTATTTGTTCATCTCACTTGACCTGCATCAGTGATCCCATTAGATAGCCAAGACCATGAAAGACCATCTCCACTTAAAAGATGACTTGCCACATAAGAAATAAGTGGTTGACTTAGTGTATTCATCCATTTTCACACCGCTATAAAGAACTGCCCCGGACTGGGTAATTTATAAAGGAAAGAGGTTTAATTGACTCACAGTTCTGTATGGCTGAGGAGGCCTCAGGAAACTTACAATCATGGTGGAAGGTGAAGGGGAGGCAGGCATCTTCTTCACAGGGCAGCAAGCGAGAGAATAAACACAAAAGGAACTACCAAACATTTATAAAATCATCAGATCTTATAAGAACTCACTACCACGAGAACAGCATGGCGGAAACTGCCCCCATGATTCAATTACCTCCACGTGGTCTCTCCCTTGACACGTGGGAATTATGGGGATTATAATTTTGAGATTTGGGTGGGGACACAAAGCCTAACCATAAAAGTTAGCTTTTGAAACTGGGTCTTGTAACCCCTAATGTGTTAGTTCTCTTTGATATCATGCTTTCTCCAAAAATAATCACAGTACTAATCAAATGAGGTTTGACAACTTAAATATTGGTTAAAAACACAACATCTAAGTTACTGCAAGATGAATTCCTACACATGGAAAAATTGTTCTGTTTTCCTAACAGAAGGAAATTTCCTATTACTTGGTGTCTGCTGAACCATACAGTTAGGGAAATGCAGCTGTCAAACTGATTGGTTGAGTTTGAGTTAGCAATGAAATAGTCCAAAGGCAGTTCAATTACAATATTTAATTAATGGCTACAGGTGAGGATTTTATGAAACATGTTAAATAGTGGATTTCTTGTTATTTTATGTAAGGTGATCTAGATGCATTCTTTAAGATAATCCTATATCCCTATTCAATAATTGTCTTTAGAACAAAAGGAATGAAATTCATTTTTTCTCAAGTGTTTTACTCTAAGCAATAGTTTTAAAATGAGGTATGTGTACCACATTATGCAGATTTACTTCTATTTTTGCTTTTAGATTATCTTTTCCTGTACCAAGGTTCACACTTTACCCTCTTTGGATAAGTCTAAAAACCTCTGTGGAGCTGGCAAGGTGAGTGTGTAGGAACCTGTATTCTGAAACCATTTGAAAGTATGGTTCTTTGACAAAACTAATGGGACTTCTTGAAGCCTTGAAGTTGTGGTTCATGATCCAACTCAATTGTCCAGAAAATAGCATAACAGTGAGCACATGTTTAATTTGAAGATGCTGATAAGACGGGGTTTGGGCTTGGGGAGTGGTGGGGCGGGCAGCATATGGCTCTTCAGCAAATGTGATCAAACAAGAACAAAAGAACAGGCACTTCCCTCCCTGCTCCCTTCTCCCCAGATCCTTGCTTTTGTTACCAAGAGATGCATCAGGTTTTATAAAGCAAATTGTCGATTTTAGACCACAAGAATAAGTTAGTATTAACTTCAAATTAGGAAAGACTTAGTGGTTCAGGCCCAGGAACTCAGAGCCATTACATGGTTATTCTTCTGCCTCCTCCTTCCATGCTCTCTCTCTCTCTTTTACAGGAACAGTCAGAAAATGAGAATAAGGTAGCTTGAGACTTCCTTAGTCTTCACTATAAGATGGTGTATGGATACACATTTTTTTTAACCTAGAGGTAATTCCTTTATCAATTTCCTTTCAAGAGAGAAGATCACTAAAAATTGACTTTAATAGGAAACTTCAGATATTATCTATTAAATTTTATATATAAAAAATTTTCTTCCACTTGACTATAAGCAACTTGAGGGTCTTTGGTTCCCTATGAATGAGGGCACAGAGCTTAACACATAGTAGATGCTAAATAAATACTTACAGTTGAATGAATGGATGCCTACATGATGGGTTGACAAAGGGAATGCAATAAGCTTCAAGTGACTGTATCAGCTGGAAATCCAGGTGCAAAGACCAAGATCCATCTCACCAGGAGAGCAAGGCAAGGGTGAAGGTAGAAACTCACACTGCTCTGAGATAAATGGAAGCCCAGGGTGGGGCAGCAGAAAGACCACTGGATGGGGTGTAAGCAAAGTTGAGTTTTAGTCCTGGCTTTACAGTTCTGAGGTCTTAAGTAACCTCTCTGAGCCTCAATTTCCTATTTTTTGAAATGGGAATAGATCTGTCTCTATAGCTTTCCCCAGAATTATCATAAGAATCATAGGATGCAGGGCACATGAAAGCGTTTTGCTAGATATGGTCAAACCCTGTAACAAGGTAAGGTCTTAGCAAATGACTTCCTACTTCTCTTGCAGCTGAAGAAGTTTTCTGTTTCCTGAGGGTCCTCCTCTCTGTCTAGGTAGATGGAGGTCATCCAGTCCGAGAAACCACAGGTTGAGGTTGGCCTTGCTTCTTCTGGTTTCAGCCACAGCATTCAGAGAGGAGAATTTCTTCCACTTTGATAATGGCAATTGCTAAGCATATTCCTATTTTACAATGATACTTTTCACAAGTGAAAAGGAACAACTTGGGAACTATAGAGCAGCACCCTGGGTATTTAAAGGGGCCTTGTTGGGGGGTGTGTAGTAACAAAAAAAGCAACCTCAGGGGTGTGTGTGTTTGTTTGTGCACGTGCACTGGGTGGGGGTGCAAGGCTGGTGACTCTCACATTCCTGAAACAGTGCCAGGAAAAACCATCCTCCCTAGAAGCTGGAGTCCTTCAAACTAGATAAAAGTGGGGGTGACTGTCCTCTGCCTGGGAAGCCCACAGTGCTGTAGCTAAGGGCATCCTTTCAAAAGCTAGAGAAGCTGGTTTGTATTATAATAAAAGGCTTATAGGAAATACCAGTTAACTTTATTCAGAAAACAAAGGGAATGAAAATAAACTTTATTGAATGGCAATAATGAAAACTTCCTGTAGATGAAAACAAAAAAGAGTAGAGGGAGTTTTTTTTTTTTTTTTTTTTTTTTTTTTTTTTTAAAGAGAGAACCGTATGGATTCATGGGGCTTAAATATTTGAACATGTTGCCCAATGAATGACCCCATTCTTAAAAGTGCTTCCATTTCTCATAAGTTTGCCTACGGCTAGGTCTAGAACTCATTGCCTTTAGGATTTGGTGCATATCCCTTTGCAAAGGGAGCTCAGGACAGGAAAGGAACTTGTACTGAATGCCTACTATGCAGCAGACATTGTGCTAGGTGCTTAGTGCACATTCTCAATTAATACATTACACTGAACTAAGACAAAAGTTATTGCTCTCAATTTCAGAGATGAGGCAAGGGAGTCTCAGAAATGTTCAGGGGGAGACACAAGGTCACACAGCTAGTAACTGACAAAGCAAAGATTCAATCCCAGGTCTCCTGGCAGCGACTCCCAATCTTGAACTCTCTCTACTATGCCATCTTGCTTCCCTTGGCCATACAACTTCAAGGATCAGAATGGCAGGGTGGGAGTAGGCCTTTTCAGGCTCCCTTTGTCCTCTCTCAATCATTCCTGTGGTAATGGCTATACAGGCATAATATTGACTATCATATAACCATAAAAACACTCTCCTAAGAGATATTGTAACAACTATGATAGATTGAAACAAGTCATATATGCTTATTATCCCCAGCTCCTAATGATACAAAAATAATAAAATGGCCACCTTTTTGAAAGGATGCTAAGGAATTGATGGTTTATTTTGAACACTGGTAAAATGAAATACTTAAATATTTATCCTGTTCTTCTACAAACTGTACCAACAGGTAACCAAATTGTAGATGAGAGGAAGTTTCTCTGTATAGAAATCAATTCTAATAAATTAATGAAGAATAAAATTGCAATATCACCACTTCCTCCTAATGAATGAAGGATTGAGAAGCAATGGCTGCTTCCAAGAGAGACAATTAGAGAGCACGCACCTCTTGATGAGAACACATCACCACCTAAGAAGCCATCCTTGAACAATCAAATCTGGATGGCATTAAGCCTCTAGATCAAACTACCAATTTGTAAAAAATACGTAGTCCAGAGAAAGATGGGACTCTACACTGTGGGAATGAAATCAGCAAAATCTCAGCTGAGGGAAATAAGAAATGATCTGATTTCTTCAACAAGTAAATTGCAATGAAGTAAATAGACCAATGGAGGAGCAAAACTACAGACTAAGAGCTCAAAATAATATATATATATATATATACACACACACATATATATTATGTTTCTTCTAAAAAAAATGGGATACACATGCAGAGTGTGCAGGCTTGTTACATAAGTATACATGTACTATGGTGGTTTGCTGCATCTATTGACCCATCCTCTAAGTTCCTTCCCCTTACCTCCCCCACCACCCCACAATAGGCCCTAGTGTGTGTTGTTCCCCTCTCTGTGTCTGTGTGTTCTCAATGTTCAGCTCCTACTTATGAGTGAGAATATGCAGTGTTAGGTTTTCTGTTCCTGTGTTAGTTTGCTGAGGATGATGGTTTCCAGCTTCATCCATGTCCCTGCAAAGGATTTGAACTCATTCCTTTTTATGGCTGCATAGTATTCCATGGTGTATATGTACCACATTTTCCTTATCTAGTCTATCAGTAAATATTTTTTTAAAGCAGGCAACATTTAGTGTTTATGGATATACATTTGGCTGATAAAGGTATAAAGAAATGAAAAAAATAAGAAATGAATTACCATAGAAATCAGTGATTCCTCTTGTGGGGGAGAGGACTGTGTTTAGGAGGTAGCAAACTGGGGAGCCCGTGGGCTGTCTGGTAACATCTAGCCTCTTCCATGGGTGGTGTTCTGAGATGTCCACCTTTAATAATGAAACTACACATTTATGTTACTTTAACAATAAATACATATGTATGCCTGCACCTCTCTGACTGCTTCAAGCACATATTTTTAAGTTTAGGGCTCTGAAAACGTTAGTCCATGTCCTTGAGTGTGAAAGGCACTTTTGGGAAGAATTTCTTTTAAAACCTGGCTTAGTTGAAATGAAAATTCTAAAGTTCTTTCCCTACAAAGTGCCAGTTTCAGTTTTGTATAAAAAATACTAGAGTCTGAGATCAAAATATGCCAGACATTACTTTCTTAAATCATAGAGTGCGGCTCCATGTGTAGAACATTCCAGGGAAGAGTCCTGGTCCTCTTAAGACCCAGGTGGCCTCTTATTTTTTCACTTTTGAATGACTCCCTTCATTCTGAGCTTCCTTTCCATAGACAGAAGGCCAGAGGAACTGTGATGGGCAAGCCACCAGGAAAGGCTGGTTTCAAATCATAGAGAGAAAGGATCCCCTTAATACCCTCCAACACACTGTTTCTGTTGGTCCCATGAAGTCCCTCAGGCACGGGTTCCCAAGGCAGAACTTCCTCCTGCTGCACTTCAACACCCCAGGCCTTCTTGCCATGTGTGGAGAGGCAATACGGATGACCCCGCTTCAGTGCTCACTCAGTCTCTTGTCCATATTCTTAACTATGTGAATGGTCAGTACTGTGGATGGACACGTCAGATGACCTCCATAAATTATGTTCTTTTCCATTTATCATTTCACTAATGTGTCATAGGTAGAACAGTCCACAGTTTGTCAAACCCTTTCCCAAAAACACTTCTATTTCCATGTTTTCTTTTTAAAAAATCACATTTATGATTTAGCTTTAATTTTTCAGCCTACAAAGACATTTCATCTCAGTCTGTGGTTCTCAACCTTGGCTACAAAGAACCACCTAGGAATCATTTCAGATAAACCGCTGCCCAGGCATCATCCAAAACCAAATGAAACAGAAGTTAAGGGACTGACACTTGGGCCCCAGATGAGTCCATGTACAGTTGGGATTAAGAACCACTGGCTGGGATTTTTACTAACTTGAGTGAAATCAATCAGCCCCACTATATAAGTGTGTTATATCTTCATGGATTTTCCACCTGGTACTCACTGGACATATATTCTGATTCCCATTCTTTCCTTCCCTAGTCATTCATGTTGTTGTTGTGTGTGGTTTACATGCACCCCCAAAAATAACTTCTGTGACTCTTCCCTGAGGTGAGAGTGGAGAAAGTGGATGGGTGAAGGTCATAGGTCTACTACTTGCTAACTAACTACATGCCACTGGGGAAGAGGCTCTGTTTTTGCATGTATAAAATGGGAACAGCAATGTTATCCTTTCAGGGTTGCCTCAGAGATGGGAAGCAAAGTTCAGAAAGAACCTAGCCCGAAGTGAGGACTCAGAACAGGAAATTTTCATCTGTGTAAATTGGGTCAGCTCCACCCAAGTGCTGAAGTCCCTTCAGAGGCGTCTCAGGGCGCCCTGTTAAAATGTTGAAGATTCTTACAGTAGGAGAATTTCTTCTGCAGTCCGATTAATTCAATGTGAAAAATACAGACGTATACAAATGGATGTTCATATTTTATGTATTTATATTTACATACATACTTACGGATACGCTATTTTAAATTTATTTTTAAAAGCCACTGAACCCACCTACCCCAGATATTGTCTCCCGGTGTGTGGCTGAAATACTTGTTATAAGCACTCATATTCTTCAAAATTAGAAAAGCGCTCCTAGTTAGCACAGGAAAGATCTTATTGGTAGGAAATGCTCCAAGGCAGCTTATTTGCTCAAGTTAATCGCTCAAAGAGAACTTGTCTTACCTGGCCAGAGCCTCTCCCTTTGAAGTCAGCAAGAGCCCTGCCAGCACAGAGTGAGAAAGCAAAGAAGCCAAGGATAGGGCCCCCCTAAGGGCTTCAACCTGAGTTTCAAACTCAAAATGCTGCTTTTCTGGGAGCACACATGCTTGATATTTGACCTCAAAACTCCCATCTGTCTATGCTGACTATGAATCAAATGTATTGCATCTTCACAGAAATGTATGAAAATGCTCTGTATGCATGGCTTTGGTGAGTTGGCATCTCTGGATTTTTTTTTTTTTTAGTAGTATTTCTATGCTTTGGTTGGCCAACAGCATGTCTAGAAATATATGACAAAATCTATATTCATTCATAAGGAAAGAGCAGATCATATGGGAAATGGATGGTTCTGCAAAAATGACATTGCGAAGTAAGAGAAACTTATCATAAGAGTCCAGACTTATATTATGGAAGGTGCCCTACCTTGCCATTTTAAATAGGCATTATTGACCACAGTTTGACATCTTTGGTGAGTCAAAGCTAAGCACTCCTAAACATTATTCTAACTCTCATCGCTGTTGCCATCAGTATGCCTGCCTTCAGCAGGACTGACTTCCAGTTTGTTTAAAAGCTGTTTTGGGCTTAAGGAAATTTTTCCACAGAAACTATTAAAGCTGAACATATGCATATCCTACAACTCAGCAATTTCACTTCAAGGTAGATACTCTGGTAATGTGCACATGGTCACCAAAAGACATGTACGAGGATGCTCAGAGTGCCTTATTGGTAATGCTTCAAAACTGGAAACTTCCCAAATGTCAATGCAATAGAATGGATAAATAAAATGTGGTATATTCATACAATGGAATACCACCGGGAAGTGAAAAAGAACCAACCACAGCTGCATGCAACAATACGAATAAATACCAAAAACATAAAATTGAGCTAAAGACGTCAGACACAAAAGGACCCAAACTGTGAGATTACAGAGTACAAAAACAAGCTGTACACATCTATGCTGTCAGAAGGCAGGACAGTGAGGCCTTGGGTAATAGGAAAGAAAGAGGGAAAATAAGGTGCTCGTCAGTTGCTGGTAATTTTCTCTTTTTTGATCTGAGCATGACGTACACCAGTGAATTATTTCAACTATATTCTTACTATATATATAGTATCTTATATGGATGGCAGGCTTCATTTAAAAGTTAAAAAAAAAATACTGTAGTGGGCAAGAAAAAAAACCAAAGCATGGTCGTTAATATGTGAATTCAGAAGAAAACCTGAGAGCTTCTCCTGAGAGTGAAATATGAGAACACTATGTGCCACAATGCTCAGGGACCTCCCTTACTTCCCATCCATGGCCTAGTTCAGGCTCCCAAGTGAGTGACCTTTGGTAATTAAGATTTTTACTCTACATAGCTTTACTTGGAGTTTCCCCAAATTGCTTTGGTCTTTCAGTTCAAGGGGAAATTGAGTTCAGGCTAATAATCATAGGTTTGTAATATATTTTTTTCATACTCACAAAAAAGTGGAAAATAGCTGGCACATTTATGGAAATAGCATCAGATGGAGAGATAATAGATGATATGAAGATTTATGGACACAATGGTCTAGATAGCACACTTCCTCAAATTTAACATGATTCACGTTTTCTTTTGAGACATAGTCTAGCTCTGTCACCAGGCTGGAGTGCAGTGGCACAATCTCAGCTCACTGCAACCTCTGCCTCCCGAGTTCAAGTCATTCTTCTGCCTCAGCCTCCCGAGTAGCCGGCATTACAAGCATGTGCCACCACGCCCGGCTAATTTTTGTATTTTTAGTAGAGAAGGAGGTTCACGGTGTCGGCCGGGCTGGTCTCGAACTCCTGACCTTGTGATCTGCCCACTTTGGCCTCCCAGAGTGCTGGGATTATAGGTGAACCACCGCACCTGGCCAATATGCACTTTTTCTAATGTAACATAGGTCATGTAAATAGAGAGTTGTTAAAATTATTGATGCTCAATTTAGCATAGTCTATATTATTTATTTCTGCATTGAGCTTATTTACTTAGGTACATTTTCATTTTCCTTTTCATTTTAGAATCACAAAATAAAATAGGGTTTAGGTAAACTTTTAAATCACAGCCCATTGCTGGTTTCTTGTTCATTAATGTCTTTGACAATGTCACTTCAACTTATTAGAAGAAAATGACAATGCTCGCCACCCACTCCAACCCACTAAATGGAAATCCCCAGCAAAACAAAGTGAAATTTAGGTAGTAAAATACATCTCTTTTCTTTCAGATAGACCTTATGTTCTTGGCAAATGGATATATTTTAAGTGGGGGAAATAAAGTTGTATATGCAAGAATGGGAAAGTGATGGAAAGAGAAGAAAAAGGAAACATGATTTGAAATTATTTAAATCATGAGTCTGCAAATTACGGGTTAGGGCCAAATTTGGCCCATCACCTATTTTATAAATTTTTGCTAGAACACAGACATACACATTCATTTATATATTGTTTATGGCTGCTTTTGTGCTATAACAGCAGAGTTACAAAAGAACATATGACTCCCCCAAAGCCAAAAAATTTTACCGTTGGGCCCTTAATTAAAAAATGTGTCAATCTCTGATATAAATAATACAGTTTACATTTTGAATTTCAGATTTGAATCATGGGGAGTTGAACAAGGCAGCTGTTCCATCCCTTGATGCTGGAGTTCTCATTCTACAAGAAAATGTCCTATGTATTTTTTGGTGTTATTGATCTTTATTAATAAATTTCCACAGGGCTATAATGCTTTTGCAATATATTGCAAAACATACTATATTCTGGGAACTATTTCTTCTAATGGTGTTTTTAAAATTAATGACTGCAGTAATTTGATATATATTCTAAAAATATTCTTTCTTGTGTCTTTGTAGAAATGGCTTAAATCTATGCTAATCAAGAAGGCTTAGAGAACAAACTCCTTTCCTCTGCTCAGCACTCACCCTGCTGTCAGTTCACTTTTAGGATTCTATCTATTTCATGTTTTTGCCACTCTCAAATAAAATAATACAGTCAAGTGCCTTGAACATGTCTATCTTGGTCCTTGGTAACAAGACCATATTTTCAGCATCAATAATATCAATTGATCTGATGAATAAAAGTTAGTATTTGCTAAGAGCTATGTCCCAGGCATGACTCTGAGAGCTGCAACTTCATTAATTAATCTTTACAACTTTATCAGATAGGTACTGTTATCAAAATGAGGAAACTGAGGCACAGAAAGGTAATTGACCCAAAGTCACACAGCAAATAAGTGTCTGGACCAGAAGAATCCATATCAACGTTAAAAAATAATGTTGAATGGATTTTTATGTGGTAGGTCTAGAGCAAGAGTCAGCAAACTTTTTCCAGTAAAAAATCAGATAAAGCCTGGGCATGGTGGCTCATACCTATAATCCCAGCACTTTGGGAGGCTGTGGTGGGCGAATCACTTGAGGTCAAGAGTTTGAGACCAGCCTGGCCAACATGATGAAATCCCATCTCCACTAAAAATATAAAACTTAGGCAGGCATGGTGGTGTGCCCTGCAATCCCAGTTACTCAGGAGACTAAGGCACGAGAATTTCTTGAACCCAGGAGGCAGAGGTTGCAGTGAGCCGACTCTTGCCTGGGCAACAGAGTGAGACTCTGTCTCAAAAAAAAAAAAAAAAAAAAAAAAAAAAAAAAAAAA
>NW_016811040.1:1923131-1931032 GCF_001698545.2 Rhinopithecus bieti | reverse complement strand
AAAAAAAAAAAAAAAAAAAAAAAAAAAGAATCAGATAAAGATTTTAGGCTTTCAGGGGTCGGATGAACTCTCTGCGACTTCTGACCTTGTGATGAGAAAACAGCCATAGATAACACATAAGTGAATGGGCATAGCTGGGTTTCAAGAAAATCTTGTTTACTCAAGTAGGCTGCATACACACCGGATTTGGCCTGTGGTCATAATTTGCTGGCCTGTGGTCAAGACGATCCTCCTAACCTATACATTTTATTATTTTATATGCCTAGCACTGTGCTGCACAGGGTGTATTGGGACAGGAATGAGAAATGATATGAAGAGAATTTTATCTAGAATCCACTAACCCAGTGTAGACTGTAATGGACAGGCCATGCCTAGCCATCTTACTTCACAAATCTTTTCTGCTAGCTAGTATCTACTTCTATTATTTTCTGTCTTAAATTGATAATCTGAGAAGCTACAGAGCCTATTCTGAAACCTCATCTCCAGAAAATAGAACCAGCTCAGGAGAAAAGTGTTAGTAAAAGACACCCGAGAATGTCTTGTGGTGGTAATTTCAGTAAGATGTTGGCTATAATAATATGTCATAAGAGGGATTATCAAATTTATCTTATTAAGAGAGTTCAGTTGGATAACTTTGAAATCAAAGTTAAATGTAGGAAGATGACAGAGGAGAGCTTCCCAGTGGTAGTTTTGGTCACATCACAGGGCAGACAGGTGCAAAATTTCCAAAATGCATTCTTAATGCCAACCAACCTTCCAACCTAAGGGAAGAAGATGTTTTCAGTTGAATAGGACTGCAATGCAAGTCTGAGAACCTGGTCTTCTTTTTATTTTCAAAATGACATGGTGGCAGGGAGCAGGAGAGCTAGGGATGGAGGAAAGACATAAAGCTGAGGTCCGCTCTGCACAACTGTGAATGTTACACCCAGCAGAAGCAGAGGTCTAGCTAAGGAGGGTGAAAGAGCCGAAATGTACTCTCCACACCATGTATCCGTGGGTCTGCCTTCCTTCAGGGTGATTCCTTTATCACTTCTCACAAAACCATCCTATGGTGCTGTAAAACATTGACTTTGGCAAATCTTTGGGTTGTGACTTCATGGATATGAAGTATGAACCCATCCTAACCTACATGACTACAGGACTTCATCACATCTATATATGCTTCTGTAAGAGAAGAATAAACTCCAAAGTGTCTTCAACACCCACCCATGGGATGACCGTGCACCTAAGAAAGTGCTCATGCTTCCAAACAAACTTGAATAAAATCACAACAGCCCAGAAACAACAAAGAGGAGTCAGTAACTTCCTCTGGTCCCAGAGATCTGCATGACTAACCTGACTCAGTCACCAGCAAAATGGAGTTCCAGCTGACTGATGAAGGGGTCAAGTGGTTGGGACCCATGGAAAGGCAAAGTCAAGGTTTGACCACACTGTTGTCTGTGGACTCACATATATTAGTGTCCACTTATTATGCTGACAGTGAGAACAGATGACATGTCTTCAGCCTTCTGTTTTTTTTTTTTTTTTCTTTTTTCTTTTTTTTGAGGCGGAGTCTTGCTCTGTCGCCCAGGCTGGAGTGCAGTGGCCGGATCTCAGCTCACTGCAAGCTCCGCCTCCCGGGTTCCTGCCATTCTCCTGCCTCAGCCTCCCAAGTAGCTGGGACTATAGGCACCCGCCACCTCGCCCGGCTAGTTTTTTGTATTTTAGTAGAGACGGGGTTTCACTGTGTTCGCCAGGATGGTCTCGATCTCCTGACCTTGTGATCCGCCCGTCTCGGCCTCCCAAAGTGCTGGGATTACAGGCTTGAGCCACCGCGCCCGGCCCTGTTTCATTTTTAACCTAAATCCTTCATCGCAACTCAGGGAGCCATGTTTCATGTTTGTTTGCAGACATTCACCTAGACCCAGGGTAGGCTGCTGCTTATGTATTCTGTGTGGAGCACTTTATTAAGTAAAGAGTTCCTTGATAAGAGGAAAGACCTTTTCATGAACTCTAAAGATAATGAAGAAGGCAGGGGCTTCCCAGGAGTATGACGGACCCTGTGTCCAGGTCATCTTCCCCTGGTGAGTTACAAAAGGCGCAAGTTCAGCAGCTGGGGACTTGGCAGCCAGCATCTGAGGGGCTCAATGAGATCTTATTGCTTTAAGAAAGGAAATACATGTTTTTTTTTTCTGTAAAACAAATAACAAAAGGAGATAACATCGTCATGTCAGAGGGCCGGACCAAATGTATGGTGCAGTGAGACGTTTTCTCTTCTAGAAAAAAAAAAAAAAAAAAAGAATAGACAAAGAGAGTGAAAGGGAATAGTATCCTATTTCAACACAGTATGACACTGATATTTAGGATGAGACTACATCCTAGATTTTGGAGCTATCTCCTAAGGTGGGTTTTATTGGTAGAATGTTTACATACAGCAAAGAAATGCAAAATTAGAGCAAATGACTTGCTTGAAAAGCCAACAGGAGAAATTCAACAGAATCATTGGAATAAAGTTGAGAAAACAGTATTTTACTGTCTGTAAGTGGACGAGACTTCTGATTAACCTATATTCAAAATTTCGGAATATTAGAGTAAGGGAAAATTTGTTCCCTCTGATTGAAACTGAAATCCTTGGATCCTCAGTGTCTCATTCAGAACAATAAAATACGCTAATAAAGTTGGAATGTCCCCTCCAAATCTTATATTGAGATGTAATCCCCAGTGTTGGTGGTAAGGCCTAGTGAAAGGTGATTGGATCATAGGGGCAGATTTCTCATGAATGGTTTGGCACCACCCCCTTGGCACTGTCCTTGCAATAATGAGTGAGTTCTCATGAGATCTGGTTGTTTAACAATGCGTAGCACTCCCCTGCTTTGCCCCCGTTGACCTTTGTTGCTCCCACTTTTGCCATGTGACATGCTAGTTCCTGCTTTGCTTTCCGCCATGAGTAAAAGCTCCCTGAGGCCTCTTCACAACCCAAGCAGATGCCAACACCATGTTTGTACAACCTACAGAACTGGAACTGCGAGCCAATTAAATCTCTTTTCTCTATAAATTACCCAGTTTCAGTTATTCCTTCGTAGCAACTCAAGAACAGCCTAACACACATTCTATCTCTCTGAACAGTCTTAATTGCATTCATTCATTCATTCAAGAAATATTTGCTGAGCACCTTAATGCTGTTCTAAGTACTTGGGGTATGTTAGGGAACAGCACAAACAAAACCCTTTCAGGGGTTTTATTGTAGAAGGGAGAGAGAAACTAAATAAATAAGTAAATGGTTTGGTATAATAAAACATGTAGTATAGAAAAAATGAGGAGGGAAGAGAAATACTGACATTTTTATTCATGTTTTGTAATTTTACTAGTTATTATCCCTTGTTAAGAATGTCCACTTTTTATGTGTTTGATATAAAACCTTCCTACTATTATTCAGAATATATAAGAAGCATATTAAAACAAGAAAGAGAAGATATGACTACACGTCCCAGACAAGCTGTGTTTCCTTGGGAAAAGCAGACCACTCTCAATCTCAAATTCCTCATTGTTAAGATAATGTCATTGAACATTAAGTGAATAAGAAGATACGTGATCTGAAATGGGTAGATGGGCACAGGGGAGGACCACAGAGATTTTCTCAGTGAAGACTCAAAATGAAAACATACTTAGTAGATCTGAGTTGGAATTATATCTCCAGGCAAATGACCTCATTATTCTGCCCTGAATAAGCAGCAAATCTTCAATGAAAAGCAGTAGTGATTTATACATTTTCCCCTGAGTTTCAAAATGTGACCAGACTGATAATTTATTTCTAAAAAGTTCTCATCTTAACCTCATGATTCTGTGATTCTAAGAATAAATCATTACCTTATTAGGAGAGAAGTAAATAACCATGAAAAAAAAGATGTCAGGGTAAATTCTGCAAAGTCCTCCCTTTCATAAGGTTTATTATAATCCACTTTCACGTGGTCAAGTAGCTTTGGGTGCACCTGGGACTGACAACTGGAGAGGCACTAACAATTGATTCTAGCACTCGGGTAGTCATCAGTCTAGGTGTAAGTGGTGAACATGGATAAGAAAAAGTAGTCAGGATTTGGAGAAATCTCTTGGAAGCTATCGGGCATGACAAAGCATCCACAGCACTCTAGCACTGAAGCAGTACTCACCCTACCATATTTTTTCCAGAAAGAATAATCCCAACATAATTTTTGTGTGCTTCATTGAGCCACTGTATTTCATGCAGATACCGTTAACTCTGTAATTTACACGTCTTTAAGGGGTTTCTCAAGCACATGGGAAGCTTAGAGAGATAAAAGATCTGAAATGGGTAGATGGGCACAAGGAATGACCTCAAAAGATTTTCTCGGTAAAGGTTCAAAATGAAAACAGTAGATTGAGTTAGAACTATATCTTAGGTCAAATGGCCTCATTATTCTACCCTGAGTAGCCAGCAAAATCTTCAGTGTAAAGCAGTAGTGATTTACACATTGTTTCCCTGAATTTTAAAATGTGACCTGAGTGATTTAGGTGTAAAACAAGTAAACATTAGAGATTTCCTCTTTAGAATTACAAATTTCACTTGACAATGCCTTAAAGATATCAACTTTATGTAAGAATACTAGCAAGTTCAATTTTAAAAGCTGTTTTAAACTGCATGGGCAAACAGAACCAAGGAGGGGATTCACTTGAGATGAAATATTATTAGAGCTGGAAAATGGAACTTGAGAAAACAATGAGCCATATTATCATCATCTATACAGATGATCCTTGACTTATGATGAGGTTATGTTCCAAAAAACCCATTGTAAGTTGAAAATATCGTTAAGTCAAAAACATCCGTCATACAGCTAACCTACCAAGCATCATAGCTTAGCCTAGTCTACCTTAAACGTGCTTGGAACATTTAGACTACAGTTGGGCCAAATCATCTGACATAAAGCCTATTTTATAATAAAGTTGTTTTTGTAAAAGAAAAAAAAATTAGCTGGCCATGGTGGCTCATGCCTGTCATCCTATCTACTCAAGAGGCTGAGGTGGGAGGATCACTTGAACCCCGGAGGTCGAGGCTGAAGTGAGCCATGATTGCACCACTGCATTCCAGCATGGGCAACAGAGTGAGACCCTGTCTCAAGAAAAAAAAAAAGTTTTTAAAATTTGGTTTTATTTATTATTTTTATGGATACATAATAAGTGTACATATTTATGAGGCACATGAGAAATTTTGATATGGGCATACATTGCAATGATAAACACATTAGGGTACATGGGGAATCCATCAGCTCAAGCATTTATTCTTTTTTTGTGATTAAAAAATTCCAATTATATTCTTAGTCATTTTTAAATGTACAATTATTGTTGACTATAATCACTCTGTTTTGCTGTCAAATACTAGATCTTATTCACTGTATTTTTATACCCATTAACCATCTCCATTACCGCCACCCCCAACCTTCAACGACCTTTCCCAGCCTTAGGTAACTATCATTCTACTTACTTTTTCCATGAGTTCAATTGTTTTAATTTTTAGCTCCCTCAAATAAGTGAGACCATGTGATGTTTATCTTTCTGTGCTTGTCTTATTTCACTTAACATAAAATGTCCTCCAGTTCCATCCACGCTGTTGCAAAGGACAGGATCTCATTCTTTTTCATGGTTGAATAGTAGTACTCCATTGTGTATACATACCACATTTCCTTTATCCATTCATCTGCTGATGGACACTTAGGTCGCCACCAAATCTTGGCTATTGTGAATAGTGCTACAATAAACATGGGAGTGCAGATATTTCTTCAATATATTGATTTCCTTTTTGGAGGGTATATACCAAAAAGCAGTGGGATTGCTGGATCATATGGTATTTCTAGTTTTAGTTTTTTGAGGAATGTCCACTCTTTTCTCCATAGTGGTTGTACTAATTTACATTCCCTCCAATCCTGTACGAGCGTCCCTTTTCTCCACATCCTCACCAGCATTTGTTATTGCCTGACTTTTGGATAAAAGCCATTTTAACGTGGGTAAGATGATATCTCACCGTAGTTTTGATTTGCATTTCTTTGATGATCAGTAATGTTAACCACCTTTCCATATACCTGTTTGTCATCTGTATGTCTTCTTTTGAGAAATGTCTATTAAAATCTTTTGTCCATTTTTAAATCAGATTAGAGTTTCTCCTATTTATAGAAATACTATTTATAACAGATCTTCCTATTGAGTTGTTTTTATATTCTGGTTAATTCTTGTCAGATGGATAGTTTGCAAATATTTTCTCCCATTCTGTGGGTTGTCTCTTCACTTTGTTGATTGTTTCCTCTGCTGCGCAGAAGCTTAACTTGATGTGATCCTATTTGTACATTTTTGCTTTGGTTGCCAGTGCTTGTGGGGTACTACTCAAGATATCTTTGCCCAGATCAATTTTCTGCAGGGTTTCCCCAAAATTTTCTTTTAGCAGTTTTATAGTGTGAGATTTTAGATTTAAGCCTTTAATCCAGTTTGATATGATTTTTTTATATGGTGAGAGAGGGGGTCTAGTTTCATTGTTCTACATGTGGATATCCAGTTTCCCAGGACCACTTATTGAAGAGATTGCACTTTCCAAAATGTATGTTGTTGGCAGGTTTGCTGAAAATGATTTCACTGTAGATGATGAGATTTATTCCTGGATTCTCTATTCTGTTCCATGGGTCTATATATGTCTGTTTTTGTGCCAGTACCATGCTGTTTTGGTTACTATAGTACTGTAGTATCATTTGAAGTCAGGTAATGTGATTCTTCCAGTTTTGCTCTTTATGCTCAGGATAGCTTTAGCTAATCTGGGTCTTTTGTGGTCCCATATACATCCATATACATTTTAGGATTATTCTTTCTGTTTCTGTGAAGAATGTCATTGGTATTCTTCTAGGGATTGCATTGAATCTGCAGATTGCTTTGGGTAGTATGAAGATTTTAACAATGTTGGTTTTTTAAAACATTCCATGAACATGGAATATCTTTCCATTTTTTTGTGTCATCTTCAATTTATTACATCTTTTTTTTTTTTTTTTAATTGTAGAGATACTTCATTTCTTTGGTTTACTCCTAGGTATTTTATTTGTAACTATTGTAAATGGCATTACTTTCTTGATTTCTTTTTCCAATTTTTTTTTTTTTTTTTTTTTTTTTTTTTTTTTTTTTTATGTAAAAAAAAATATAATAGGTTTTTTTTTTTTTTTTTTTTTATATTTTGCTATTGGTATACAGAAATGCTACAGAGTTTTGTATGTTGATTTTGTATCCTACAACTTTACTGACTTTAACAATTCTAATAGTTTTTTGGTGGAGTCTTTAGGTTTTTCCAAATATAAGATGATGTCATCTGCAAACAGGATACTTTGACCTCTTCCTTTTCAATTTGGATGGCTTTCTTTCTACTGTCTTATTGCATGGCACTGGTACCAAAACAGAGATGTAGACCAAAGGATCAGAACAGAGACCTCAGGAATAACACCACACATCTACAACCATCTGATCTTTGACAAACCTGACAAAAACAAGCAATGGGGAAAGGATTCCCTATTTAATAAATGGTGCTGGGAAAACTGGCTAGCCATATGTCGAAAGCTGATACTGGATCCCTTCCTCATACCTTATACAAAAATCAATTCAAGATTGATTAAAAACTTACATGTTAGACCTAAAACCATAAAAACCCTAGAAGAAAACCTAGGCAAAACCATTCAGGACATAGGCATGGGCAAGGACTTCATGACTAAAACACCAAAAGTAATGGCAACAAAAGCCAAAATAGACAAATGGGATCTAATTAAACTAAAGAGCTTCTGCACAGCAAAAGAAACTACCATCAGAGTGAACAGGCAACCTACAGAATGGGAGAAAATTTTTGCAATCTACTCATCTGACAAAGGGCTAATATCCAGAATGGTACT
>NW_016811040.1:1851848-1921542 GCF_001698545.2 Rhinopithecus bieti | reverse complement strand
GCAAAAGCCAAAATTGACAAATGGGATCTAATTAAACTAAAGAGCTTCTGCACAGCAAAAGAAACTACCATCAGAGTGAACAGGCAACCTACAGAATGGGAGAAAATTTTTGCAATCTACTCATCTGACAAAGGGCTAATATCCAGAATCTACAAAGAACTCAACAAATTTACAAGAGAAAAATCAAACAACCCCATCAAAAAGTAGGCAAAGGACATAAACAGACACTTCTCAAAAGACGACATTTATGCAGCCAACAGACATGTGAAAAAATGCTCATCATCACTGGTCATCAGAGAAATGCAAATCAAAACCACAATGAGATACTATCTCACACCAGTTAGAATGGTGATCATTAAAAAGTCAGGAAACAACAGGTGCTGGAGAGGATGTGGAGAAATAGGAACTCTTTTATACCGTTGGTGGGAGTGTAAACTAGTTCAAACATTGTGGAAGACAGTGTGGCAATTCCTGGCAATTCCTCAAGGATCTAGAACTAGAAATACTATTTGACCCAGCAATTCCATTACTGAATATATACCCAAAGGATTATAACTCATGCTACTATAAAGACACATGCACATGTATGTTTATTGTGGCACTATTCATAATAGCAAAGACTTGGAACCAATCCAAATGCCCATCAATGATAGATTGGATTAAGAAAATGTGGCACATATATACCACGGAATACTATCCAGCCATAAAAAAGGATGAGTTCATGTCTTTTGTAGAGACATGGATGAAGCTGGAAACCATCATTCTGAGCAAACTATCACAAGGACAGAAAACCAAACACCGCATGTTCTCACTCATAGGTGGGAACTGAACCATGAGAACAGTTGGACACAGGGCAGGGAACATCACATGCTGGGGCCTGTCTTGGGGAGGAATAGTATTAGGAGTAATACCTAATGTAAATGACAAGTTAATGGTGCAACACACCAACATGGCCCATGTATACATATGTAACAAACCTGCATGTTGTGCACAGATACCCAGAACTTAAAGTATAATAATAAAAAAAATCAGAGATGATTCTATTGATGATATACTTGATAATCTATAGATACATGCTGACCATGAAGAATTTTTAAATGACTTGAGGCAGAGGAACAAATATAACCACAAAACTCCCAGTCTTGTTTGCACTAGTTCACTTACCAAATAATTGATTTAAAATAGAGCCATAAACATTGATTCCAGGAAATTAACAGATTGCAAATACTTCAGAGATATATATATACACATATATATGTATATATGTATTTTATAGAAGATGTTTACATTTTCATATTTTATCACTCAAGAGATGGCTTTTTTAAAATCTGATTAGCTTCACAAAATTTCTACATAGAATTTTAATTTAGACTTCTCTTTTCATTCTGGGAATGAAACTGTAATTTCACAATAAGTTAATGGTAAAATACAGTCCACTGAGCTATAATTCACTATCAAGTTAAATTTTCAACACACCTTTGTTCCATAAAAAGAATTTTAAACACATTGATCTTCATAAGGTGCTAAGAAAATGCTTGGGAATTCAGTAAAGGTGGAGAGTTGTACTAGGAATAAAATATGATGAATTTATCTGGAATAAACTCAGAAGTTGAATATGATATTAGGGATATCCAAGTTAATGCCACATGTGCTATTTTTTAATGTCTGAATCATCTTAATAAATATTACTTTAGCATGTTACTGCTGAAATTAACCAACCAAGTCCAATGTCATCAAATATCTATTCCTTTAGCCCGTGAATAACTATAAGAAACTTTCTGTAAACTATTGCCAGAAATTGAGCATATATGACACTACATATTCTTAAGTGATACAATTTTAGGTCTACGCCTGGGTTGATGAGGAATTGGTAGGCTCCCAAGAAATGGATATTTTCAGGTGAAACTATTGGGAAAAGAACTTTTCATAACAAGACCTACAGAGAGGATGGGCAATAGTTTGTACGACAAGATTTCAGCAGTATGATAAAGACCTTTTGTACCATGAAATATCCGTTGCCTTCTGATTACGGACTGATATCCAGCACACAAGCACACACTTTTAGAGACACATTTTAAACTTTTTTGTTAAAGCTTTTGTTTCTGTTAAAAGAAAATATCCACTGGAGGTATAAGAAAGCAAGTCATATAAATCCTTTACTCTTTAGTATGAATTAGTGTCCTTTTCCACCAAACTCTTTCAAGCATGCTTTGAAAAGCAGAGCCAGGAAAAGAAGAGAATGTTACTGAATGTTCAAAGAGGCACAGACCAGAGCATCCATCATAGCAACTTGATACTGGGGTTCACAGAAATTAACAAAATTCTGTAGTCTTTTTTAAAAGTTAATAAAAGCAGCATTGTGTTAATTTATTTGATTCCAGAATGCTTACACAAATATGCACATTGTTTTGGTCAATAAACATTTATTTAAAACTTCAATGCATTGGGAAGTGGAGATTGAAATAAAAAAAAATAAAAAGAGCGACCTTGTTCTCAAAGAACTCTAATTATGCTCTTATGACAGTTTTTCAAGTGTATAACATGGTATATACTCTATATATATCAACATATATAACACTATATATCTCTCTATATATAGATCTATACATATATATATGGTGAAATGATTACTACAATCAAGCAAATTATGCTATCCATCACCTTCCATGGATATCTTTTTGTGTATGTGCATATGGTAAAATCACCTAAAACCTATTCTCTTAGCAAATTTTCAGTATACAATATTATTAACTATACTCCTGCAGTACATTAGTTCTCTAGGCTCATTCATGCTACACAACTGCAAGTCTGCATTCTTTGACCGACCTTCTCTCTCCTTCCTGCCCCGGTAACCACCATTCTACTCTTCGTTTCTATGTACTGAACGGTGTTAAGATTCCACATAAGTGAGACTGTGAAGTATTTTTCTATGTCTGACTTATTTCACCTAGCATAATGTTCTCCAGGTTTATCTATATTGTCCAAAATGGAAAGATATTTTCCTTTTTTAAAGCCTGACTATTCCATTATTTACATACATACACACACACACACACACACACACACCACAATTTCTGTATCCATTCATCAGTTAACGGACACCTAGGCTGTTTCCGTTATCTTGGCTATTGTGAATAGTGTAATATTAAAATACAAATGTTTTCATCTAAATTGTGTAGCTGCTAAATAACCATCTTACTAACTGGTTAATTACATATACAATTTTGAATACTTATTGGTATATATTTTGAAACTGAGTGTGAGTATAGTGTATATGTCATATGAATACAGAAAATGTACATATTGCATGTTTATATAGTCGCCTTCATTTCCCTCTTTTCCTTTTCCATTTGAACATTTTCTTTATCTGAAAAACAATAATCTACATACACAACAGAAAAAAATTAGAATGAGAATTATTGAAATATGTCCCTATAAAATATCACAACAGCTGCTAGCAAAGAATATATTCCAATGTAGCAGCAACAAATAAGATGAACAAATACTAAAATGAACAACAAAATTTGATAATTTCTACTATTTTTTCTGACAAATTTATTGCCTAGAATGAGATGCTGACAAGCAATTACAGTTGAGTTAATTGAAACATATCAAACAATAAAAAGCACAGTCAGATCATGGATATGATGAAGTATCTTACTCAGATAATTGATTTCTGAACTTTTTAGGACTTAAAGTTTTAATATTGCTATCTTTTTATTCCACTACAAACAGGTTTTTTTAAATTTTAATTTTCTTTAAGATTTCTAAATATCCAGTGGAAGGTAGCTTCTATTCTATGAGAATATAATGTTCTCTTTCTTCATTCTTCCTTTGAATGGGGAAGAATGTAAATAGAAATAAAGAGTTCGGAGAAGTTGTGATCAGTGGAAAAGGGAGACATACAACTAAGCNAATTGATTTCTGAACTTTTAGGACTTAAAGTTTTAATATTGCTATCTTTTATTCCACTACAAACAGGTTTTTTTAAATTTTAATTTTCTTTAAGATTTCTAAATATCCAGTGGAAGGTAGCTTCTATTCTATGAGAATATAATGTTCTCTTTCTTCATTCTTCCTTTGAATGGGGAAGAATGTAAATAGAAATAAAGAGTTCGGAGAAGTTGTGATCAGTGGAAAAGGGAGACATACAACTAAGCCAAAAAGTCAAGATTAAAAGGAGGTTGATGGGACAAGTGATGACATGCTTTTCCATTGCTTGGAATGTTAGCAACCACTTGAGGCCCTTATGCCTATGACTCAAAGTTTTCATTTGCCTGCTTGGTTAAATACTGAATGACAGTTTGCCTCTTGCTTTTTCCACCTGCAATGTCTAAAGCAACACTTAATTAGAGCTTCTTTCTAGAATGTAAGCTTTATGAGAGCCTGGCTCTTGGTTCCATTTACATATGTACATTCTAAGAGCCTAGAAGAGTTGTCTGACATACAGTAGGTACTCAGGGAGTGTTTGCCTACAATGGACTAGATACTATGCCAGTCACCTGCTCCCAATTATGAGTAAGACCATGTCTAAAGATGCTTGTGTTTTTCAATCAGTGTCACTGGTGTTTTGAGCAGAACAAGTTTTGTTTTGTGTGTGTGTGTTTGTGGTGCAGGATTGTCTGAGGCAGTACAGATGCCAAACATCCTTGTGCCATTCATTAATTGCCAGTGGTATCCCCTGGTTATGGCAAACCAAAAACTTTTACATAATTCCAAATGCCTGCTAGGGGACAGTTCTGCCCCAAGTAGAGAACCACTGATGGAAAACATGATAAGTAAAGAGCGTAACTAAATGTTAAATTAATAAACAGCATGATAGGTTATTTACAAAAAACTTTTAATTCCTGGTACAGGCATATTAAAAGTTCACTTATAGTGTCTATGTAGCATTTTGTTGAATAGGTGTATCTTATGTTCAATCATTTCTCTTCCATTAATCAGGGAGGATATTTACATAGCTAATGCCACAAAATTGTCAACCAATAGTTTTAAAACAATTACACGATTTTTACCAACCAAAATCTTTTAACTGTAGCAGGATATCTGAAGAACAGCTTATGAGATGCCTCAAGAGGCTACTATGCTTCAGTCTGATGTATAAATTATTTAACTATGAGAGGTTATTTAGTTGTACTTAAAGAATCATACCAACAAGGTTTCTCATTCCTATTCTGATATTCACAACATCGTTAAGCAAAGACACTACATTCACGTCCTACAAGATCCAAAGATGAAGAATCATGTAAATATTAGATCTCGAACATTCAAAGCTCTCAATCATTGTTACACTTTTCCAAAGCTGTTTAAATAAGTACTTCCAGAATAACTGCCGTGATTCGATATTATGTCAACACTCAGTCTCTTCCCCTAAGAGACTCTCTTCTCCACACCCCCGCCTCCTCTGCCTGCTTTACATTAAAGGAAAACTTACACATCAGCAAATTCACAGGATTCCTTGACTATGTAATCAGAGACAACATGGGGAACCTCTTCTCAAAGATTTAATTTGTCGTTGAAGCAAACTACTGTGCCTTGTAACACTGGATTATAGATATTTTGATCTTCACTGAGGGAGTATAATTTGGGAACACAGAATTCCTGGTTTAGGAGGTGCCATTTCAAATCCTTGCATAGACGGAAGAGACCGGGTTAAAGTCTTCCCCCAATGCAAGTTACTTAGTTATTGCCCAGCTTAGTTACCGTAACACAATCCAGCAAAGTGTTTTAAAAGCTCAATATGGATCTTTTCACTTATTCCCCCATGTGCTTTGGAATGAAAATTCATAGCTGTCCATTTTTGGATTCTTTCCTTCATTCAACAGAGTTACTCAGAATCTCCCTGCTAAAAGACATCACCGTAAGTGCGGTAGGAGATAATATGGCATTTGTACTTAGCACTGGAAAATGTCATGGGAGGGAGAAATGTTTAAACCAATGACCACATTATAAGATGGAATAAACAAAATTCTTTATTAGAGATATAAAATTCACGTGTCAAGGGCCCAGAGGAAGTAAAGATGGATTCTAAGGGGAGCTTTCATTCAAAAGGGAATAATATTGTCCCACAAGCAATGTCCCAGTATTTATGGAATACTGCTGCCAGTATTGTGAGTAACAGAGTCTATGTAAGAAATATGATTGCTTGGGGTTTTGAAAACTTTCCCCTCCTATTTTTTTCATGGACTAAAATGCCCTTTTAATACATGAATGAAAAACGTAGAAGTTATATCAAAGTCTATAATACATGCCCATGCTGACAGCCTCCCAACAACTTTGTGTTTACAGAGTTGTTTTTGCTTTATACAAGGCAAATGTGAACCTAAGGAAGAAAAGAGGAAGATGATGGGCGAGGCCCCCAACACAGATCCATAAAAACCAATCAGTTGCCTTTAGGGAATTAATTGACTCTGACTCGATTTAGCACAAGTTTCTGAACCGGATGATTTTTTTTGATGGCACATCTGGCAACATCATAAAAACTCCAAGTCCCAAGTGATTAGACACGAATTACTTTTGTAAATCATTTATGACTATTACTGATGTGAACTCATTCTGAGCAGCATGCGACAGAAGTAGCCAAGGACAAAGAAAAAAAATCTAGAAGTGGAGAGGAGACCCTTTCTCTTTGAGGTGCCTTTTTGGAGGAAGGGCATTTATCACTTGAAACTAGAAAACTGTTGTCATTAACAGATTGGAATTGATTAACCATACCTCAAGGAATCACCTGGCAGTCTCTTTTTCATTTGCCTGTTAAAGAAATGCAGTTTTTAGCTGATCAGTTGAAGCTTTCCGTGAAAAAATGTGGCACATTTTGACCTCAAACAGAACATGCCAGTTAAACATCTCCTGGAGTGCTCTGTAATGCAAGACCCACAGTAAGATTAGAAATACTTTATACTTCTACCCAAAATATATATACACACATATATATGCATATACAGTTGCACATATCAGTACACAAAAGAAGGCATTATCATTTGGAAACATGAACCATCTTCCCCCTTGTGTGTTTTTGTTGTGCATGTCTGCCTGGGATATGGGCCTGGTGGGGGGCATAAGGGAACATGTGAGTACATTCGTTGACTGTTCCTATGTCCAGAGAGAATTAGATTGAGGAAAATTAACTCTTGAATCCATTTGTTTCTACTGGTCTCCTTCCATGGGAAAGTTCTAGATATTATGATTTTCCATTTACACTTTACCTTTATTTTTTCATATTCCTCCTCTTCCCCCAAACCCTTGCATCACAATCAATAAATGGACCCATACTGAGGAATAAATTGGGCTTAACTGAGGCTCTATGCAAAGTATCTCCCAAACATTACTTCATTCAGTTCTAACTCTGGCCCCATTGCAAGGCACATAAAAAGGAGAGGTGAGGTGTTTATCCAGGGGTCACACAGCTGGACCACAATGAAGGATTTTCTTTCTTACCTGTTCCTTTTTGAGACAGAGTGTCACTCTGTCATCCAGGCTGGAGTGCAGTGGCATGATCTCAGCTCACGGCAACCTCTACTTCCTGGGTTCAACCAACTCTCCTGCCTCAGCCTCCTGAGTAGCTGCGATTACAGGTACCCACCACCATGCCAGCTAATTTTTGTTTTTTTCGTAGAGACAGGGTTTTGCCACATCGGCCAGGCTGGTCTTGAACTCCTGACTTCAAGTAATCTGCCCGCCTCAGCTTCTCAAAGTGCTGGGATTACAGGCGTGAGCCACCATGCCAGCCCAACAATGGACGATTTTCTGACTCCAGGAACTAAGCTTTTAAACATGCTGCTCTACATTTTCCACCACCTGTTGTCTGTTGGAGCCGATTCAAAATGATTGTGTGAGGGAACATTTTGGCCTTTTCCTGGGCACTGCTGGGGCCCCTGCTCCTAAGGGTGGGCTGGGCCTTTGGCTCCTAAGGTCCTTGTCAAGGGAGTATTACTTCAAATTCATGGTTTCTCAATGCTTACAAAAATCTTTGGCTAAGGAAAATAGTTTTTATGGATAACTGCCCGAAGGCTATGAAGATCATTTATTTATCTTGACACTCTAATATTTATTTTTGGATTAAACTCAGACTGTCAGACAGCTATGTACCTGGAGACAGGGTTTAGACCCCTGCAGGGACCTGCTTTCACTGACTGACCTTTGGAATGATTAATTTAGCCTACAATGAGGGAAGATGTTAAAAACACAAACACACGCAAAGAATCGTATTTACTGTAAAGGTAGAGTTGGGATGTGGTTCATGTATTCTGTGCTTCTCCGCGTGCCTGGATGACTTCATTTTATGAACCCTCTCAACTATGTGACTTTGTGACTCCTATTCTTGAGTTAGACTTTTAGTTTCTTTGAGCAACATTTATTATCTATATCATAAGATGCATTTAATGCATGGCCTCAAATTGGCTTCAACCTGTTTCCCTGTACTTATATTCTCTTTCCCCAAATGTCCTCATTTACAATTGTAAAAAGTTACACATATAATTTTTTCACAAGTGGTCATAAAATCTTTCTTTTTTCAAATAAAACATGGTATGTATAAGTAAGTGAATTCGAGAAATAGCTCATATATCTATTGTGGGTAAAAAACAAGATGATGTATACAGTTTCTCATACAAATGGCAGTTACAATTATTACAGATAGTAATGATAACATTTATAATTTATCTGAAGCCTAATAAAATAGAAAATGACATAGTTGTGGGTAGAGTACATGGATATTATATGATACAGCTTTCAAAGAAGCTGACAGAATAACTTTTCTACTCCAAAAGACCTCCTTGGAAATTCTACCACTGCAGGGTCAGGACCTTAAATTAAAAGTTCACACTTCAGGGAGGCCGAGACGGGCGGATCACGAGGTCAGGAGATCGAGACCATCCTGGCTAACCCGGTGAAACCCCATCTCTACTAAAAAATACAAAAAACTAGCCGGGCGAGGTGGCGGGCGCCTGTAGTCCCAGCTACTCGGGAGGCTAAGGCAGGAGAAAGGCATAAACCCAGGAGGCGGAGCTTGCAGTGAGCTGAGATCCAGCCACTGCACTCCAGCCTGGGCGACAGAGAGAGATTCCGTCTCAAAAAACAGAAAAAGAAAAAAAAAAAAAAGTTCACACTTCAAAATGCAAATATCCCTCTGAAGGGTTAATGTCTTGGAAATAGAATCAGGCATGAATACTTTTAATCTTGATTTAGCTAGGATATTTGGTTTAGCCAAACACGATTGAATTAACCCAATAAAAGGTCTCCCTTTTTAAAATTAGTTCCATAAATTATTATTAAACACACTTATTTATACAACAAACATTTAGTGAGCACCTACTATGTGCCAGGCACCAAGCTCCGAGCAATGAGTATTGAATGATGAACAAGATGTCATGGTCCCTGAATAAAGGTAAATAAAACATCAGGGGTAACTCCCTGACCCAAAAATGAAGACTATTAATATGCTTGCCAGAATTTGTACTAAACCCACATTGATACCCCAGAACATATACACAATATATAGGTTTAAAATGTAGGAAGATTGTCTTGATACTTAATATTTCATTCTGTTAATTCTGTAACTTGTTTATCTCATTGAATATTTTCATATCAATATAATCATTTCTCCATCAAAATTTTAAGGACTGCTTGTTATTTTCATTCTCTAATCAGTCACCCCTTATTAGCCAGGAAGGTTGTCTCCAGTTTTTTAATTACAAATATGTCTGTGCTAATATCTGTGTTGTCCCAAATACACTAAAACATGTATTTATTACGAATAAATTCATAGTAACAAAATGTAAAGTCATAGGTAAAAATATTTTAAGGCCTTTTTACTAAGTTCAAAATTATTTCACAGAAAGGAGATATTAATGTTCATTCTCCCCATCAAGGCTGTATCTGAGTGTTCATTTCTCTGTAGCCTGAACACCACTAGAAATCTTTCTTTTAAATCTTTCCCTCCCCACAACAAATAAAATCTTCATTTGCATTTCTTTTTAAAATTGCTTTTGTTCAATTATTTTTAAGACAAAGATTAAAAGTATTTTTATTAGCCATTTGCCTTAAAAAAACCTTTCCCTTTCTCCTGTCTCTAACACATGAAGGATATATTCATATTTTATCTTTGTAATGTACATTTAATAACTATAAAAATGTAACATATATGCATATGGCAAAGCATACTGGAAAATGAATACTTAATCACTTAGAACTTCATCCTTTCTGCTGTGTCTACTCATGTGCTCTTTATCCTACCCACTTGCCTGTCCCACTGCACCACCAAGAAGTACCTGTTATCTTGAATTTAGTGTAATAACAAATAAATAATATATAGCGTTCTTACAAATACCTATTTTTCTAAACAAAGTTTATTTTAGATTTTAACAGGGTTCAGAACATGCTATACCTAAAATACGGCAGCGTGGTTTTTGAGAAAAAAGCAGAAGTAAGAAGGCCATTGTCTTCTTCTTCTCACTCTTTTCTCCTGCAGGTCATAAGACCCTCATTTGAGAGGTGCCCTCCCAATAAGAGGAGGAAAGGAACATCCCTATCTCTGAAGAAGCAGGGACACAGACAAGAATCTAAGCAAACTGCTTTTGAGAAGCACCCCTCAGGGTATTACCATTAAATCCTACTTCCTTTGTTCAATTGTATGACTGATATGACCAGCTACTCTTCATCAAGCTTAGCAGGAAAACACACGTACACACACATACATACACACACACACACACACGCACGCACACACAGGCTTACCTGTTTCGTTGGGTCTTCATTTCTGAAGGTTCCCATGTACATATAACTTACATTAAACAAATTTGTATGTTTTTCTGATGTTAATCTGTCTTTTGTTATAGGTGTCTCAGTCATGAATCTAAAGATGAGTGAGGAAAAAAATCATTTCTCTTCTATGATTTATAAAAATGTTGGCACCCTAAATGTGCTCTTAAAGAGTTTTTCATTCAACATTATCTTTCTATGATCTATCCATGTTTGTTGCATATAAACTTTCACTGATGAATAATATTCAGTTTAGTGAATATACCACTTATTTTGCCTTCATCTGCTCATATCCAAGTAGCATCCTTTTTTTTATAATCTATGAACAGTGCTACCATAAACATTCTTAAACCTAAATTCATATTAAAGAAATTCTCTAGAATAATACCCTAGAGGTAAAATTGTTTGGTTGAAATTGAATCTGAATATTCAATTTTATAGAATGTGCTAAGTCATTTTCAAAACAATTATACTACCAGAGGTTTCACCAGCCGTGTATTTCAAAGTATCTGTTGATCCACACTCTTTCCAGCACTTGGTATTATAGCCATAATTCTTAATTTTTGCATCTGTACTGGATATAAAATGGCATACCATGGTTGCCTTGATTTGTATCACTAATATGAGGTTGATATGGGATATCTGAATTTCTTTGTAGGGAAATAAAATATTTTGTTTATTTTTGGTTGGGGTTGTCTTTTTGATCTGACTTGCACAAAGTCTATATACATACTTTATGTTCTTATATATTTTGTCTTTGTTAGTTGTATTTTTAATTGGAATGCTGGAATTCCCAGGGTCAAATTTTGTTCTTCTTCCATTCCATAATACTCCTTTGTTTGCCCAATACTGGACATACAACTCTGTTTTCTGTTCTTAAAGTGAAGACAGAGAAACTGTGGTAAGTACTAAAGATGATGTTAGCCTTTACAGCAATTTATATATAATTATATTATATGTTAAATGTAGTCACCAAATATTATCCTCAATAGTGACATATGAATTCTTTGATTTGTTATTTGGCTTTAGTTCTGGAATGAGATTTCTTACAGAAGAAAAAAATGAAAAACAAACTCTAAAATTGCCTACACAAGGTCAGGACAGAAGTCAATGTGGCTATGAAAGTCACTTTATTTAAATGTCTCAGAGATTTCCATCAGGACTCACAGAAATTCCTGTTTTGGTATTCTAATAAAAGCGATTCTGATAAAAAAAAAAAAAAGATTTACTAAATATTCTTAAGGGTAGAGTTCTTTTGAACCATGTGGTTATCATTAAAACACTATTCACTTGTATGAAACGTCAAGGTTAATTTTCTCCTTAGGTACCTCTTTTTGTTTGGCCAATTCCATAACCATTAAGCAATTAATATTAGTGTTGGAAAGTGTTCATTATTATAAACATCACTGAAATTAAATCAAGCATTATTACAGACTGTTTATAAAGGACAAAGTGACATGCAGACCCTGCAGGTCCTAAGAGAAAAGGAAGTTCAGTCTTTAAGTTCTCTGACTCTAAAGGACCCTCATCTATGAAAAATAGCCTTAAATGTTGTGTATTTCTTGGATGTGAACTCGTTATGATAAATATAAAATTATTCATCAGGGCAAGCTTACTTATGAAAAAATGTCTTTTCCAATACCCAAACTTAGGATTGCCCCCTTGAGAATTCTTAAATTAAAAAAAAAATCTTGGCAGGATATAAGCTCTATGAAGTGAAAACTTCCATATGCCTAATGTAAACTTTAGAAATATGTGGAAAAGCACATGCACATGTAGAAAGACCTTGCATTTTGGAAGTTAGAATGCATAATTAAGGGAATGATTGTCCTGTGACAACAAGATTTTTACTAGTAAGTGGATGAATTGTGGCTGCAAAGCATGGATAATAACAATGAATGCTATTATTTACTCAGTTTTTTCTCTCTTTTTTTTTTTGGACACAGGGTTTTGCTTTGCTGTCCAGGCTGGAGTGCAAAGATGTCATCATAGCTCAGCGTGGTCTCCAACTCCTGAGCTTATGTGATCCTCCTGACAGTTCCGCAAAGTGCTGCGATTATAGGTGTGAGTCATCATACTTAGCCTACTTTTTACTCTTATACCACTGTTATAAGTAGTTTACATGTATCAATTGATGGAAATTGATCATAATCAACATCATAATCTTTGGAAGATAAATTATCCTTATTTTACAGAGAAAATAGCTCAGAGAGGTTAAAAATCTGTCAAAGGACACAGACTGAGTCTGTAAGCAGCAACCTCTTTCTCACCCCCATTTTCAACCTCCTATCTTTCTGCATCCCCCACCCACTCCCCTAGATTTTCAACACTAACATCAATTGTGGTTCAACAAGACGAACATTTCCTAATTATTAGTTCTGAGTTAACTATAAGCTCCTAGAGGTTAGGGGCAGTCTCTGAGTAGTATTTCTCACAGGACCACATGTGATTCACCATGAAACAACAGCCAGATAACTCTCTGCTGTCACCTGTGCCCACAAACCCACAGATAAACACTAGCCTTACTCTCAAAATGTCCCATTTTTTTTTTATTTTGTCTAAATATTTGCAAAGCTTATGGGCATTTGGCAAAGGATCTCAAGACTAAATTATCAATGCACATTCTTATTGAAAAGCAGTCATTTCCACCAAAAGGTACAATGGCTTTTTTCAGATTTGGGCACTAACTCGAAAAAAAACTTAAACTCTGTATTTGTAGATTTTCATACTATTAAGTTTGATTCATCTGATTAACATAAAAAGACAAGGATAGGGGCCAAGTTAACCAGGGAGGGATTTAGTTAGGTAGTTAGGGCCAGAATCCTTTAGTAAAGTTTAAATGTGGTGAAACCCTAGGTTACCACAAAGAAGCTTACATAGGCTTTTGGCCATAAGAAACTAAAAGAATCTTGGATAAGGAGAACTAATGGGGACAGATATAAAGACCAGGATGCCAGCAGTGTGTAGAATTAATTACATAACAAAATTAGCTCTAAGTATAAGGGAGAAGATAGTAAGTGTTATTGCAGGAGAGACGCTAGGGCTGGACAGAGGAGTCGTTAAAATTTGACTGTTGAAAGACTGTCCAATAATTTTGGACACTAGAAGCTGAGGCAAAGTCAATACAGAAGTTTGTATGATAAATGTATAGTATACAAATCCTAAAGAGAGACTGCCAGAGAAGTCAATAAAGTGATGTTCAAGATAATACAGAACTGATAATTATAATAAGATCACTGCCACCAATAATCCCTCGGTAACTGAAACTTAAATATGAATTTGTAATATGAATGGTTTTTCTGAAGAATCTCACAGACTCCAATTTGACAGTGATGAGTAATCCTGCCGGGTTTTGAGGCAAAGGTTTTAAAATGAAGAATAAAATGAATATTAAAGAGAACATGTTGAGGTCAAGAAAGGAGATGGGAGTTTGCCATCCAGTAAGACAAAATGAAAACCAGAGGAAGAGAAAGAAATTCATTCTGAAAAATTGTGAACATTGTGAATTATAATCATGGACTTGTAGCTGCCAGGACGAAGACAGATTGGCTATGTAGTAATAAAAAAATTTTTTTCTTCAAATATTATTCATTAGTCCAAGCCAAAGAAGCCACATACAGTAAGAAAAGAAAGTCATTATAAGGATAAAATTATGAGAAAATAAACAAATTAATGGATATTTTAGAGGGAGAAAGTTTCAAAACATAGTTTTTTCTTTTAGTAGTAAGAAGTTATGGTCCCTGTATCAGTTTGCTAGAGTTGCTGTCACAAAATGCCACAAACAGTTCTGTAGGCCAGAAGTCCAAAACCAAGGTGCTGGCAGGGTTGGCTCCTTCTAAGAGCTGTGGGGGAAATGTGCTCCATGCCCTCTCCTAGCTCCTGGTGGCTTGCCAGCAGTCTTTGGCTTTTGGCAGCTAGCTCCAATCTTCACATGTGTCTCTATTTCTTTGTCTAAATTTCCCCTTTTTATAAGGACATAGTCATACCAGATTAGGGCCCACGCTAATGGCCTCATCTTAACTCAATCCTATTTCCAAATAAGGCTATATTCACAGGTACTGGGGGTTAAGCCCTCAACATCTCTTTGGAGGACGCAATTTAACCCATAATAATTTTAGAATTGTTCCTGCTAAATACTAATATAATGTTTCATTGGAGATAGAACCTGACACCCCACACAAGTGAAAACCCATCATTCTCATGGATTTACCCAGAAAATTCTCACAGAGCTTCTGAGGTGTCTAACACAATACCTGAAACAACACATATGTGTTAAATATATATCAGAAGAGTGAATGCATTGTAACAATACCTTTGAGTCCCTTTTGTACCCTTTGGGGACATTGGCTACATTGGCTACACATCAAGAAATGAAGGCAAGGGCCAGATGGTTCCTTCCTAACCCCATATGCCATCCAAGACAGGAAACTTTCCTGCTTTTTCTGGGCCTTCTGCATATGGCTCTTCCCAGCACCATGCCCACTACCCCACGGCTGGCATAATCGCTGGTTCTGGTGTTGCAAGCCCTCTTCTGTCCATCTCACTTATAAACTCCCTTCCTCTCCTCTTCACAGCTAGAGCATTTATTTTCTAGTCAGTTTATTTCACACTATTAGTTATTTTTTCGCTAATTCATTCATATGTTCATTCATTCACTCATTCATTTCAAAAATTCTCAACCCTTTGGGCCTAAAGCTTCCTTTAGCAACATATATCACGTGCTGTATGATTCCAAAATGAAAGTCATAGGTAATATAGGCCAGCTACACATGTAATTCCAAAGAAGTTAATACATTTCTCTGACTGCAATACCAAGGATAGATGGAAAAATGTAATTTGTAATAAAGTATGGTTATTTCAATGTGTAATTGTTCAGGCATAAAGAAGTGATAAGATGCTTGCCCCTCTATGCATAATTACAGTGAATGTTTTAGCTATGAATGCAGACTGATACAAGTTTGTGGTATTGGCAACTTGAATACCAAGAACAGCACTGCCATCAGTGACATGGTTTTATAAAATGATGAATGACTCTCAGAAAAGTTCCCAACAGAACAAAGATCAACCTACTATTGACTTGCACGGCAATTAATGTCCTAAATAATTTAGGGTATAATAAAAGCATAAAACAATGTTTTGCATTTATATGTAAAATGAAGTTATGATTTAGGATCAGTTCATCATAATTTATTTGGTCGGGGTGTGGTTCTTAACAGGAATGCCTGGTGGGACATCGAAAAGTCATGAGAATACGAGGCACTTCTTTATTATTTGCAACTATCGCATACATTGAAGGACATTCAGCCTCCTAGCCTCTGCCCACTAAATCTCTACAGTGCTCCCAATGAGCATGGCACCCAAAAGCATATCTACAAGTTTCTAAAATTCCCACCAGCAAGAACCATTGATTCAATCATCCCACAAAGATGAAATGGGTTTCCACTATGTCCGATGTATTAGATTAACAGACAAGCAGAGGAGGAAAAGTTATGAAAACAACTAAAGACAGCAGAAGAAGACATGCATAGTAAATCAAAGTGCTTAGGATGCACAGTGGGTACCCGGGTGGGAGAGACTGTTACAAGCTTTATAAAATCTAGGTCCTGAAGGGCAAAGAGAGATCAGGGTTTTAGATTTCAATGGTTTTCAGTGATTATGATTTCTCAGTAGGAATCCAACATCCTTAAAGACAGACACAGTGCTTTAAAAATCTGTGTGTCCCCTCAATATCCACAGCAAACATAGACTTATGAAAAGAGGACTGACTTTGGTCAGAACAAGAAGAGTTCAAGCCCAGCCCCACCAGTGAGCAAACTTAGAAAAGTTGATTACCTGGATCTTACCTTCTCTATTTCCCTTTTCCTGTTGGCAGACAGAGGTAATATATGTAGCAAAATAAATGTTATTTTTGATAGTTAATTTTCATAGCAAGGTTAAAAAAAATCAAGGGAATTGATGGTACCACCCGCCCATTAGTTGGTCTGGGAGCCCTAAGTTTTTGGAGGTGCTCAAATAACAGGACTAATTAGATTCGTTCTTTCTCTCTCTCCCTCTTTTTCTACCTTCCTCTTTCTTTCTCCCCCTCCCTCTTCTTCTACATAAAATTACAAAGATTCATTCAAATGTCAGAGGGAACTAAAGGAGAAAACATAGAAACAAAGACAGAATAAGGTGCTGCATCATGTCAGTGACAAGGCATAAATCACCAGAGCTTTTGTGGGACTGCCTGGGGTACATCCTGATGGCGGCCCAGGCCACTCCACCTGACCTCATGTCCACCTACCTGCATGGAGGCTAATCTCCCATCACTCAAGGTCATCTGAATATAGCCTATCTGAAATCGATAGGAGTTGCAGATGGATGAGTTCATTGAGGCAGAACTTTAGAACATGAGATATGGAAAGTCTCATTTTCTATAATGAACTCAGTCAACTCAAAGCCATTGTCATGATTCTAACTTTTCCAAAGTTCAATTTTATAAGGTCAAAATGCTCTTTTAAATGTCTACATTTTAACTATCTAATAAATACAACCGGGATGTCTTTATCTAAAGGAATTCTAATACAAATTCTTAAACCATTACTCCATCTTTTCTCCATTCTTAGCCCTTCCTTGTATATATTCTTTCATCATGTCCTCCAGAGGTAAAAAAATGATTGGCAGGAGTAACTTGAAGGTAAATTCATTCCTGTCTTTATGATGGCCTCTATGGACTGAAAGCCTACCTCTACTTAGGGACACACTTCCACAATTGGGACACTCCTTTGGGCATTGTAGTTAATTTGATGAAAGTGAATGATATTCTTTTTGTTTTTAATTCATGTTCATATATTCTTGATCCCTTTGGGGGGTAAGGATCAAAAAACAGGATGAGCTCAGCCCCTCATTAGAACTCTTCTGAGGATTATTAGATTGATGCAAAAGTAATCATGGTTCTTGCCATTACTTTTAATGGCAACGTGATTACTTAATACATGTTATACTCAACCAGAGTCTGAGGAAATGGTAGAAACACCAAAAAGACACAAAGATTCTTGTATTTTGGGGGAAGAGAGGCACTGAAGTAATCAATACCTATTCACCTTTAAGGAACGGTCTCTTAAAATAATACACATATGACTCTGGGCCTAAGAAAGTCCACTAAAATAGTTCCATTATGTCAACAGTATAAACTCTATTTCTCAAACATTCAAAGCCTTTGATCCCCCTAAGCCAATGATCAAAGGCAGGTGAAATGGGCAAAACTGTTATAACTGAGTTTACTCAAATTCCCAAGAAGTGTCTTACTTCCACTTATTTTTATTTGGTTTAACAACGTAAGGATACACAGATATAAACGATACTATTATGTTTGACTTTCACAAAATACCAGCAATATATTAAGTCCCTGATATCTTAAAATCAAATGTGATTCCTGTCCAGTAGAGTCATTGTGTAAGTTTAAGGACAAATATAACTCAACAGGAAGAAGACAAGACTACGGAGTAAAAGGTGACGGTAGAAATTAATGAGTTGGATTTACTTGCCATCAATCTGCTTATATCTAAAACAGGATCCACACCTCTGAGCCAATTGTCCCTAACATGTAAGAAGGAAATTCAATCTGTGAGCACACCCTGCTTTAGACAAGCTAGGTAACAAGGCTCTTCTTAGTTTAAGACAAAAAAATAGAAACAAGACTCATTTTATGTTCTGTCATTGGTAATTCTGAGATTGCACAGCCTGTCTCTCCAGAAGGTTGGGATTTTTTAAGCAAATACCCTATTTTGTGATTTTGACAGGAGAGCACTTTCTGATCATTAAAGAAGCAAGGGAAAAGAATTCGCATTTTAAGATGCTGGAGTTAAACTAAGATCATTCTGAGAGAGGTTCTGAAGCCAAAACACTTAACAATATTTTCCAGCTTGCAACAACCTATAAAAAGCACATGTGCAGCAATAAAACAGAACAAGCAGCCATGAAAGGAATATAAAGACAGACAGACAGACAGTTGTCCAACTCTCACAGAGAGCCCTACCACATAATATTTTGAGTGTTCCCTGGCATAGCAGATCAGGCTCCTCTCCCATTGGAAGTCATGCTTATCAAAGGCACTGCGGTGGCACGCTTTCAAATCTCCATTGTGATGAAAACCGATAGTAGCTTCCATAGTAGTTGATTAAATTAAAGAGGATGCAAGGTCCTTTAAATAGCCATCATCTCCAAGGACTCTCTGGAACATCGTGGAAAAAAAGATGTCCACGATGGGGCTGTGAATTTTCCAGGGGATTATACTAGCCTCACTGCCCAAAAAACTGGGAAAGACATGCACTCTGGGGTCTCAAGGTCTGGATGTGGAATTTGACTCCAACATTAACTGGTTATGTAAACTCTTTACTCTCTCTAAGCCTGCTGGTCTTTATCTGTAAAATGGAACTTCTGTAATGTCCTGGCAGTGACGTCGAGGCTATTAAAAAGACTAAGAATGGCATACACTAAATGCTCTGTGGGTAATCCAGGATGTGCTCAATGCATGGTAGTTTTTCTTATTATATATTTTAACTCCCCCTTTTTTCATATGTTCCCTGTGTTCTAAGCTTAGAGAGACTCTATGCTGTAAAAATTAAGTCAGAATGCAAAGACAAGGGCATGTACACACAGAAGATGCTTTCAAGTTCTCTTCTGCAAATATCTTTTCTTCTTTAAGGTAGAAATCTCTTGAGAACAGACCTTCTGAAAAGTGGCCACATCTTCCCCTCTGAATTGTCAGAGGTCACAAATGATCATACTAATAGCCAAGTATTCCACACTGCAAAAGAACAGGGCCCACCCCTGTAAATGGCATGTGGACCAGGAGAAACTTGAGTTACGTGAAATCATCGCCTATTAGAGTTGAAAAGATTTTGGGGATGACCTGATTTCACCCCTTTATAGTACAAGTTTTCTTCCTAATTTAGACTCCACCTTCATTCTTAAAAGATTTAGATACATAGTAAAAGGCTGTCCTGTAAATAACATAGTTGATAGAACAGAAATTCAGAGAGGTTAAATGACTGCAAAATAGATACAACATCAAGGACATGTTTACGTGTGGGAATGGAGTCATTGTGCTGTAGGCTTAGAGAAGTTCAATATGCAGAGCTCAGGTTCAGGTCTAGGAGATAAGGCTGACCAGAGTCAGAAGTGAATGAGGAAAGGGTGAGGAGCAGGTATAACTTCAGTAGCTGCTATGGAAATTGTTCTTACTTGCTTTTGAGGTAGAGAATTCTTGAGCCTTTACAATTACTTAGTGCTGACAGACCTTCACTACAGGGGCAGTAGAATTTATTCTTTCTAGTGAGCTGCAGAATCAAGACACGTACAGATAACAAAAGAGATATCAGTAAGTCCTACAGTTCAATGACATGAATCTCTTTACAGTCATTCTCCATTATGTTTATTCCCTTTATATTCCACATTGGTCAGCTTTTCCACCCAAGTACGTGTGTTGCTAGTTATTGAGTCTTTACAGAATTTGGCTACCTTCCTACTAATCTCAGTACATGGATAAAACCTTAAATTTATTTTTAGCCAAGTCTGTGGGTCATTTTCAAGACTTTATCCTTTTCTAGGAACTTTTGAAAACATGGGCTTTAACAAAGACAATTCCTCCTTTGAGGGCCAACTAACAGAGTCATATTCACAGTGACTTCTTCTAATCATTTCCATCTGAGCAGCTTTCATGTGCTTCGACTGTAGCAAGAAATAATAAAACAAGGTATTAGGGTATGAAGTAAGTCATCTTTGATGTTTCCAGCCTGAACTTTCTGTACCTAGTCCTTTTTCTGCCCCTTCTCCAAACACATTTCAAGGTGCAGTTACTTAGCATTCTGCTTACAAGGCCTTCAAGAAAAAGGTCATCAATTATTTATCCTTTTTTTTTTTTTTGAACTTCAAACCCTCTCTTTCCAAAGGTTGAATCTATATATAACCAGTTTTGATCTAGAAAATGACAACTGCATTATAGTTCAATCTAATAGTAATGGCATCTTGTACTTTATTGGTAACTGTGAAATAAAAATAATTACCTTGTATTTTGAGTGGAAAAGAGGCTTAGATATGATATATCTCAACCACTCTTCCATTTAATATGCTCCACATTTTCCTTAAAATCAGTAGTAGCCAAAACTAGGTGCGGTGGCTCACGCCTATAATCCCAGCACTTTGGGAGGCTGAGGTGGGCAGATCACCAGGTCAAGAGACTGAGACTATTCTGGCCAACATGGTGAATCCACGTATCTACTAAAAATACAAAAATTAGTTGGGTGTGGTGGTGCGTGCCTGTAGTCCCAGCTACTCAAGAGGCTGAGGCAGGAGAATCACTTGAACCCAGAAGGTGGAGGTTGCAGTGAGCCAAGATCACACCACTGCTCTCTGGTCTGGCGACAGAGAGAGATATCATCTCAAAAAAATAAATCAATGAAAGATAAATAAAATAAAATAAAATAAATCAGTAGCCAAAGAAACCTAAAGCCCAGAGTTGCTTTTGGGAACCTAGAGGTTTCAGGCTGCCTTAGAGTCTCAATCTGCTAAATTTGATCATTCAGCATGGGAATCCTACTCATATCTCAATTTCTTGGCTACATCTACAAAATATGCTTCTGATCTCAGGAAAGAAACCTGTTAAAATGTGCTATCAGGCCAGTTGAGCAATGGGATTAGAGGCTCATAGGTGAAATTTTAATGACTTTATCAATCATTTAGACCTCCTCATTTGCTAGCTAAAAGTAATTTCATTACATCATTTGCATATTGGGTGAACATGATTTGAAACAGCACTTGAGTCAGCAAGATATTTTGAGTGCTGGTACTATGTCCATTTCTCTGGATAGTCAATAAGCCACTTTGGCTGCTTCAACTTTCAGTTTGAACTTCAGAAGCATGGGAGAAGGGTTTTAGGCAATTCCAGAGACATTAGGGTCATATGATCAAGCCAGAAATTCAAAACACAGAAGGAAAGAGTCATCAGCAAATCAAGTCACTGTTTATCAGGAATGATAGAGCACTATAATTGCAATCAACATCCCAAAAGTGAAAATCTGCCATCTGTTTGCCTATCTGTCAGTCTGTCTGTCCGTCCAAACATCCATCCCCTACTATTTTTGAAGGCACTGCACTAGGGATTCTACATACGTAGAACAAGCTCCCTGCTTTCAGTGAGCTAAGGGTGTAGTAGAAGGACTGAGTGAAGGCACGAAGAGCAAACTATAGAAAGATTAAGGTGGTATCCCAATGATACCACGCTAATATTTGGGGGAAGTCCTTAAAGAGAAGCAAAATGCAAAACAATCACCAGGAAGAGTTACAAAGAGCTCCTGTTGCTCTGAGCCAGAAAGAGCTTGGAGAACATGCTGTGGATGCCTGTTGTTAAATCAATATGCCTTTTCACCTCCAGATGCTAAACCAAGTAAGTTATTATTAACAGGTGGAAAAGCTCGCTGGCTACCACAGTTTGTCTTTAAACAGGCAGAACTTTCTAAAAATTGCACGATATAGACATTTCAATGTGGAAGTTGTATCAGTCTTGGAGAATTCTAACTTTGACTATTTTTATTTTATAGAACCTTACACAGAAAATTTAAGGGAAGATCTGCGATAAGAAATAGCTAGTACAGAAACAAAAGGTGTCAAGGACACTAAAAAAGCTTAATGTGATAGGAATCGGTAGCAAAGGTCTATGGGAAGTTGAGAACAATTACAGATATCATTTGTACACAGGAAATAAGTACAAGATTCAAAGGAGATCTCACAACCAAAATAGATTTTAACTCTAGTATTATCATTAGTGATTTTTATGGTATCATCTCCTAATTCACTGCTTCCATTATTTATCACATGGCCAATTTCTTTAGGTACTGACCACAGATGTTTACCCCATATGCTCATTACGTTTTGTGTTTGCATTTTATGAAATAGAACAAAATACCAAAGCAGCTTTGAACGGGCTGAATTCTAAAATTTGCCACTTATCTAGTTTCAAATCATATCTCTTTCCACAGAACTAAAAGTAGAATTCAAGACCAAAAGAAACCAGCAGCCAACGAAATGGGAAATTGCCCGGGATACCAACCATCCTGTTTTCTCAGGTCCCTTCATCCAATCAACCAAGAGAAAAGAGAGCAAATCCAGCAGGACTTACTTGCTGGTGATGGGGTGCTGCATCCACTCGGAGGCGGATGTCCATGAAGGCCATGGAGAGGAGGCAGGGAAAGTCCTCCGATGACAGGTGGAAAAAGTAATGGGTAGGGTGTGGCTGGATAGTGAGTCATGTGTCCGTTCACTGCTGGGACCGGACATGCGTGGCCGCTAGTGGTCATGTTTCGGGCCTCACAGAAAGAAAGGTGCTCTGGAGCAGGAATACATCACTCCAGGTCTTGAACGAAAGTGAGGGAGGTAAATGCACTGTAGGAGTTGAGGCTGAGCTGTGTTCTGGGCCAAAGTCAAGATGGTTCAATTGATGACTTTGCTTCTTCCCAGCACGGCTTTTCCGCCTCTCATTTTGTTACACTGATTACAGGAAGGATGCTTTCGTAGTTCAGCTTCTCAGTTCAAGACCGGGGCAACGCTAGCACCTTCAATTTTCAGAGCTGTTAATTCTGTAAGAAAAAAAAACAAAAACATATGTATATATCACAAAGAAAAAATCACTCCCTCTTTATCAAGTTATTACACAAAACATTTCCAATACTAATCCAGGTCTCCTAATTCCTTGTCTTCCTACAGTTACTACTTCCCAAAGAGTGTTAATTTTCTTTTCTCACATTCTAACATAGACTACAACTTTTACACAATTTAAAAATAACTGACCATCTGATATTAAATAGCAAAACCCTCCACTCCTATGTTATTTCGCTGTATCACTCTGCTTAATTTTTCTCCATGGCAGTTAAACAACTTGATATATTACATGTGGGAGTGTTTGTTTTTGTCTGTCTCCCCCATTAGCATGCACTCACCAGGAGGGCAGACTGTTTTTGTTAACCGTTATGCTTTAAGCCCCTACAAGAGTACCTGACAAAGGAGAGACCCTGAGTATGTATTAGTTGAATGAATGAAATTTTTTTCTTGCTTTTTTAGGGAAACTATTTAACGCTATTCTAACTGATATGCTTCCAAATTTTACTTCTTTTATATGAATAACTTTGGATTTTACTGTGGCTATTTGAAGTCATGTAGCCAAGATAAATAAAATTATGGGAGAAACTATAACCTAATGAGAGAGAGTAAAATATTATGTATCATTTCTTTATTATCAACATCTTTCACAGTTGTGCATCCATCTATCCATCCATTTGTTGACCCATTTGTCTGTCTATCCAATCACCTACTCACCAATCAAATCTCACTATTATGTGCCAGGCGCTAATGTAGGAACTAGAGATATATATAGTGCCAAAGAACACTAACGTGATTTCTGCCTTCACTGAGTTGCTAGTTTTAACAACTTTTGATTAAGGTCATATTGTGAAAGAAGTCTAAACTGCCCATGATCCATGAAGGACAATCCAGAGACGCTCAACACCTAGGATTCCTTGAGATTGGCAATAGAAGAAGCTTAAATTCTAGAGCAGGCTGGATGTAAACTTCACAGCCTCACCTTAGACCTGATAACCAATATTAATTAGAAGCTCCCAAACTCTGCCCACTGAATGGCAGCCTCTGAACGTATTCATGTGGCACACACACACACACACACAAAGAGAGATTCATGTGGCACAAAACAAGAGTACTTCAAGGCCAGAATAGAGCAGTTGTTAAGAGCATGATTCTAGAACCAGTCTGTCCAGCTCAAATAATTCTGCCTCTCAGGTAATTATTTGTCCTTTCAATATGTTATTTTTTTCCTATAAAATAAGAATACTAGAATTTACTTCAGAATGGTATTGTGAGGATTAAATGAGGTAATACAACAGAAAAACAGTGCCTGGTATATAGCAAACATGAGGTAAATAGTAAACACTTGGTAAAAGTTTCTATTAACGTTAACATGTTTGTTATGTCAAAATAATATGCTTCTCACAACAAGCTTGCTGGAATAGACAAGAGGTTTTGGGGTTAGGGCAGGGAGACTATATTATAGTAATCCCAGCAAAAGAATATTAGGATTAAAGCTTATATCCTTGAAGTAAGGAAGCAAACAAGGGACCTGGGTGAGGTTGAGAACAATCACTCATTAAGGCTTCTTGACTTCAGTTTGTGAAGTGAGTCGGTTTGTTTCTTATAAACCCCACAGTGTTCTAATCAAATATCATTTTCACTGGCTATTTACCACATGTGAGGCACCTCACTATAAGCTCTAACCCTTCTAAGGCAGATATTTTTTATTTTCCAGATGAGAAGAGTAAGTCTCAGGGAGTTTCAGTGAATTTCCCTCAATGTCACAGAGTAAGCCCTCGGTAAGCCAGAATTTGAATCACCTTCTCTGCTCTTGCCCCTCTGCCAACCTAAGCTTATGTATCTTGAACGCCAATGTTATGCTGGTTGTACTCGACAGTGGAAAAACTCAGTGAGCAGTTGTGATGTTTGCTTCTGTCCTCACTCAGATGACATCTGCCCCAGGGCCTTGAATCCCCGGCCTATTAATATTAAAAACGAACAGTGTCAACAGTGAGACCATATGGTCCCAGGCCCCCTAGTACTCCGCTGAACTTACAAAGGAGATGACATTGCCGGTTAGCTTATACAACACACGAACTCTAAAAATCCCCCCCAAAATATCAACGCCTTTTTCAAACTTTCTAACTACAACTTGTTTCTCTGATGAAAAGAAAGTAAACAGCCTCTGAATCCTTTTTATCTCAGAGGTGCTTTCGATGCTTATTCTTCTTAAAAGCATACATTATCCAATATATTCAATAGTTTTATTTTGTAGTTTGTAGCAAATTAATTAGAAAATAAACAATACCATTTAGTATTTGCTGAGTTTCCACTCAATTTGATTTTTAAATCACACACAAAGCACAGCATTGTTATAAATGGTCTTTCTATCTCCATTTGACAAACTACCTCATTAACTGGTGGAGCTGACAGTTCAGCAAACCCACCCCCGCAGGGCACAATTCTGATTTTTAAAGCTGTTTGTTTGTTTTTTTTTTTAACCAACCAGGGACTGGTTGGGAAAAAACCATTATTCCACCCTCAATAATCCTTCATTTCTCTTTGCTTTCAAACACTGCAGATTGTCAGCATCTTGCCTGTCTGGTGGAGAGGTCTGGTATCATGTCTGGGATTTTTTTTTTTTTAACTACTTATACTGATAATAGGCAAAAAAAAAAAAAAAAAAACCAATGTGTCGAGAAAATCCCGACATTAGGTTGGTGGAAAATTGTCTGAGCAGTCACTGGGTCTATGTTCACATATGTGACTGATTAAGGCTATTCCTGGAAGCAGAGAATTTCCTTTGTTTCAGGCTTTTAGAAAAAAAGATTAGCAGTGCTCTTTTTTCTTTAAGCTTGATTTGAGTTTGGGCTCATCTGGGGTTCTTTCCTTCACCACCTCAGGCAAAGCAAACAGGAGCTGGTAGGAAGAGAGGAAGGAAGCAGAGACTGGGTTAGAAGGTCTTGGATCTACCAGCCAAGAGATTCTCTGGGTATCAGTTTCAGATTCTGTAAAAGGGGTCAAGTGAAGAGAAGTAGGCTTTATGTCACGTTTCTCAAACTGCATTTTCTAGAAAATAAGTGAAAAAAAAAGATTAAAATAATTGTTTGCATAGTTCATACTGTTATGCAATAATCTGCCTTTGATAAACAAGATGCCAGATAGGAGGAAGCATGATTGGTTTACTCACTAACCGCTTGAATGATACATGCACATTTAGTGGTGGGGTCTTGGTAATCTTTACAAATCTTAATATTTATGCCTGTGTCTATGATATCTTATTAACAAAATATTTTTCTGCACACCTATGTATATAATTTTTCTCTAGTTTATTATTTTGGTTCTATGAAAACATTTTAAAAGTAACATTTGAGTGATTTTCTATTACATTTCATTCACCAGACGTCGTTTTTGCATTAAGTTTAGCTCAAATTTGCATGTAAGTTTCCAACCTTATACTTCTCAACAATTCAAATTTATTTTATAAACATAATACTTACAACATGATTTTTAAAAGTCAAATAGCTTCTTTAGATCAGTGATTCTCAAAGCGGGTCCCTCAGCTGGCAACATGAGCATCACCAGCAAACTGGTTAAAAATACAAATTCTCCAGGCCACACCTGAGAGACCTACTGAATCAGAAACACTGGAAAGAGCCACCCCTCACCTGCGTTCTAACAAGCCCTCCAGAGGACTCCGATGCAGTAACATTTGAGAGCCACAGCTCTAGACATGAGGTTGGCAAATTTCTTCTGTAAAGAGCCAGAAAGTGAATATTTGAGACTGTGGTTCATACAGTCTCTGTCACTACTCCTCGACTCTCCTGTTGTAGCAACTGATTTGGCACAAAAGCAGCCACAGAGAATCCATACATGATTTGGTGTGGCTGTATTCCAATAAAGCATTATTTATAAAAACAGGCGGCCTGATGAATTTGACCCATGGGCCATGGTTTGCTGACCCCTGCTTGAGACTGATAAAGAATAACAGCTCTCTATCCTTCCCATTCTTCAGTTCCCCTCAGAAGCAAGTACTTCCATTTCATTTTTTTTTTTTTAAACAAGGTGTCGCTCTGTCACCCAGGCCTGAGTGCGGCAGCACAATCACAGTTCACTGCAGCCTCAACCACCTGAGCACGAGCAGTCTTTCCACTTCAGTCTCCAGAGTAGCTGGAACTATAGATGTGTGTCACTACGCCCAGCTAATTTTTGTATTTTCTGTAGAGACGTGGTTTTGCTATGTTGCCCAGGCTGGTCTCGAACTCCTGGACTCAAGTGTTCTTCCTGCCTCAGCGTCCCAAAGTGCTGGGATTACAGGTATGAGTCACCGTGCCAAGTCAAAATTTTTTTTTATCTATTGGTTCCTACTATAACTCTCTTAAACTATTGCTCACACACAGAAACCTCTTTCTCCTCTTACTCCCAACATAATTTTATCACAATTTTAAAAATAAAAATCATTTACATTATATTTACATTATGACCAGATAAATATCGTTACAGTTGAGTTATGTGATATACTGCATTTATAGTTTTCTTATAAAATTGTTTTTTTCCTGGAGTTAACAGCTTTATTTACATAATTTGATTAGTCTTCTTTGTATCTGTGAATAATTCTTTTCTAAATCTCTAACAATTTTGTCTGACATGTCATGTGATAGATGAATTCCACAATCGGAGACATTCTTCCTGCTCCAGGGCTGACTGGCTTCTTTCCTAGCCACATGCACTGATGTCAGACTAGGACTTTCTATTATTGCTTCTCTCTTTTTTCGGAATCCCCATTTCCTGAAACTCATGTCTTTCTTTTCTGGCTTTCTGCAGTTGGGTAGCTTTTTTCCTAAGAGTTTTCTGAAGGATGTTATGTGGGAGGTAAATTTTTTGAGACTCTGCATGAATTACAATATTTTTATGCCGCACTTCACATATGTTTAACAGTTTGGCTAGGTATAAAATTGTGGATTAGAAGTCATTTTTTTTAAACAGAATTTTAAGTATGGTGTGCCATTTCCCCAAGCTTTTTACATTGCTTTGGAAAAGTCCAGTATTATTCCGATTTCTGATCCTGTGTGTGAGATTCTTCCATTTCTTGTACTCTTCTCTTTAATCCCAAGGGTCCCTTTCCTTGCTTTATTGTGTTATGCACTTGGTAAATGTATTCAATCTGCTGACTCAAGTCCTGTTAGGAAACATTTTATTTTACGCTTCCTTTGCTAATATCTTCCTTAACTTCTATTTTGCTGTCTCCATTTGGAAATCTTATTTAGATGGTAGACCTTCAGAATTGATTCTCTATATTTTCTATTTCCACTTCATCCATTTGTTCTCCTTTCTGGAAGATACCCTCACCTTTAACTTCCAATTACTCTATTGATTTTTACATTTGTGGTAACACATTTTTAACATCTAAGAGTTTTTCCTGTCTTTTCTTATTTATACATTGTTCTTTGTCATGACTGCCATATATTTTCTGATTTTTTTTTTTAGGATATTAAGAACAGTTCTAGGTGGGGCGTGGTTTCTCAAGCCTGTCAACCCAGCACTTTGAGAGGCTGAGGCAGGTGGATCACTTGAGATTAGGAGTTTGAGACTAGCCTGGCCAATCTGGTGAAACCCTGTCTCTACTAAAAATACAAAAAATTAGCCGGGCATGGTGGTGTCTGCCTATAATCCCAGCTACTTGGGAGGCTGAGGCAGGAGAATCAATTGCTTGAACCTGGGGCGCGGAGGTTGCAGTGAGTCAAAATTGTGCCACTGCATTCCAGCCTGGGCATCAGAGCCACACTCCATCTCAAAAAAGAAAAAGAAAAGAAAAGAGAGAAATGTTCTTTTCAGTGTTTTATTCTGCTTTCTATATTATTGACTCTTTCTCTTCACTTTTTTTCTGTTTTATTTCCATTAACATTAGACGTATTTCTCATTTGTATTGTCTGCCAAATTCTCTAGTCTGTCCATTCATATTCAAGAGGAAGTTTATTGCAAATTGTTCTCATGGCTGAACCTTGTCAAACGAGTGAATTTCATAAAAAGTTATATAACTGCTACATTTATTTCATTGTGGGACTCCCCAAATGTCAGATTTATGGGCTTTTTATTTGGGACTCTTGGATAACTCCATTGAGCAATCCTGTAAGCATCTGCCCAGGGTAGGGTGGAAAGAAACAAACCTTATGAAAGACTCTCGTATTTGAATGGAGGAATGAGGCTGGGGCTGCTGGCAGACTTACTATGACATATGTGGTCTTTCACATCTTCCTTCAGTTTTCAGTCCATCATTACCACCCTATGGTATATTCATGCTTGGTGTCTAGAACTCAGTAACCCCTCTGCTTTAGTTTCTTCAAAGAGTAGATTTACCTTTCTTACCAGGGATGGTTACAATAATCAAGATAAAATTGGTAGAGGAGTGAATTTATCTTCTGCTTACTTGGAACAACAACCAATTTTCCTTTCAATCATCACTTCCTTGTTTCAGGATAGCTGGTGCCTCTGCTCTCTGGGACTGGCCAAGATTCCACAGCTAGTATCTCCTTGCATCCCCTTTTCATCTTCTTCTTTAGACACTTAGCAATCTGCTTTCAGTACTTTGTTCATTTATTCGACACTGCACATTTGCTCTCCATCTTCCAAAAAAGTTGGTGCCATCTCTTGTCAGTGATTAGCATCACTCATGTTCTTGTTACCTTTGATGATTTATACTTTTTACAACTCTTGTCATTTTAGTGAAGATTTGAGAACAGGAAAAAGTGCATGTCTTTTAATCCATTATATGTCACTGGATGTTCATTAAGTTTAAAAACAAGAGCTCTGTGGTCAAATAAGTTTGGGAAACCTACACTGGATGATTCCTTAACCTTTTCAGCTCTAAATGTCTTCTCTGAAGAGGGAGTTAAATAATAATTTAACTATGAGGAAACGGTTCACTCAAGACCACAGCTGAGACAAGATTAAATCAATAGCTAAATTGGTATTCCCTTGTGGCAAGAGAAAGGCAGTAACAGCACCAGTCTGAAACTGAATAATAAAAAAGTGAGATTTGACCTGCCCTTATGGACATGCCATGGGGCTGTGTCAAATGCTTCTACAAATATAAATAAAATAAAGATGGGATTTGGCTTGCCTTAGACACACATCTGCAAATATAGTGGATAATGTCAAATGCCACTTAACACATTGATGACTTGATATGTGCTTTCTTGAAGACTCTACCTTGGAGAAAGGACCGTTATTAGAGTTGGCCTTGAGACACAGGAGCTAAACACTTTGACATGGTGAGAAGTGTTAGTTTTACATCGTGCTGCCTTCAAGAGTGATCCAAGCAACAAAACAGACAAGACTTTTGGAGAAAATGTATCCATTTCCTCTGGCTGCAATTTACTCACACCATGGCTGATGTGGCTAACATATAAAACAGAAATAAGTGAAAAGAGAGATTTTAAAATGTCTTGTCATAGAGTACAACAAATTCTTTTGTACTTCTTTAGCTGATTTAGAACTTGGTGTGGGGAAATCTTTGCTTTGACAGGCACTACATAAATATTGCCATTTTTCCCAATGTATTTTAGTTCAGACCTCCCTATTTAAGAGATTGCTTCCAGGTAATGCCACTTAAAATGTCTCAAATGCATTCAGCCAAATACCTGTTTTCAGCAAAAATGCCAGGCTCAGCACAAATCCTGTCAGTTGCTTTTGCTGCTGTTCTTGATAGAAAAGAAACATGGATGTAAAGAAGTCAGTTTTGCATGCCTGGTGGTTTTGCAACCTCTCGTATATTCAGCATCCTCATCATAAATATTGCTGATAAAATTACTCTCAACCTAAAGAGAAGCCACAATGGAAAAACTTGAATTTGGCCAAAAAGGAGGCATTTCTTACTTCAATTTGGGAATAAAGGAGAAAGAAGAGAGTAATTTAGAGGAAATAACACAAAGGAGTCTTAGACCACCAAGTGAGGAAGGATGAAATCTAAATAGCTTCCTCTGCATCAGGAGGGGTCATTTGATACGGTAAAATCTTTTTTAAGAAGCTTATAAAGAATGTCCTTGTATTTCTTTTTAGGCCATTTAAAAAAATATGTAAGATTCCATCTGCTAAAGAAACAAAGTTCAAATATGACTTTCAGAAAAAGCAATAGGCAGAAATGCACATATGTTACAATGTATAAAACACTAAGATTTCACTTCTATCAACTATGAGAGCAGTAATGTAAACAGGGGTTTTTAGGGAGTCATTCAACCCAAAGTTGTTACATCTGCTAGCACTGCACACACATGCTGAAGTCAGGCTTCACCTAAGGTCTTTTCATGTAGATTCCCAAACATAAGGTGTAGGTGTAGATGTATTGGACTAAAGGTCTGCTGGTACCATTGCTTGTCTTTGAGAAAAGTGGTAGTAGGCAACTCCTTGTACAATAGTTTCCATGCTACATATTATGGAATCCTCCCAAGCCAAGCAGAATGACTGGCCTAGGATTTGGTTCTCAAGGGAAATTCAGTTATCTACAAGATCTACAGGCTGGCAGGAGCCTGTGAGACAGTGTAGAAGTAGTAGTGTGCCCAGTGGGAGTCTTCACATTGGATGTTGACCCATCTATCCTATCAGAGCCTTGCTGTTGATTGGTTTTGAATGCCTAAGACACCAAGAAAGACACACAGAGAAGATGGGCATAGAAATGGAAATGTATACAGAGAAGCAAGGTGGCAGAAGCCATGAGACTAGAGAAACCACGTGTAAACAAGAGACATGAGAGAGAACAGAGAGGCAAGGTACTGATAAAAACAGACAAAACGAGTCACAATAGCTACAACTGTGCTTCTGAGTCAGGCTTTAGTGTCAAGAACAGCATTCTAGACATTGTGAGGCTGGTGTCTTTAACCATTGAAACTGGTTTGTATTTTTTCTTTCTTCTTCCTTAAAACAAACTCCAAAATTATCTCTCTAGGCCTTAGATCCCAGAAGGACCATACTAACCCAGTACTTAACTGCCCCTTTTAAAAGAGGAAGGTGGACAATCTTCAGTTGACTGTGATTACAGACCGTGACTGAAGGTCGACCTCCACATTGAGATTAAGCCTGATAGGTTACTGAGTGGGATTAGGAAGTGTTCATTCATGAATGACACAGTGCTGGAAAGAACAAGACAGAGACACAGCTGAGATTCCTGGGCTGTTGTAGTTTATAATTTACGATAGAGAGTTAAAAACAGACACAGCATACTTGCTATAGTCAAACTCAGTATGTATGCATATCCATTTTTATTTGAAAATAACTTTATGGAACATTTATTCATCTTATAAAAGAAAAATTCACGTAATTAAAACCATAACAGGGTCCCCAAAGTAGCAGATTTAAATAAGTATTTAATATTTAAATATTACAACATACCTATAATTTTGAGGGGTATATCTATTCTAGAAAATGAGGTCTAGCCATAAATATATTTTTAACAATTTCATTCATTTGAATTTAAAAATCAAGACAACAAAAAAGCAAGAATTTTCAAGGTACATTTGAGTTATTTGTGGTCCAATAAATGAGATGGCCACATAGTTCCACATGTCAGGACTGTCAGAGTCGCCACAGAATGTCAGGTCACTGAACACGTGGGTTGCCCATGCTTCCTCTGCAGTAATGCTGGCCTTCCCACCTGTATGAAGCAGGTTAAGCTCACCTTAGGAGTGTCCTATAATGGTAATCAGGATCTCTAATAGCCTTGCTGCTCAATATCCATTGGGCTATGGGTGATATCTGGACCCATTCTCATCAATTTCTTAAGTGAGATCACTTGACCATCCTCCAACACTCACCCCTACTACCTTCCGGCTGAGGTCAAAGATAAAATACCTAGTTCTTTCCAACTACCTTCTCCCCAGTGGCCAGACTGTATCCTCATGCTTCTAGGATCTGCATTTTTATGTCAAGCCAGGCAGCCAGTCTGGGACTGTCACCACACAACCCTGACCTACCACCTCTGTCTGCACTCACTGTAGCTTGGTCTGTTCTTCATCCACCATACTCAGCCCCTTGGAGAGGAATCAGTACCCATTTTGGATACTGTGTGACACACAGTCAGTTCCTTTGAGAACAAGACCTATGGCCAGGGAAGTTACCATACTCAGGTCTTCTCCTATTCCATGCTCTTTTCATTCCCCACCACCTTTACCTCCTGAGGTCAAAAGAAACATCACAACTGAATTTAGTAAAATAGAGTTTTCTAATTGGTGTACCAGAAAATGGATTAGAGGTATGCCTGTGACTTTTCCCAGTCTCTAGTGGCTTGGTGGGGCCTGAGAGTGAGAGAACGGGGCCCTTGACTCAAAGAGTCCATCCCTTAGCACTCTTTACTGACCACCAAGGGCCATGCAAATATTAATTTCTGTGTTCCTTGATGTGGAAAAATGTCAGAAAACACATTAGAATTATGATATTTCATAAGGAAGGCAAGACCAAATGCTTTTTTTTTTTTTTTTTGAGATAGGGTCTTATTCTGCTCAGGCTGGTGTGCAGTGGCATGATCTTGGCTCACTGTAGCCTCACCCTCCCAGGCTCAAGCAATCTTCCTGCCTCAGCCTCTTGAGCAGCTGGAACTACAGGGAAATCGCCACCATGCCCAGCTAATTTTTTATTTTTTTATAGAGACAGGGTTTCCCCATGTTGCCCAGGCTGGTCTCAAACTCCTGGATTCAAGCAATCTGCTCACCTCAGCCTCCCAAAGTGCTGGGATTACAGGCGTGAGCCACCACACCACAAATAACTTTTCTTCAGGTGTGAAAGAAATGTCTAGTTTCTGTATTTTATTTAAACCAGATTTGATTGGACTCTAAATCCTTATCCTGACACATAATAGGAAATTCAGCCTACTGTTAGGGTTTTCTCCCTCTCTCAAGGTTTTGCAACAGAGAGATATGCAGACATTGAAATGCTTTAACGTTGCTGGTGAGAATGTCAAACGTTTCAGCCACTTTAGAGAACAGTTTGGCAGGTCCTCAAAAAGTTAAACACGGAACTACCACATAACCCAGTAATTTCACTTCTGGGTGCATATAGTCAAGGGAATTGAAAACATGTCCACATAAAACCTTGTACACAAATGTTTATAGCAGCATTATTCACAATATCCATACAGTGAAAACAATCCAAGTGTCCATTAATTGATGAATAAACAAAATATCGTCCATGTATACAAAATTATATTGATTGAACATAAAAAGGGAATGAAGTAGTGATTGTGGATGAACCTTGAAAACATGATGCTACAGGAAAGAACCCAGACATAAAAGGCCACATATTATATGTTTCTGTTTATATGAAATGTCTAAAGTAGGCAAATCTTGAGACAGAAAGTAGATTAGTAATTTTCAGGTGCTAGGGGGAGGAAAGAATAGAGGGTGACTGCTGGTGTGTGTGGAGCTCCTTTTTAGAGTGGTCAAAATATTCTGGGATTAGATTGTGATGATGGTGAACTAATTTGTGACTATATGAAGAACTACTGAATTGTGCATCTTAAAATGGTGAGTGTTGTTATTATTTGAATTTTATCTTGATAATTTAAAAAGAATGACTGGGTGTGTGGTTTGTGCCTGTAATCCTAGCATTTTGAGAGGCCAAGCCAGGAGGATTACTTGAGACCAGGAGTTTGAAGCCAGTTTGGGCAACATAGCAAGACCCTGTTTCTACAAAATAAAATAAAATTTAGCCAAGCATGGGGATGCTTGCCTATAGTCTTAGCTACTTGGGAGGTTGATGGGGGAGGACTGATTGGCCCCAGGAGGTTGAGGCTGACTGAGCTATGATCACACCACTGCACTTCAGCCTAAGTGATGGAGGGAGACTCTTGTCTCTAAAAAAAAAAAAAAAAAAAAAAATAGGTACATACATACATACACACACACACACAAACCAACCCACACACCCATCCCTGGGGTTGGGTTCTCAGGCCTCAGTCCACACAGGTTCTGCTGATATATGCCAAAGGTGTGAGGCCAGATTGTACTGTGTGTCTGTCTGTCTTGGTCTCTGTACCCTGGGCACAGAGTCTAGCCTTCCTATGGGTACCATACAGCCTCTTTCCCTGGAAGGTTCTAATATCCACAGGGCTCTGCCAGGGTTAGGTCTTAGTCCTCACCATGCATACATTCCATGGGTCCCTTACCCTATTCATCTTCAGGGAATATCTAGAAGATACTTTGTTATGAACTTGCATCTGTTATTTAAAATATATTCAACATTTTGGAAAAAATAAGTGAATAAGATACACACACAAAACTAGCTCTGCAAAGAGATATGCACAAGAATATGTACTAAGAAAAGTGGGAAGGAAAAATGGTAGAAGAGAATGATGAGTGTTTTACATTTATGAGCCAGTGGAGACCATGATGAAAGTATGGAGAAGCAGAAGTATCATTAATTTATAATCCTACATTAACATTAAAAGCACATGGAGTTAGGCCTCTGTGAAACAGAACCAGCAACAGTAGACAGCAGAATGGCCCCCACAGTGTCCGTTTTCTAATTCCCAGAACCAGGCAACATTACCTCATATGGCAAAAGGACTTCGTAATGTAATTAAAGTTAAGAATCTTGCCATCAGCCAGGTGTGGTAGCTCACACCTGTAATCCCAGCACTTTGGGAGACTGAGGCAGGAAATCACTTGAGGTCGGGAGTTTGAGACCAACCTGGCCAACACAGCAAAACACCATCTCTACTCAAAATACAATAATAATAATAATAATAAGATGGGCACGGTGGCAGGTGCCTGTAATCCCAGCTACTTGGGAGGCTGAGGCGGGAGAATCACTTGAACCCAGGAAGCAGAGGTTGCGGTGAGCTGAGATTGGGCCACTGCACTCCAGCCTGGGTGACAGAGCAAGACTCTGTCTCCAACAAAAAGTAAAAAAAAAAAAAAGATGATACTGGATTATCTGGTAGCCCAGTGTAATTACAGGGATTCTTACAAGAAGGAGGCAAAGGGAGATTTGATTCTAGAAGAGGAGACGGTGATGTGATGGAAGCAGAATTTGGGGTGATACGCTTTGAAGGTGAGGAAGGGGCCAAAGACCAAGGACTATGGGGCAGCCACTAGAAGCTGAAAAGGGCAAGGAAACAAATTCTCCCTGCAGATCCTTCTGAAAGAATGAACCCTGGCAGCACCTTGACTTTAGCTCAGGGAAGCTGATTTTGGACCTCTGACCTCCAGAGCTATAAGATAATACATTTCTATTTTAAGCTTGTAGTAATTTGTTATCATAACAATAAAAAACTAATACATCAACCCCTGCTGAACCTCAAAGGACATAATCAAGAGCATGAGCCACAAATACTGACAAATTATTTCTTCTGGATTCAGTAGCCAGGTTTTTTGTTGCTGTTGTTTTCCACACATAGGGGAAAATCCAAAGTGTGGTGTTGGGTAGTGAGAGAAACTTGAAGATGCTCACTGCTGGCTACAAAAACTCCCTGCAATGCGGCAGCAGAGACAAAGCCACATGATATCAGTTCTATAAAAGGCGTGGGTTCTAGAAGCAGCCAGGGGTCAAGGTCATGTCAAGAGGAAAGGTAAGAGTGTGGTAATTTTATTGGGAAAGTGTAGCCATTCCTGAAAAAGTATTTAAAATGTGCATTTGGCTATTTTGTTTTCTCTACTTTGCCATGTGGAAATTATGTAAGGTCATTTATTTATCTGTAGCCTTGAAGCTGTCCTGAAAATTGCCAGCGCCTAGAGATAATATATGATAGAGCTATTTCATCTGAAATAGATATGATGGAGACAGTTAAACAGTTACAGGAAAGAATGACAGGGTTCTTGCACCAATGTGTGAGTTTATAGAGAGAAGCTGAAACAAAAATATCAAATCTCGGCGTTTTGTTTTCAAACTTTTTGTACTCAAGAATTTCCTTTACTGTCTTAATTAGCCTGTGGTTTTCAAGATACTTGGGAGGAGAAAGAATGAGTAGTATCCTCTTTCCCCAAAATAAAGATGTGTCTGAATTATCTCCCTTATTCTCTTTGTGGGTGTTGGGGGTGTCAGTACCTAGAAGAAAAATAAAAGCTTAATCTCATTTGAATACTGAAATTTGGCCTCCTCACATTAGGAAATGACATTTTAACTAATTCCAATGCTTTCTTCTCCCTAATTCTGGCAGCTTGACTATGTGGCCTCAACTTCCATTCTGAGACCTGCCCCCTTTTTTGTTGTCAGAAAAAACTCTAAAAGATGACTGAGAGATCAAAGAGGATACAACTGTTTTGCGTCATTCATCTGAATGAAGCCATGTGTGCAATATGGGTAAAAGGTATATGATCATGTAAGAAGTCAACCAGAATATATTTCCAAGTCGCACTTTTCCTTCCAGACAGTCATAGTATGTGACTTGCAACTTATTCAGATGACGCTATTACTCAAGACACTTTTGGGCTAGGCGGGGTGGCTCACATCTGTAATTCCAGCACTTTGGGAGGCTGAGGCAGGTGGATCACCTGAGGTCAGGAGTTCGAGACCAGCTTGACCAACATGGAGAAACCCCGTCCCTACTAAAAATACAAAATTAGCTAGGTGTGGTGGTGCATGCTTGTAATTCCAGCGACTCATGAGCTGAGGTAGGAGAATCGCTTGAACCTGGGAGGTGGAGGCTGCGGTGAGCTGAGATCGCACCATTGCACTCTAGCATGGGCAACAGAAGCAAAACTCGGTCTCAAAACAAACAAACAAACAAAACAAAAACAACAAAAAAGACACTTTGGAACACTTTTCTTGGGAGAAATCATCACTAGAGGAAATGGGGCAGAGACATTGCTATATTCTCAACAAATATCATTTTCTTTTCTTTTCACTTACACAGCCAAACAGTATTTCCCAACTTCTTCTGCAACTAGCTGGGGGCATAAGACCAAGTTCTGGCCTGTAGAACATGGGTGATGTGATGTCTTCCACTTCCAGGCCTAGTCCCCCAAATCTCCTGCAGAATTTTTCAGGCTCTCTCTTCTCTCTATTGCTGACTGAATGCAGAGGGTTCAATACAGAACTCCGAGGACCTAGAAGCTATCAGAGCCTCTACTGGGAAGAAGCTTGCGTCCCTGAATAGAGTTGTATGGAGTAGAGCCTTCCTACCAACCTCCACTGGATGATGACGTTAGTGAGAAATAAATCTTTATTATATTTAGTTGCTGAAATTTGCAGATCTATGTTATAACCAGACTAATAAAGTCATTAATTATATAAAGATAATAATTTCATGACTTTATATTTGTACTTCAATTTTTGATATTCCCAAATCTTCTCTGCCCCTATTGACTACACTTTCTTCTGAAATTATTTTTTAAAGCAAATATATCTTAAGGATGAAGAGTTACCACCTCCCCCTGAAAACTAATACTTGCTACAAAGGCAATTAAAAAACAAGAAGAATTCAAAGGACAATCTGATCATTAGTAGCACCGCTGATATAGGTCTACAGCTTCTTCAAGGATCATCTTGAAAGCCAACAGCACTCGTTTGAATTTATGGGAGAGTTTATAAGCAATTGTAGCAAAGAATGTAAGCCATGGAACTATTGAAAAATAATACTTTTCAATGATTAATATTTAAACAATTACAGCATTCTAATAATTGGAGCGTGACTTGGTTGTCTATGTGGTATAAGGTGATGGTGTGATCTCTCAAGTGAAATTATGGTAGCCAGTCCCCAGGATAAAGACAGGGGAAGGAAAGTTTGTAAGAAAACAGAGCAGTATTATCTTGATAGGCTGGCTGGTAATACATGAGCAGTAATGTTTCTTAGCTGCTTATGCGTTTGGGTAGGAAATTATGTTTAAAGTAGTTTAACTTCATTGGTGCAAATATTACATTATGGGGGAAATTGCTATTTATACATGTGCATTCTTTCGAAGTCAAGATAACCACACTTCGGAAAAGTTATTAATTCAAAATGTGTCAAATTACAGACATTCTGGATAAACAATCATCTGCTGCATCAGTTGTGGTGTGTTTGATTACAGCTGGTCAGCACATTGCTTTGTGAATTCACACCTTGCAAATAAAGAGGAGAGTCTTATTCAAGGAAACAAACCATAGCAATCAAGTTTCTGTTAGAGGCAAAGAGTAAAATCTCAACTTGAGTCTCAGCTTTCTGATTTTAAAATGAGAAAATAACAGGACTTAGCACACAAATTTGTGAAGAACATCAAAAGAGTTAATATAGATGCTTAGGGCTGGGCATGGCGGCTTCTGCCTGCAATCCCAGCACTTTGGGAGGCCAAGGTAGGCAGATCGCTTGAGGCCAGGAGTTTGAGACCAGCCTGGTCAACATGGTGAAACCTCATCTCTACTAAAAATACAAAAATTAGCTGGGTGTTGGTGGTTCATGCCTGCAGTCTGGTCTCTGGAGGCTGAGGCTGGAGAATCACCTGGGAGCTGAGGTTACAGTGAGCTGAGATTGTGCTACTGCACTCCAGCCTGGGTGACAGAATGAGACACTGTCTCAAAAAAAAATAAATAAAATAAGTATATATATACACACACACACTCACACATACACACACACTCACACATACACACACACACTTAGAACAGTGCCTGGCACTAAGGAAGCACTAATTATTGTTAATACTATTAACATTGTTAATTTTGTTAATATTGTTGACTCTATGAAAATACCTGGTAAGTTTCAGCATGTTTAAGCCAGTTCACATTCACACATAGCTGGAAACAGAACAAAACACTTTTTTCCCATATTTGTTTTGAACAGATACCTTGTTTCCTGTATTATTTATCTATTCATTTATTTATCTCAGATGTATGTTTATATGCATACACATATATACATCCTTTTTTAGAAGTCAAACTTCTTGACTTAAAAATTAATTTAGGAAATTTATTAAGAAAATGACAAATGTATGAACGTGGTCATTATTTCCGCTGACTGAGGTTTTACAAGTGCCTGCTACAATCGCTAGCCTGACCTAGCTCCAATATTTCAGCTGTCCAGTTACCCAGAAGTTTAACTCAAAGGCCTGCCACATTCCTAACTATTGTGTCACTGGAGCAATCTGCTAGAGACAGCACCTCTTTCAGCCTTGTTCTAGTTAAGACTCAGCCTGTTTCTCTATTGCTTAAACTCTTTCAGGAGGGAAAAAAAATCTGCCTAAAAATTCCTCTGGGCCAAAATACAGCCTTGGGCATCTTATGCCAAGAAGGACTCAAAAATACTGGCTGAGGCATTTTTTGAATGTGTTGTAGGAATGAGAGCATCTCCATTTAGACTCTGTGCACATTTTTTTAAATAACTGTTTTGTTCTGTCTCTGTGGACAAGCACTTTAAAATTAGGATTAAAATTAAGTGAAAAGTCTAAATGCTTTTTTTTTTTTTTTTTGCAGTTGGGGTAGAATTTGTGTGATTAGAGTCAGTTAAAATGAAGGGAAATTAATAGCAAGAAAGCATTCACTAGTGATGTGAATGAATGGCCACATTTCCATGACATTTTACTGCATCCACTCAAACAGATGGGATTCCAGGGCTTACTGGCCTCTGTTGAGATGAATGAGATTCCACAACTATTAGCACATTGGCATAGAAATGGGCTGAATTCAGTTGCAGAGGCATTCTTACAGAAACAAAGAAGATCACAAAGCTACCTTGTCCCCAGTGTCCATCAATACAGACCCATTCGTTATCAAATCCCATTCATTCCCGCTAAAGCTACATTCAGTATCAGATGACATTCTTCAGGCACCACAAGGAAATTCTGAGGATCTGATCATCTATTAACTACTATTGATGCTGATGTGGCTGGTTTGGCTACAGAAGACCAAACAGCACTCTCACAAATGGTGATGCAAGTAAAAAATTTGCCAGGCAAAAAACCAAACACACAGAGAAAAAGCAGACTCACCAATAAGCAAATGAACTAAGGCCTCCTGTGTTGGCAAAGGTCACCCAATACATTGAAATTCAATGAAGGGGGTTTTAAGTTAAGGAAAACAGGCGAGCACCAGGGAACCTATCATGTAAAAAGGCTGGGAACCAATGCCCCCTTTCCTACAGAAAGGAGCCAGCATGGGGTATGCTTTGCAGATGGGCTGGGGTAGCAGACAGGCTGCAGAGCACATCTGGCACACAGGTGTATGGCCTTGTATTCCTAAGCCAGCCATCAACAGTCATGTGGAAAGAGTCCTATTGCTGTTTTGGGTGGAAATCAAGAGGAATTGTAGCTAAGAGATCATAAAGCTTTTCAAAAAAAAAAGTGTGTGGGTCCCAGCCAAAACATTCTTCCTCCAGATTATATTTTTAATCCACCTACTTAATTAACTAGCTCCTCAGTGGATCAAATGATATTAGTGAGTTAGAGTAATATTGCCACTGGAGCAGCCATTTAATTCTAGCAACTCTAAAGCAAATTATTTCATAAATGGATAGTTTATTCAATTCTGTTCAGTTCCAATTCAATTCTGAGCCCCTTCTATGACCAAAGCACTGAGATAGACCAGTGAGGGAGCAGAGGAAGGGAGGAGCAATCCCTGCCCACAATCTAACAGCGGAATAGCGACTGCTACAAAATAATAGCAATATAATGCAAATAAAGTGTACGTGGGCTGGGGTTGGAGGGGGAAAGAGAATTAGCCCTAAAAGGGAGGGTGATCCCTTTCATGACAGGAAAGCAGAAAAGACATGATAGAACAGAGAGCATGGAAGAAAAACGTTAAAAAAATATGAAAGAAAAAAAGAATTGAGCAGACAAGACAGATATATTGGGGAAGCAGTATTTCATTTTAGATGGAATATAATGCATATGGGAAGAGAATAGTGATGAAATCTAAATTAGAGAATGGCAATGAGAATAAATAACAGAATTAGATGTGAGAATGATATAATGTTAACAAGGGATTGAATGCATTGGGCAAGTTTCATGAATAATTGCTATGTGTTAGGTTCTACATTGGATGTTGGGATACAAAAGTAAAAGGCATGCTCATGTCACCCCCTGCTTCCTCCCAAGTAGCTCACAGTCTACTGGCGAAAAGATAAGCCTTTGGGGTTGTCTCCATGCTCAGATGTAGGTAGGTGCCAGTATTATGAAAGCACACAGGATGCACAACTAGCCAACAAAGGACTGGTTGTGGAAAGGTGACAACTGAACTGCGCAAGGGTCTTCTGCACAAAATATAGAAAATGCAAACTCTGAGCCGAGGAGTATTAAGAGATTGGAATGGAAAGGAAGGATCTGGATGTAAGACCCTACACATGTAGTTTGGGCGACCGGACTTTTCTCCTGCATGTACCCACTGGTGAGTCATTGGAAGGTCTGAAGCAGGGACATGACATTGTCAGATCTGCAAAGGCCACTTTGGCAGCTGTGTGGAAAACAGATTGGTAGCAAAGCTTTGAGGCTGGACAACCAGCCAGGAGACTATTGCAAGGGTCCCACTGAGAGGGCCCAAGACTTTGGTCTCCGCCATGATGAATCCAAACAATATTAATGAGGGTAACATGGATAGAATAAGACATAGATTGGACATGGGATTAAAGGAGAGTCAACAACGAAGGCTGACTCCAGAATTCTGGTTTTAGAAACCAAGCAAATAATGGTGCCCCTTCAGCAAACTAAGGAACTCAGATGGAGCAGAAGGCTTCAGAAAGGATGAATGTAGTTTTGGATGAGTTAATGGAAATGCCTGTGGAGCATACTAGCAGATACATCCATTAGCAACAGTTGATGTGAAAGCAAGTCAAATCATATAGAATAAAAGGAAAAGTCAAAAAGGTATGTTTAATTGTATAACACAACATAGCTGGCTTCTTCAACATCCACGTAGTCAGAGAAGAGAGTGATTTGGAATGAGCATAATAAAAGTGAAAAGCATAAAAAGATAAAGTCCAATGCAAAATGCTTTAATGTAGTGTGAATTCTCTGCATTCTTCATGTACCTCTTTAGAGACAATATATTCTGTAGAAGCCTCAGTAAATGTCAACAGGATCTGAGCTCCAATTTGCCTGGCTCTTTTATTTAATAGGCCCTCACTGAGAATATTGTGAACAGAATATTGTGCTAAGTACAATGCACAATATTGAGGAAAGTGTGGCAGAAAGACAAACATCACATGTTCTCACTTATTTGTAGTATCTAAAAATCAAAACAGGGCCGGGTGCGGTCGCTCACGCCTATAATCCCAGCACTTTGGGAGGCCTGTGCTCTGACCACAGTGGGTACATAATATGCACTGTTAATGTATATTAGGCCTGACTGTTGAAAAACAACATTCTTAACTACAGTAGCAAACTATTTATCAAACAACTCAGAAGGCTTTCACATTGTTTAATTATAGTTATGTATTCTTATTACTGTTTTATATTGGCCCAGTGCACACAGATACTCAAGGTGAGACTTTCCAACCCTAACCTCACTAAACTGTCAGCATCTGATCAGTCCTTTGGTAACAGCAGAAGTTGTACAAATGGACTGAAGTCAGTGTATTTTATGGCGGTAACTCGATAAAGAAATCATCTCTGCATGTTCTTCGTAAGGAATGAGATTTTGAGCCACATTTTGGCAGACAGCTCATTAGTGACATTTCTGAGGACTAAGCTGATTTGGAAACTACTTGTTAAGAGTCTGGCTATGACATGCACAAAACAACACTTTTGTGTGTCTTTGTGTCTCTGTGTGTGTAATTGCTATACACGTGTTTCCTGGTGAAGGATCAGTATTCAGGACAACTCTACTGAAAACACACACACACACACACACACACACACACACACACTCTGCTTCTATTACTGGATTGGTTTCGATTATGAATGTTGGGTAAGCCATGAAGAATTCCGTGAAAGTAGTAATGAATAGCGCTTATCAATAGATACAAAATTATTCTGTCCTTTTCCCCTGGGGAAGTTCATTCGTTTTTTTCTTTCAAACCGTTTTTCACGGTTCTACTTGAAATAATATACAGAAGAAGTTTGTATCAACCACTGCAGTCCACATATTTTTAGAAGTTTTAGATTTTCTTGCAAGCATCATCTGGCTAGTGGCTCCACCTGACCCTATTTTGTTTATGAATTCTGATGAGCACATAGGTCAAAGCATTACTGCTCTAAGTAGCATCTTAAATGATTTTAATACACTCCCATAAAAGGTCAGCTGCCAAGACTCACAATTACAGACTCCAAACTATAGGAACTATGTAGAGTCTAATATGTAGAGCCTTTAAAAATATTAAACAGTTTAATGTACCAGGCTGGTTGTATTATTGTGTATGTATTATGTGTACCTAATTTTATAATTAAATATATATTATATATAAACACACAATATATGTGTGTTTCATGGAGTAACATATTTTTTCCTTCCCTGAGTGCAGTGTTTAATTATATTAAATGAAGATTAGTTTACTACATTTTAGTTCCTTGTAAATAAAAGAAAAAGACAGTCAATAATCATTTTCCCCTCACAGTTTTTCCTTGCCACAAAATAAAACCTCTCTGGACCCGAGAAGAACAGAAAGTACCAACTGCTAACCTGCTTTATAACATAATATTTTGTACCAACTTAAAAATATGTTAACTAGGTTTGCTGTGGAAAATGGTAAAATTTTAGCCAAGTTTTCCTAAAATAAAAGACAAGTGAGTTGAAAGCATAGCAATTCAAAATCAGAGAAAAAAACAACTCTACCGACATCCACATGTCTGGAGAGTATTTAAACTATTTCACTTTATAAACTTCAACGGGAGATGTGATTTCTGGTGTTCTGGCTTATAGAATCACTTGGGAATGAATAATTCATAGGCTTTTTACCAAGCCTCAAGTGTAAATCAGTCAAATATAGCAACATGATATTCATACTGAATTTTTAAGTACTTAAAACATTTAGATGGAAACTTTTTCTTTTCAAGAGAGAGGGAAGAAGAATGTCATTTTCCCTCTGCTCACGTTGCCCAGGCATACTTTCATTTTGTACTTTAAAAAAAAAATCTATAAAAAGGGATTTAATTAAACAATAAACCAGTTAACAGTAGCTGAAGTGAAGAAAAGCCACAAAAACTTTCTCAGTGTTATGTTTTCTGTATTAACATACTGATGTGAAACTAAACAGAAAAAGCAATCTAATAACAAACATTCCTTTGAGACGTGTTCAGGGAGCAAAAGGACATCCACTTATTGTTCCGCCCATCCAATTGGTCCATATATGGCAATAAAGGTACAATAGACGGAAACAGGAAACAGACTGGCACATCTGTAGTATCTTATTAGCAACTAATGGATATCTGAGAAGAACACGCATATAATGCTGAATCGTCTGTACCAATCTCCTAAGCAATTACTCTTAATTAGTGGGTTCTGTTTATAGATTCAACTTAGTGTACCCTTATGCATCAAAGAGACGAAGGCAGCTGGAGAAAGAAATGACGCTCTTAAAGGAAAAGTATTACAAGATGTTGGCGGATTTCTTCCTGGTACAGTGAAACTTAATGTCTTTCCCTGCCCTGGTGTTAGGAGGGGCTTTCTCTTTTGTGAACGATTAAAGAAAAGAGATAACAAAATTTCTAAGGCAGGCTAAGTGAAAAGGTATACTTGCCATTTGCTTCACGGAAATGCAAAAAAAGTCAGCAAAACCAAATAATTGCGCAGGATGAAGACACTACCCTCATACTGTAACTCTAACTATTTCCAGGAGGCTCCATCCCCCACCTCCAAATGCAGTGCTCTAATTCAGAGATGCGGCACCTGCATTTAGTGTCTGCCAAATGGAAAGCCAAGGGGCAAAATGGGCGGTGTGGCCAGCTTTATCTCCATAAAAGAGAGAACACAAAATGAGTTTTCCAGGCCAATCTAGTCAAAGGGGATCTGAGTACATACATGGAGCCACTGAGCCAACTGCCCACTTCTGTAAATGGAAAAATATTGTATAGCATCCCCTCACCCTCAATATATATCGCATAACTGCCTTATGAGCAAAAACAAGAAATTCCTGTTGGATAGTCGATATTCAGTTTGTACATTACTATTCCCATGCAAACAGCTGTCTAGGTATTTTTCCTAAAGAGAGCCAACACTGCGGTCCTGTCTCTTGGGTTTCTAAAACTACTAGAAGGCTGGATTTTTGTTTCTGATTATTTTGCAATACATTATTGTACTCTCTTGGAAGTTCAAGGAAGTTCTTTCCTGGTCTCCTGGAATTCTATTTAAAAAGATCATTGTGAATACACAACCAGTGTACCAATATCTAACCTGGGGCTGTTCTCTCAAATGATTACCCTCTGTGTATACATAAGAAAACTGGGCTGGATTTCTTAGAAGGGTGGAGGAGAAAATTTCTTTCTTGTCCATAGGTTACCACAGATCAAGGTAGAATGATCTTTTTCTGCATCTGTCATTCTGAATGTTGAGAAGTCTATACATGAACCACTCCCTCCCGAAAGCATTCAGACCATGAGAAACCAAACAACTGGCCTTTTTCACCGGCTTAACTGTTCAGAGGAAAGGTGGAATGCTGCCAGTCAGGCTTGGGGCTCTAGGAGTCAGTGCTGGGCTTATTCTCCCTTGGGAATCCTGTCCCTTCCTGAAACCAGCTCCAGAGGTACTCCTCTGTTTGTCGGATGAACTGGTCTCCATTGAGCATTTGCTCTGTTTCATCATGCTATGCATTTAAGCTTCCATCAGGTTAGATGTTTAACAATTTTTTTTTTTTTTTTTTTTTTTTGAGACAGAGTAAGGCTCTGTCATCCAGGCTGGAGTGCAATGGTGCAATCTCAGCTCACTACAACCTCTGCCTCCCAGGTCAAAGCGATTCTCCTGCCTCAACCTCCGAGTAGCTGGGATTACAGGTGCCCACCACCATGCCCAGCTAATTTTTGTATTTTTAGTAGAGACAGGGTTTCACCATATTGATCAGGTTGGTCTCAAACTCCTGACCTCAGGTGATTCACCTGCCTCGGCCTCTTAAAGTGCTGGTATTACGGGAGTGAGCAACTGCCTCTGGCCAGATATTTAAGATTAAAAAAAAACATTCTGCTGCTTATGCGTATGGAAAAAGTTGTTAAAATTTCATTAAGGGTATAGATGGCATTCTTCTGATGACTTGCTCTTGTGAGGAGTATGACAGAGTTGTAGCCAAAGAATGCCAATGCCAATGGAGACTGTCTTCATTTAACAAAGATATGGGGGGGTGGGGGGGAGAGAGAGAGAGATGTTACATTACACATGCATCTAATTCATGCACAGGTAAATTGTATGAGCTGTGGGTATGGAAGGTGAGTGGGAGACAGAAAGAAACAATTTAGGCTGGGCGTGGTGGCTCACGCCTGTAATCCCAGCACTTTGGGAGGCTGAGGCAGGCAAATCACAAGGTCAGGAGATGGAGACCATACTGGCTAACATGGTGAAACCCCGTCTCTACTGAAAATACAAAAAATTAGCTGGCCGTGGTGGCGGGCGCCTGTAGACCCAGCTACTCGGGAGACTGAGGTAGGAGGATGAGGTGAACCTGGGAGACAGAGCTTGCAGTGAACCAAGATCGCATTCTGCTGCTTATGCGTATGGAAAAAGTTGTTAAAATTTCATTAAGGGTATAGATGGCATTCTTCTGATGACTTGCTCTTGTGAGGAGTATGACAGAGTTGTAGCCAAAGAATGCCAATGCCAATGGAGACTGTCTTCATTTAACAAAGATATGGGGGGGTGGGGGGGAGAGAGAGAGAGATGTTACATTACACATGCATCTAATTCATGCACAGGTAAATTGTATGAGCTGTGGGTATGGAAGGTGAGTGGGAGACAGAAAGAAACAATTTAGGCTGGGCGTGGTGGCTCACGCCTGTAATCCCAGCACTTTGGGAGGCTGAGGCAGGCAAATCACAAGGTCAGGAGATGGAGACCATACTGGCTAACATGGTGAAACCCCGTCTCTACTGAAAATACAAAAAATTAGCTGGCCGTGGTGGCGGGCGCCTGTAGACCCAGCTACTCGGGAGACTGAGGTAGGAGGATGAGGTGAACCTGGGAGACAGAGCTTGCAGTGAACCAAGATCGCGCCACTGCACTCCAGCCTGGGCAACAGAGCAAGACTCCCCATCTCAAAAAAAAAAAAAAAAAAAGAAACAATTTAATTTAATTACTAGATGGTGATTCTGTCTTCCCTCTGAATGAGCTTGCACTCCAGCACTGGAGTAAAATGTGGGACTTGATTGTGCCATATCCTCAGTTAACCTCTTTTCCTATGCAGCTTTGGCAATGCGTGTGTGAGCGTCACTCCATCATGGAAATGGCTTGGAGAAGTCACTCACTCACAATCACATTTTCTGGTAGAACGATGGTTAGCATATGTGCTCTTTATTATATACTATATATTATTCCACAGGTTGTACATTTACATAAATATATTACTGCAAAGAACTGCAGATAACAAACCAGGCATGAAAGAACCATTTAATTTTCTGGGTATATTTGACAAAATTCAATTGTCAAATAGAAGCGTTCTTCACAAATTTTAGAAACTATTCCTATGGAAGACTAATTGTCCAACATGGTAGTAATTATTTTGGGTGATAATTATTTTTCCCCCCCTGCTAAAGACTGTTACTTCTTGGAGAAGTTCAGAAAAAGGTCATGGGATGGCCATGTTGCTAGGAAGTTTCCAGTCTGAATCCTTAGCATATCAAAGTAAAACTAGTTCTTTACTTATTTCATATTTTTCTATTGCTCAGAGGCCACAAAGATAGGCCAGACAGAGAGAGGAATGTTTGAAGTGAGCTAAGAGGAAGGAGATAAAATGAAAAAGGGGGAAGAAGCCATGCACAACCCTTTTTCAGGGACTGGCTGTGCAAGGGTAGACATCCAAGCTGTGGCTTTAAAAGGAGAAAGGGAATATTTAGCAACTACTTACAAGGTACAAGGCTCTGTGATAGATATATTTTCACATATAATTATGTTCAATCCTTTCAGTAATGCTGAGAGGCAATAAATATTCACTCTTTACACATGAGGACACATGAGGAAACTGAGGAACAGAGATATGAGATATGCTTAAGATCACAAAGGTAGGGAACCTTTAATAACACAGTCTATACTTGTATTTTCCACTGCACCACACGCTTCCATAAAAGTACAGCGACAGTGATTACTTAGTAATTAGTGATTATCTCAGTAAATATTGTAGAAATGGTCCCTGTAAATCAAAGAAGATCCAGTAGAGAAAGTCATAAAAATCCTTAAAAGAGACATTTCTTACTGATATAAGTTCATTGATTCAATAGAATTCCCTGATCCAATGATTTTGTAACATATCAAGGTTATAATTTATGAGACTATTTAAAAATTATTTTTGTAAAGTATCTGCCATGTTCACCAGCACATACATTCTTAAAAAATTCCTGCCTTCTATTAATTGAAATAATTCTGCCTCTAGCCAGTGAATTGAACAGTGTGTTTCTTAGACCTGCCAGCAAAATATCCCCGATTGACTCATTCAGAAGGCTTACATCAATATGTTAGGGTGTTAATGTCTCTTAACTATTGCAACTTCTGTAATAAACAAAAGTGTAGCTTACATACCCAGTCAGGAATTCTCTTTTTGTCTGCAAGTAACAGAACTCCTCAGTGGTTTAAGTGGCAAAAGGGTTTGACTAGATCACATAAACAGTAGTCTGTAGACAAGGCAGACAAGAGGAGGAATGTGGTTCAAATAAATCATCAAGGACCCCGGACCCTCCAATATTTTCCTACCTTCATTAACGTGTTGGCTTTTTGCCTCACAATTACAGATGTATTCAATGCAGGAAGAAGAGGGAGAGAGTATGAAAGGGTATAAATCAGTTTTACAGGAAAACCAAGCTTTATCGAAGGGATCTTGCGGATTTCAGCTTAAGTCCCATTGGCTAGAACCATGTCACATGGCCAGCCATCTCTGCAATGGAAACTGGAACAGTGAGTAGCTTTTCTAGCTTCTTTAGTAGAAGGTAATACAGGAGGATGCCTAGGTATTCCTTATACCAGCTTACAGTTACTATCACTTATAAACAAATGTCAGGTTGTATATAATTTCTGTTTATCCTCCACATTCAAGAAATGGAAAATCTTCCTGATCCTAGACCATCAACCTGATTCGTAGAGTAACCACTTTCCTTTCATTCAAAACTGGAATTCTTATTTTGAAAATGAGACATAACACTTCAGTGCAACCCAGGAAAATCTATGTCATATAGTTATATGCTTTCTAGACTAGGACAGTATTCAAAATCTCTACTCCAGAAGAAGTAACTCTGTTAGGCAGTCTAGGGCACCCCAGAGATGTGGCCATGGCACATTGGAACAAGGGACTGCCCTGGCATGGATGAACTCACAGTTTTGGCAGGGGTCTCCTAGCCTTGGTGTTGGGAAGAACCGGTAGAACAAGTAATATTTCATGGAGAGGATGGGGAAGACAGGACAAGTTTTCCAAACCTGCCTGAAGATAATCACCTAGAGTGCTTGTTAAAATACAGGTACCTGGGTCCCAACCCAAAATTGAATCAAAATTTTCAGAAAATAGGTCTGGAAATTGTTTTTTTTTTTTTTTTTTTAGCAAGTGTCCCCCAATGAATTTTATCTTCAGGTGAGTTTAGAAACACTAACAGCTATTCCCCACCCTGACTGCTCACTAGAATCATCTGGAGAGCTTGGATAAATAACACCCATGACTAGAGCCCCACTCTCAACCAATTAACAGAGCACATAGCCCGGGCATTCATATTTTTAAAAACATCTCTGGCAAGTCTACCACGCAGGTCTGACAGTAGCTGCACTCGGTCAAAGGAAGGGGCTCTGGTATGGAAGGCCAGATCCTAAGTACCACAGCTTAGGGAAAAAGCTGAGATGGCTAAAAAAACAAATTCAGAACTTGGCAAATTATAGCCTGCAGGCTGAATCCTCCAGGCCGTGGAGGATTTTGCAAATTAATTTTATTGGGATATAACCCTGCTCCCTTTAACATATATTATCTATGGCTGCTTCCTACCCTGTGATGACAAAGTGAATAGTTGTGACCGAGACAATATATACACCCTCCCCCACATAGCCCCAAATATTTACGGTCTGGCCCATTATAAGAAACGTTTACCAACTTCTGAACTAATTGAATATTTAGATCAGGAGTAGTTGATAAATAATAACAAGGACTGATTATACATAAGACATGGGTGCCTTGTCTCTATTAGCTCCTTAATCTTCATTTTACCAATAAGAAAATCAAATATCTGAGAGATCAAGAAACTCAACTGAGGTCACAGAGCTAGTGAGGGGCAATGCCAGGATTTGCATGTAGGCTGCCTGACTCTAGGAACCGCATACATGTTTGAATCAGTATGTCTCTTAGGCATGATTTTTTTTTTTTTTAGATGAAGTTTCACTCTTTGTTACCCAGCCCAGGCTGGAGTGCAGTGGCGCGATCTCGGCTTACCGCAACCTCCATCTCCTAGGTTCAAGTGATTCTCCTGCCTCAGACTCCCGAGCAGCTGGGATTACAGGCACCTGCCACCATGCCTTGCTAGTTTTTTTCTGTATTTTTAGTAGATATAGGGTTTTACCATGTTGGCCAGGCTGGTCTTGAACTCCTGACCTCAGGTGAGTCACCCAAAGTGCTAGGATTAAAGGTGTGGGCCACCACGCCTAGCCAGACATGAATTTTTTGACAAGGTATAAGAAGAGCAATATCCTTCCAATTTTCTAGCTAGTGGTAAGTCAGGAGGACAGACATATGTCTGAACTAATCTAAGCAAGCACTTGCCTTTTCCCTTGTGCCTAATGTCCACTGGAACAATCAGACTGAACAGGATTCATTCTTTTAGCAAGCTTGAAAAATGGTGAGTGCTGAACTGTACGATTTCTTTTTCTTTTTTGAAATTTACAATGTTCAATATGACTAACTCTATAAGCTGGAGTTCTAAGAATCACTCAAAGTTCCCAGACATATGGCATTATGATCACTTCCTTGGCTGCATTAAGCCTCACACCCTTAATTTGTTCTGTGATATATTCAATATGTTCCTAGTTTTCCACAGGGTCAGCAGGATAGACAGTTTGCTGGTAAAGATTACAGACATTATTCTGGAATCACCATTGCCGTGGCTTTCTGTCAAGGGAACAGGGAGGCAGTTGGAAGAGAAGAGCATGCAGCCATTAAACACAGAGGAACAAAGACCATGTGGTGGCTGGTAAGACAAAAATAGCAATTTTATTGTCAATATTTTGCTTTACAGGGAGCCAATAAAGCAATTGAAACATAAATTAGATGCTGAGAGAACTCAGTCTACAGAAGGGCCTTGGGAGTAGCTTCTGGATCATCTGCCACTGACGATAGAGCCCACAGACTCTTAGGTGCAAAGACAAAAGCCAGAGCAGGTCTGTGTCTTCCTCTAGTCAATTTGCATTCCACAATGTTGTATTATGAAAGTTAGGCATGCTGTATGCTGAAGTGCTAATTAGACAATGTAAATGAACGGTGGCAAGAGTCTGCCATCACACCACTCCACCAAAATTCATTTATTGTTCATTTATCGAAGAATTTATTGTTCATTAGCCTATATAGCCTCAAGGTATATGGGCTGATCACATGCTGCTATCGGCCAGGCATTCTAGCTTTGTTTTCAGTGCATACCAGACACTGAAAATGTGACGCCATTGCTAAGTAGACTGGCAGTAGTGTTATTCACCAGTAGAAGAAGTTAGCTCAGTCTACCTAATGTTAACATCAATCCAAATAAGCCTGTTAAGCATCTGGCACTATGCCAGCTACCCAGGTATTATTTGAAGAATGTATGGTTTAGGGAAACTTTTCCTTTTTAGGCCTTGCTACATCACATTGCTACTTTTTAAAAGTTGTATTATGTGGATTTGATCTGAATTCTTTAACTAGAGAACATGGGTCTCTAGTTCTTTGCTGACCTTCTCCCTTACTACTCTATGCTGTGGGAACAGCTTGCCTTGTAGTTCTTCCCCAATCCCTCCCCTAGAACCTCCTCCAAACCGTTTTTGTTGTTCAGAATTTTGGCAAAGGAGTGTGAGCCTCTCTTCCCCATAAGGTAACAATTCCGTTTTCTTCAAGCAGAATTTGAAGGGCCTCTTTGATTCTGAATCCTCAGTGTACTGGTCTATAAGGTTTTTAAGTCCCCTGCCATCTTCTGCATTGTATTAACTTTTCAGATACTTAACCTAATTCATCCCCACAAGAATGTACAATCCTTGAGAGTGGAAACCTTACATAAGTAGTTGCTCAACAAATTCTGTTGAATTTATGAACTAAGGTTGTCAGCAACACGTGAGCCTACCTGGTTAAAGAGGAATGCAGATTTATTCCTGTAAGAAAAAATGTTGTTCTGGGGCCTTTCACTCTCACAAGGTTATGAATATCTTTCACAGAAAGTGAACTGGGTTGATTTCTCCCATTTAGAGCTGCGAGGAAAGGAAATGAGTATTTCTAGGTAACTGCTGAACTTCAGGCACTGTGCTATCTTTTGTTCCTTGATGCCAGGCACTTTACACACATTACTTCATGTAATCCCGTCAGGAGTCCATTGTACAAATTAGGAAATTGGAGACCCAAAGAATTGAAGCTACATGCTTCAAGTCACATAATTCCAAGGACCAGGGCAGCATTTCAACTCAGGCAGTCTAATTCCAAAGTACACATACTCATCCACTGAGTTATATTGCTTCTAAGTCTAAAAGTTCAGTGATTTGGGGTTGCTCAGGTTCAATGTTATTACAGAGGAGATGTAAAGACCTACAGAGGATACCAGGGCATCATGTGGGCATCACTGAATTGAGGAGTGCCTAAGCTAGAAGGACGAAGTACCAGGTAACCCAACTCTAACCCGAGCTTGTGTGACACACACCTTTGGAATGCCTCCCCCATGGAGGCTGCCTCATCATCTATTGGATCAGGTGGGCCTCAATCCACATCTAAACGCTAGGCCAAACTAAATTACACAGCTTGGCTAAGGGGCATACTAGAGGGGTTTTGGGGGAAAAAAAGCAGATAAATGGATTCTAGTTGGGATTTACACAAGAAAACCAGTTCTTACAGTGCCCCAGCAACTCACCTTCCCTCTTCATCCTACACTGTCAGAAAAGCTTAGTAGCTGCCTCTTGCAATTTGCCTTAACATGTTAGCAGCTGCTACCTAATTAAGGCCTCTGAGAGACTGCTAGGTGAGTTGGGAGTGTGTGTCTTAAGTACAGGCTCCTGAATGACAGAGAGCAAATAATTCATTGTCAGGTGATGATTTACCTGATATCACTGGATACTCCAGGCTAACTTCTACTCATAATAAATGCCCCTCAGCTAAAAGCTCAACTTTTCTGCCTGCTGCAGCATTCTTTCAGAAATAGTCCAGAAAATTCCTATCACTACTGTGACATTCTTTTTTTTAATATAATATATATTTTATGTACATGTTATCTCTGAGACTGAATCAGTCATTTAGCAGATGACCAGACACAGAGACAGCTCTGCTTTTGTTTACTGAAGACAATTCCCCAGTGGCCACATTTTCTCCCACATCTTGACCACAGATCCCGAGGTAAAACTCAGACCTGCCAGCTGTAGATTGCCGCCCATTTGCTGACTGGTCTGCTCTTGGTTTCTGGAGGCTTTCTGGGAGGCAGCATTTCCCCTTCAAAAGGTAGAAATATCATCTGTCTGTTAACCCAAAGTTACCTTTCCCCCAAAGCCAATGATGATGGTAAACGGCCATGTTCTCAGATATGACATGGATGGGATATTTACCACAAAAATACAGGCAGTGATTTCCTGCATTGGGAGAGAATGCTAGTGGAAGGGGGAAGGATATAGAGATTATATCTTTGCCTCAAAGTATTATTATGAAAGATCAATGAACTGGTATAAGGTATAGCTTATAAAGGTATAGGGCAGGACTTAAACTTTCATAGGCATGCCAGCCACTTGGGGGTGTTGTTAAAATGCGGATCCTGATTCAATGGTTCTGAGTTGCATCTCAAGATGTTTTCTTCTTTCGAGATGGAGTCTCACTCTTGTTGCTCAGGCTGAAGGGCAGTGGCATGATCTCAGTTCACTACAACTTCCACCTCCCAGGTTCAAGTGATTCTCCTGTCTCAGCCTCCTGAGTAGCTGGGACTACAGGTGCCCACCACCGTGCCTGCTTAATTTTTGTCCTTCTTTAGTAGAGATGTGGTTTCACCATGTTGGACAGGCTGGTCTTGAACTCCTGACCTCAGATGATCTGTCTGCCTCGTCCTCCTAAAGTGTTGGTATTACAGGCGTGAGCCACCGCACCCAGCCAAGATTTTTTATTTCTAACAAGCTCTCAGATGAGACTGATGCTGCTGGTCCTAGGACTACACTTGGAATAACAAGACTTTAAAATATTCTACAGATGGATGCCATGAGTATTAGTATTCCCAATGCTCAATCTTATAACCAAGAAATTGGTCACATGCATGTATCCTACTGACCTGATTTTCATGCCATTACACTGTCTGTAGAAGGTGAGGGAGACACTTGATATATTATAAAAGCAGTTTCATTTTATAAAAATCTAGATTTACCAAATTGATTTATATTTCTTAGAATTCACCTTAGGATTCCTAAAAGTAGAAAGCACTCCTTTTAAGAAAATATGATGTTTAAAGCCCTAATTTAAATGTAGAAGTGCAGAAAGCCATTTATAACTGTGAAATATCTAGATTGGGAAATGGTGGCAAGGAGTTAATACCACAGGATTGAAATGATAGCCCTTTTATTTTCTGTAGATTTGAATGACTACTTCTGCCATGGTCCTAAGGCTTTTAGATACCCCCAGACAATGGGAGGCAAGATTTCAATGGATGCTGCCTCTCCTAAGGCCCTCTGAAATTGGCAGATCATTCTGCCTATCAGTGGCCACCTGGGAAGTGGTAAACTGGGTCAGCCCAAATAGGTCAGGTGCTTCTTCAAAAACCACTGAAGATATAAAGTTAAGCTAAAAACAAATCAAAGGAACCCAAAGTTAATTCTATCTGTACCATCATTACTCATCTATTATACTGAATTCAAATAGTGGCAGAATGTGTGTTTGTCAGTGTCAAAAGTCATGCAAGTACAGGCAAATGTCTTTGGAGAAGAGTTACCAGTTTCCTGGGTCTATGAATTTCATCTCATAGTGTGATTGAATCATCTTTTAGAGAACTATATTTTATATGGGATATGACAAAAGAGACACATTTTTTAATATAGGTATACCTAAAAGATATTACATGTTTAGTTCCAGACCACTGCAATAAAGTGAATATTGCAATAAAGTGAGTCACACAAATGTTTTGGTTTCCCAGGGCATATAAGAGTTATGTTAATATACTTGAGTATATTAAGTGTGCATTAGCATTGCATCTTAAAAAGTCATCTACATAACTTAATTTTAAAATAATTTACTGTTAAAAATTGCTAATGATCACCTGAGCTTTCAGTGAGTCATAATCTTTTTGCTGGTGGAGGTCTTGCCTCAATGTGGATGAGTGATGACTGATGGATCAGGGTATTAGTTGGGTGGCTGTGACAATTTCTTAAAAAAAGACAATAATGAAGTTTGCTATATCATTCTTCCTTTCACAAAAGATTTCTCTGTAGCATGCAATGTTGTTTGATAGCATTTTTTCCCACAGGAGAACTTCTTTCAAAATTGGAGTCAATTCTTTCAACCTCTGCTATCACTTTATCAACTAAGTTTATGGAATAGTCTAAATGTTTCATTGTCATTTTAACAATTTTCACAGTATCTTCACCAGGAGTAGATTCCATCTCAATAAACCATTTTCTTTGGTCATCTGCAAGAAGCAACTCCTCATCTCTTCAAGTTCGATCTTGAGACTGTAGCAACCCAGTCACGTATTTAGGCTCCACTTCTGATTCTTGCTTTCTTGCTATTTTCACCACATCTTCAGTTACTTCATCGAGTAGAGTTTTGAATCTCTCAAACTCATCCATGAGGGCTGGAATCAACTTCTTCCAAATTCCTGCCAAAATATGGGTATTTTGACTTCCTTCCATGAATCGCAAATGTTGTTAATGACATCTAGAATGTTGAATTATTTCTAGAAGATTTTCAATTTACTCTGCAAAAATCCATCAGAGAAATCACTATCTATGGCAGCTGTACCTTACAAAATGTATTTATTAAATAATAAAGCCTAAAAGTTGAAGTTACTTCTTGATCCATGGGCTACAGAATAGGTGTTGTGTTAGCAGGCATTCAAAAAACAAACAAAAAACATGTCCTCGTCTATCTCCATCTTTTGAGTGACCAGGTGCATTGCAATAAGCAGTAATATTTTGAAGGAAAATCTTTTTCTGAGGTTTCAAAAATAGGCTTAAAATATTCAGTAAACCCTGCTGCAAAGAGATGTGCTGTCATCCACACTTTGTTTTCCACTTATAAAGCACAGGTACGGTAAAGTTTACATAATTATTAAGGGCCCTAAGACTTTTAGAATGATAATGAGCATTGGCTTAAAGTCACCAGCTGCATTAGTCCCTAAAAAGAGAGCGTCCTTTGAATCCATGCACTGACTTCTCCTCTTTAGCTGTGATAGTCCCAGATGGCATCTTTTCCCAATATAAGGTTGTTTCCTCTACAGAGAAAATCCACTTAGTGTAGCCACCTTCATCAATTATCCTAGCTAGTCTTCTGTATAGCTTGATGTACCTTTTTCCATCAGCACTTGCTGCTTCAACTGGAACTTTGATGTTATGGAGACAGCTTTGCTTAAACTTCAGAAACCAACTTCTGCTAGTTTCAAACTTTTTTTTCAGCGGCTTCCTCACCTCTCTTAGCCTTCGTGGCATTGAAGTGAGTTATGACTTTGCTCTGGATTAGGCGTTAAGGGAATGTTGTGACTGGTTTGATCTTCTATCCAGACCACTAAAACTTTCTCCGTATCAGCAATAAGGCTGTTTCATTTTATTATTGTTAGTGTGCTCACTGGAGTACCACTTTTAATTTCCTTCAAAAACTTTTCTTCCGCATTCACAACTTGGCTGTTTGGTGCAAGAGACTTAGCTTTCAGCCTCTTTTGGCTTTCTTCACTAAGTTTAATCATTTCTAGCTTTTGATTTAAAAGGTGAGACTTATTACTCTTCCTTTCATTTAGAGGCTATTGTAAGGTTATTAATCAGCCTAATTTCAGTATTGTTGTGTCTCAGGGAATATGGAAGTTGGAAAAGAGGGAGACGGAATGGTTGGTGGGTTGAACAGTCAGAACACACACGGTATTTATCAATTAATTTCCCCATCTTATATGGGCATGGTTTTTTGTGCCCTCAAACAATTACAATAGTAACACCAAAGAATGCTAAATCTTAGCAGATATAATACTAATGAAAAAGTTTGAAATATTCAGAGAGCACTGTGACAGAGACAGGAAGTGAGCACACTCTGTTGGAAACAGTGCTAACAGACTTGATCAACACAGGGTTGCCACAAGCTTCTATTTGTAAAATATACAGTATCTGCAAAGCGCAATAAAGCAAAACACAATATAATGAGGTATGCGTGCACAGAATTCTTATTAAACGTTAATTAATTTAGTCAAGTTAAAATTGAAACAGTTTCACTCTTTTGCTTATATGTGGTCTCAATAAAAAATAATTGTCCATGCAGATACATTAGGATGACAATTTCTATAGATAACTGATAACTGTAATAAACATAATCTTGAACATCCACCTTGATTTTCTTTTCTTAGAAACTTATGTTGTTTTTAAATGTCCATTCATGCTCAAATCAAGAAAGAGACTCATGTTACTAATTAGAATTCTGATTTAAAGCTTAAATACGAACAGTAAAAAGCAAATGCAAGTTGAATAGTGGTCTATTTTGCATTACTTTATATACCTTGGTACAACAAACCAGGGGCAGGGACTGAATGAATGGTCCTTTTTAAAGCAATGTTCAACCTAGAACCTGGCAGGATTTTCCTTTGGCTACAAAAAAAAAAAAAAAAAAAAGTCTCATTTATGGTGCTTTTAAAACTATGTATCACAGACTGGAGGCAAAATATAAACAGCTAACTGTTCGTAATTTCTTCATGGATATATCTGCTTTCGTCTATGTACAAAGATAATTTGACTATTCCCCAAAAGTCTCCAATCACTTTATGACTCTTGGGCCCTGCCAGATGTTGTTGGGGAATTGCTTGAAAGGCAGGCTTGTAGCTCCCTAAAGACCGAAATTCCCAATAACCCCAAGGTATATTATCTGAAGTCAAAACAAAGCCTTCTTGACTTGTTCTGCTAATCATTTATCTCTTCAGTTGCCTGACCATCCCTTGCCTGAATGAGATCTCAAATTTGATCTTTGGTTAAAAGGATGTGTTGAGTATCTTTACTCTGGGGTAGACAATGGCTATTTCAGAGAGCTCTGGTATTTCAAAACCAGAATCTTCTTTTAAACTCAACTAACTCTTGCCTTCAGGTCTTACAAAGTGGTTCCACCTCTCAGTCATGGCTGTGGGCCGAAAGGACAGGGTGATTGGTGATTAGAAGGGTGGACTCTTTGGCTAATATTCCTTATAGAATGCCAATGGGACCTCAGCTAAGTATATGGCTTTTTAAACACACAGTTATTTAAATGACAATAAACTAAGCTGTAACAAAGAGGCCCTCGTGGGTGTGGTAAATCTTCCACTAAGATGTTAATTTCCACTAGAAATTGAGAATTACAGTCAAATTCAATAAGAGTGATTATAATTTATAAAGCTCTTCAAACTTTAACATCTATGTGGAAAATAAGAAAATTTTCTACTAAAATCAAAACTCCTTTGCTTTTTCTACATCTGACCAAACTAAATTTCACTGGGTTTTTTTCTGTAAGTTACTGTAAAATATTGATAAACCAACCCCAAACCTATATGACCCAGTCGTCCTAAATTTCAGCATTACCAAGGTTTTTTTTTTTTTTTTTTTTTTTGAGACGGAGTCTCGCTCTGTCACCCAGGCTGAAGTGCAGTGGCCGGATCTCAGCTCACTGCAAGCTCCGCCTCCCGGGTCTACGCCATTCTCCTGCCTCAGCCTCCCGAGGAGCTGGGACTACAGGCGCCCGCCACCTCGCCCAGCTAGTTTTTTGTATTTTTTTTTTTTTAGCAGAGACGGGGTTTCACCGTGTAAGCCAGGATGGTCTCGATCTCCTGACCTCGTGATCCGCCCATCTCGGCCTCCCAAAGTGCTGGGATTACAGACTTGAGCCACCACGCCCGGCCACCAAGTTTTTTTAAAGCTAAAGAGAAGGGAGCAAAAATCACATCCTTTATTGATGTGCATTTCACCATTAAAATAAAAATATATCTTAAAATGTCAAGCTCTGTCCTGTGTGAAAAATGATAAATTATAAGAATTCCAGCTACATTAAAAATTCCTTCAACTTTAAGTTCTTAAAGTTTGTTTTCTTTGGATGTATAAGGGTGTCCTTTTAAATACAACTCAGCCACAGTGAGCAGTCTTTTGAAATGGTAGAAATATTAAGTGTTTGAAGATAATAATAGGGCTTGTGGTCTGCATTAAATAGACTGAGATTAACGCACTTTCATCTCAAAGCAGTGTTTGAGCACGTCAGTGATTACACAAACAGTTTGAAAATCTGTCTGCTGCTACTCCTTGCTTAATATTGTTTTCTTTTTGAACAATTTAGGGGCACTCAAATCGTGGGCAATTCTGGGCTCCCAACAAATCTGTGTGGTTGTTGATGCCATTAACAATCTTGGCCCAGCTTGCCAAATATGTGTTCCTCTACTTCCCTAGTGAATGATCTGCTATGGACACCATCTTCCCCTATGCTATGTTTCCTGAACCCAACTTCTAAGCCCATGATGGTTCTTCTAAGGCCTTCCCTCTTCATCCCCAAACTCTCCCCATCCTTTGGTATTGAAATCCAGGCCTACTACACCTGTTAAATCATCTTCCCTCCCAGTTAGCACACTGCTTCTAATGTGTATTATTAATTGAAGGTATGTGGCATATGTTGTATTCAGCTTTGTGCTGGTTCTTTTATTGTGATTTTCTAAGGCCATTACAATAATTGTCACATAATTAGTGATGCATTGTTTCATGAAGTTATTAGAACTCCTACCATTTATAAAACAAAACACTCTAGGACGCTGTATGGGTTATTTTCACAAAACACAAAATAGATGTCTTAATTGGGTTAAAAACCAAGCAAAGTTTTCACAGTAACCCATAAACCCATTAAAAGAGGTATCATCATGTGAATTTTTATACAACCATTGCTGGGAATGGTTGGAATTGTTTTAATATACAAATATAAAGACAAGAAAATGGCTTATCCATATGTGTTCTAGTCCTAGCTTTTTCTAAGTATTAATCATGGAATTCAACCTGCACATGCTATCTTCAATAGAGTCTTTAATAAGCCCTTTGAGTAAAGCTTCCCGTCATGACATATGCCTGTCAAGGGTTCAGTCTATTCCCCTGGCATATTGAGGGACCAATGGACCAATAAATCCTTTTATTCTGAGGTTTTGGACAGCACGTTATTCTTATATTCTAAGAGGAGTCAGAAATGAATGCTGCTAGACCCAAGAAGGTTGGGTCAGATAACGAGTCATTCCACATGTGAATGTTGCTTATCCCTCTAAATGCGAAGACTTCTTAAACATTTTCTTGTAGAACATTTACAATTTTGTATTTCATTTTTTTAATGAAAGGAATTTTACAAAGATAACATAAGCTTTTTCTTGACAAATTACTTTCAAAATTGTGAATACTGTTCATGATGTTGTGGCATTCTCTGGAGTTTGCCCTAAGTTGAGCTTTTAGCCTTGGTGCATGTCCCCAGACTGATACATCCTTATAGTTCTACTGACTATTTTTATTTGTGTTTCATACACTGCCTGTCCAAAAAAAAATGACTTAATACACTACTTGCTTTTAAAAAAGTCTTTGCTCTTTTCTTTCTACCATTTAGCTATATCTTCTCACTGACATCAATGTGTTTCTGGTTTTTCTGGCTGTTTTATTTCACACACAACTGTTCAGACAAGAGTCCCAGAGTGGCTCAACCTATCCTGTTGAGAACAACACTTTGACCTTACCGCGAATCATTTGCAGCATAATAGTGGTCTATTTGCCATTCTAAGGCTTTTCCTACTTATCTCTGGTTTTCAGCTAGCAGATTAAAGCTTACCTTTCCTAAATATCAGACATCCAGGTAAACAGGGTTATTTCTATAATTCCCAGGGAAATAGAAGTAATATGAAGAATACTTTAGAACTGTGTCATCCAATATGGTAGTCACTAGCCACATATATTTTAAATTAAAACAAAATTAAATTTAAACTAAAGTTAAACTTTAATTAACATTAAATAAAATTTAAAAATCAGTTCCCTAGCTGCACTAGCTATTTTTGAGTGCTCAATAGCCACACCTGGCTATTGGCTACTCTATCGATGTATCAAAACAATTTCTACCATCCCAGAAAGTTTTTCTGGATAGTATGCTTCAAAGAATTCAGGGAAGCACAGTTCTGGGCCTATTAAACTCAGACCAAAAGAAAGAAAAAAGAGAAAAGGAAAGAAATGATGAGACCTAAAGGATCTTTATTATGCCTTCTTCAAATACTTACTATGTATTTTTTAAACAATGGCATCATAAGTAGAGTTTAATCTTCATATAATATTAGTAACTTTGAAATTCATGGAACAAAATCTACTCATGGGGAAAAGTCTGTGCAGCAGCAAGAAAGCTTCAGATGTGATGCTTGTTTCATGATTTAGACCAGGGAGAGGCAGTGATGGTTAAGGTCAAATCCATTCCTAGCTACATTCTGATTCTTCCATAATGAACACGGTAACTGAGAAAAGAGCATAAACCTTGTTTGAAAAAATAAATCACTCAGTTCTAATCTATTCTGGATCCTAGAGCCATTTTTTTTTTCTTAATGTAGAATATTATTAATGTAGAATATTGATTGATGAGAGGAATGGAGAATCAAGTTTTCAGGGAACTAAAAAATATTTTAGTTGACAGAGAATAACCACATATGATAGTATCACATCATCATCCTAGCTAACACCTTTGAATGATTACTATGTACCAAAACTGTACACGTTTTAGCTCATTTAATTCTCATAATAAACCTCTTAGGAAGGTATTTTATCCTTATTTTACAGATCAGAAGCAGAGCCCCAGAAAAGGTTTACTTAAAGAACACAAATAAAACTAACTCAGGTGATTCAGCTAATAAACAGCAAAACCTAGATGGAAACCTAAGCAGCTGGCTCTAGAACCTGTGCCTTCACTATTTCAGCCTCCTACATCCTATGTGCCATTTAAGAGCTTTTGAATTTTTGACTAAAGATTTCCTGTTAACTCTTACAAAACTCTACTAAATATTACTTAATATCTCATGATTGCCTCAGAAAACAGTTTAATGTTAACAGATCTTAAGATTTTCATTATGAGCAACAGGTTTTACTAAGCTAATGATTTGTAAATTGCCAGTAACCAAAGAGATTTGGTTAACAAAATGACATACAATTAGTTTACTTCTCTACCTTTGGAACTAAACAGAAAATGTAATAAAAAATAGAAAAGCACATTGTCAGGAATTGCTGCAAGAAAGCAATGTTCTTTTAAATCATGGCAAATGTCTTTTTTTTTTTTTTAAATGAAAACAGTACTCTCCAGGAAATCTCAGTTTTTGTTTTTGTTCAAACAGGACTGTAATATTTAATTAACTTCACAGCTGGATCAACATATTTATGACATTTTATACTCATTTTTCTTAAATCCTTCTCCCTCTCTTTGTGTCACACACATACTTTTGTTTTCATCAGTGTTGATTAGTCTTTTACTTGGAAGTGTGTCTGCATATGTGTATACAGCTTTGCCAAAAACTCTCATATTTTAGTGAACCTCCTTTCTGAATCTTTACAAGCCTACTGTATTGAAAAACAAAGTGGATTATATGTAGTCACAGAAAACAAATTTTTAAAGAATAGGTATAAAGTTAAGAAAAAAAGACTGATTTATTAGAATGCATTTTTCAGATAACTTAAGGCATAAGCACCTGGGATTTATTCCTAGCTTTGCCTCAAACCAAGGAAGCAGTAAACCATGTCACTGATCTTAAATTGCATATTTGTTTCCCTTTTAATATTTGCACTTATAGTTACCATCCTCAAGGGTGCTGACATGATTGTCATTGCCTAAGTGCACAACCCAAAACTTGCAGAGTGGATATCATAGGCTTAGAAAAAAATCCTGGCAAAAGCAGTGGAGCACTTTTTAAAGAAACACTCTGTAACTATGTTTTTAATGTCACAAAGAATGCTACTCTTAGGGAAAATAATCAGTGATTCTGAATTGAAAAGTAATTGAGAAGAGTCCATCTTTAAATGTGGAGACATTCAAGTTAAATGATTAAGATATTTATGAACATCTTAACAAATTTATTTCACATATACTTCCCCTTTTACATATGGTTAAGGATGACATGATAAAACAGTCTAAATTAAATCTAAAAGAACTCATTCAACATTAAGAATGAAAATTCAGAGTGATAAGAAAGCATTGTGCCATTGTTTAACCAGCAGTTGTAAAACTTTTTATAAAATAATGGTGCACTTTATAGTCAAATTTTCCTAAATTTGATAAAATACTATAACACGGATACTAGCATTAGTTAAACCTGGAGTAAGTCCTTAATCTTTTTTTCCCCAAATATTTTATTTTTAAAAATGTTTTAAAGTTTTATTTTAATTGACAATTGTATAAATTTATGGGGTACAATATGATGTTTTCATACACATATACATTGTGGAATCATGGAATCAGGCTAATTAATGCATTTATCACCTCAAATACTTATTTCATTGTAGTAAGAATACTTAAAAGCCATTATTTTAGCTATTTTGAAATATACATTATTATTAGCTATAGTCACCATGCTGTATTAATCCTCTACTGCTTAATACCTGTGAATTCTTGAATTATTTTACATGTTGATTTTTCATCATCTTTTACTTTGATAAAAGTGCCTAGCATAATGTTTTTTGAGAGAATCAACTGCAATAAAACAGGGAATGCATCTTAGCACAATGCCTAGCATATAATAAGGATTCTAGCTCCCGCTGTTATTACATGTGTTAATATGGGCAAGTCAGAAAATTCTTGGATGCTGAGTTCACTGTGAATGTGTGTCTAAAATGTCCTACCAGGTTTCATAAGGTTGTTGTGATGTTCACATGAAATCGTATCATGAAAACACAAGACGGCAAACTACTATACAAGTGTGCTATTATTATTTATAATTATAGTAGCAATTGGTGCTATTAAACATAGATGCTTTTCCCATGATTATGAGCACCTTGGTACAGGAAAGATTTACTACTTGGATTCAAGCAGAAGTTGAAAGAAGGAAGAGACTGAAGCCTTCCTTGAGGAGAAGAGAGGAAAAACTGGGATTAGATCATCTCTTATCTTCTTTTCACTTGTAAACTTTTTTGCAATATGGTGTAATGTGTCAAGATGTGTCGAGAAAGAAATTTGTAGCAGACAAGTACTTGACTCTCAATGGAGCCACACTCTTTAGACCCTTGCTTTTCATTTTCTTAGCCTCAACCCACACTCTTCACCAATCTCACCTTCTTTTGCACCCCTGATCACTTTTATCCTTTCTTCCAAGAACCCACAATTTCCTCTGCCTTTATCCATCCCAGATAGATTTAGTGCTCGTAATGGTGAAAAACTTCTCAGCTTGGTGTTTTGTTGCCCTTAATTTTGGGGAGGGGTTGGGAGTGGGAAGAAGAACTATCAATCTTGGCACAAATTCTCAGATTAGAATTTAAAGTCTTTGGGGCCTTGTCTCTTCTCCCACTGGACAGTGTGGCAAATGGCTTCACTCTCTCTCCTCCTTGATATATTTCTATTGTGAATAGGATCCATCATAGACTTTTTGACTCCTGAAATTTAAACCTTTTACAAATATATATATATATGTTTTTCAGCAAATGAGAAATTTTGAGAAATTATAGCATGCCAGACGGGTTTAAACAATTCATCTGGTATGTTGAAGCTAATTAGACATGCAACATAAACACTGTCATGATTAAAATGTACAGAAAAGTCATTTCACAAACAATACAACTCTAAAACCCTACATCTGATCAAAAATGTTTAAAAAGAAACACGGCTTTGCCAAGATTATTTTCCAAAGTCCATTATTTCTAGTGCGATATCTGCAGAGGGAGCCAAGTCACTGAAGAGCCTCATGTAAAAGAGCAAATGACTCCAGCTAAACACAAAATGATTAGGAACACAGGGGAAGCCAGTAGGCCTTAACTGAGTCATGCTGTCCTTGGCTCTAAGCTTGTGAATTCTGCCTAAAACTTGGCTTATTCTGTAGGCACCTCACTCTGCATAACTTTCGGGTTTGATTTCTGGGCATGTCCTAAGATCTCAACTGACTTTCCCTTGAAGCTTGATTTTCAGAAGACAAAGAGGTTGATTCCACATAAATAGAGAGTTTTGGAAGAAATAATACTAAATATTGATAAGTCTGTTGGGACACATTGACATATTATATGAGGTAGAAGCAGAGATGAACAATTCATTAATTCAGAATTTCCAGATCAAGCAGTTTCTGTATGCAAGGATGAGGCTGCAGGAGACAGCAGGATGAATGTTTTGGCCTCTTAGAATTTGCTGCAAGACATTCATACCAGTAACTATAAAAAGTGACTCAGGTGGGGCGTGGTGGCTCATGCCTGTAATCCCAGCACTTTGGGAGGCTGAGGCAGGTGAGGTCAGGAGTGAGACCAGCTGGGCCAATGTGGTGAAACCCCGTCTCTACTAAAAATACAAAAATTAGCCAGGCGTGGTGGCAGGTGCCTGTAATCCTAGCTACTTAGGAGGCTAAGGCAGGAGAATTGCTTGAACTCAGGAGGCGGAGGTTGCAGTGAGCCAAGATCATGCCATTGCACTCTAGCTCGGGCGATAAGAGTGAAACTCTGTCTCCAAAAAAAAAAAAAAAAAAAAAAAGTGACACGATGCTCAGGGTTGAATTGGAGCAGAGAAGGCAAATTCCCCCACACCCAGGTCCCTCTCCTGTTTCAAATATACTGAGGCTTAACAGGAGATGCAATCCAGGTCTGCAAGGATGAGAGAAAAAAAAAATGCAGTGAGCCAGGAAGAAAGGAGAGTAAATACAAGGTGGTACATTACTAATCTGGCCACTATATTATTAAAAAAAATCACAACATGCTCAGTCTTGCTGGAAAAGTCATATAGGAACATAGCTCCTTAGAACAATTCTTCAGCCTCTATTTGTCAGAGTTAGTCACAGAAGGGAAAACACAGCATACTATCTAATGAAGTTCAGCTGAGAGAATTCAGGGAACACTGTATGTTTAGGTGACATTTTAGCTGAGCCCTAAAAGTCAAGTAGGGTTTTGGCAGCTTCCACAAGAGGGGAAAGCCCTCCAAGTGAAAACCACGTGTAAAAGTCCTCAGTAAAGACTGGTGCTACTGAAGGAATAGTTGTTTTATTCCCCTACCTGGAAATGAACAAAATATAGCAGACATGAAAGAGGCCTGTCATGTTCCTGTTTGTCCTATGGCAGTCTTATTTTAAATGAAAAGAACATTTTTGCCCACAGTTTCCCATACTAAGGCAATCAAGCTTCAACAAGATGTTTAATAGGGTCTTCCTAATGATACTCTACGCTGAGGTTTCAAATCCAAAGATTTGACTATGAGAACTGAAGAGGTTTTAGTGAAGGAAAGCCTATATAAAAGAGAGCGTCTGAAATGAAACCATGTAAAATCAATTTTAATCAGCCAAAACATTCCTAAACAATTTCTAATCACCTTCTTCCTCCATTACTCTGCACCAAAAGGTGTGTAGTTAATACCAAAATGATGACAAATGATGGCTACAACATTTAGGTAAATAGAAAATTCCAACCATATGCAAAACATGCTTTCATTTTAAACTTGTCTTTCAGTGAATTTTCTAAAATTCATAGTATTTTAGAAATTTATAGTAGTCATTAATTCACTTATTCAACAAGTATTAAATACCAGATAGAGATGAGTCATACTCTGATATGTTATGCTTATTGAAAATAAAATATTTCGTAGTCTATGCCTGTAATTTAGACACATTGAAGGGTTAAAGTGAGAGTAAGTTTAAATGCAAAGACTGAGGCTATTGAATCTATTTCAACTTGGTCTTGAGATAAGTTATATCAATACAAATTGAACCTACATCATCTCATTCTAAATATGCCTGTTATCCATTTGTAACCCAAACTTTGTTTTAAATAAAGGAAGCTCAGGAAACCTGAAACCATTTCTCCACAAAAAAAGACATACTGTAATTGTAATTGATGCTTTAAAATATATATTGTGGATAAAGAAAAATCTACCTTTGTATGAAAATTCAGAAATATAAATCATGGTTCTAATATTTACAAACAAAACATTGATGGACTGTGGAATAAACTGAAATAATTCTTTTCCACCAGACTTGTCTTCTGCTTCAATAATTTATTCCTTACAACCAATAAAACTGTAAGAAACACATCCAGTATAATGATTTAAAAAAGAAAGATATTATCTACCAAACATAAAATTCTTATTTACTGAATTTCTAGAATGGGTTAACACTATTTTTTCTAGATATTGCCTCTTTCTCATTAGAACTTACACTGGACCTTCTTACCCTGTCCATGTTTTTTAATTTCAGTTTTGCATGTCATCATTTTGCCTTCCTCAGCTAATTACATTATTTTTTCCTACCTTGCTTCCAGTTAACTAATCCTCTCTTCAACAGATTCTAATTTTCTATTGATTCACTCATTGATTTTTTTACTGTTACAATGTTTTATTTTTTTTCTATATCTCTTCCTTAAAATTTTCTTAAGTTCATCATTCTTTTTTTCAGTGATTAACCTAAAACTCTCCCAGAGTATTTAGTTGTTTTCAGTGAGAGTACTATCCTAGGTTATCTACTTAAAAAGGGCATGCCTCCTTGTATAACTACAGGAGGATCATTTATATCACTTTTCTTATAAAATTATGTGCCCTAACTCGCTGCTCACCTACTCACAAAGGTAAAATGTAAATGTTACACAAATTACATGGATTGCAAAATAAAGGCTGCTTCCTAGAATTGTGTAGGATTCCATGTCCCCAAAAGTACAAAAAAATGATATATTCTAGTATATATTATATACTAGATATATTTCTAGTATACTGTATACTATTATATGAATTATAATTTATAAAATATAATTTCATATAATTATTTGAAATTATAGTATATATAAA
>NW_016811040.1:1816023-1851610 GCF_001698545.2 Rhinopithecus bieti | reverse complement strand
TACCATATATATTCTCTAAATATATAGTTTATATTTCTATAATACTATATTATATACTATAATATATAGACATTCCTATAATACTATATTATATACTATATACTATAATATATAGAAGTATATAATTTCATGTAAGTCTAGGTACTTTACATATATGATTTTAAAACCTTACAAAGATTGTTATTTTCATGTTACAGCTGAAATAAGGAGGCTCAGTAAGTTTCAGATGCTTTTGCAGAGTCAGATAACTAAGCCAATATTTGACTTAGGAGATTCCAAAATGCACATTCATTGCACACACTACATGTACCCAGTTACTTGCAGTGATTCTGCTGTCTTTGTCATGCATGGTCAGCAGGTTAGAACACCAAAGGAGAGTGGGAATTAAATATCCAAGTGAACCAGAGTACTTTGTTCTTCCCTATGACCACAAACCACTCCAGCCTTAGGTGATCAGTTAGCAAATGTTTGCTCTTTGTCCCCTAGAGCCAGCTTAGAAACCTATCAGATGCATTATCCATAGTGGAGGAACTTCATTAGGAGTGTCATCCTTATGTATATTTACCCAAATGGTGCCTTTTTTGTTTTTCAAAATTACAGTTAATGATGTTACTAAAACTCAACACAGAAGTGAACTACTCTTCATAAAAATATATGTATATATATTTTTTAGGCCTTTAAAGTATACATAATTTCTATTACTGTCTTCCCTAGACCATGAGAAAATAATAATTTATAGTACCACTCATTTATCAAATTGAAACATAGGGCACCTTTTGATCAAAGGTAGCTGGGTTGCCTTCCTCCCTCCCTACTTTGTTTCTTTTCCCTCCCTCCCACTCTCTTCCCCTTTCCCCATCACTCTCCTCTCCTTTACTAAATATGGAGCCCCTGTGAAGCTTATATCCTAGTGTGGTAGTGGGAAGTCAGAAAATGAACACGTAAACATAGATGCAAAAAATGGTACTTTCCGGCAGCGATAAGGGCTAAATAGGAAATAAAGCTGATAGATGAAATACAGAAAAATTGGGGCACAGCTAAATTACAAAAGGCCTTGACGGGCTGCCAGAATGAGAAGACACCAGCATAATGGGAAAGGCTTTCCACACAGAGAGAAGCACGAATGCAAAGCTCCAAGGAAGGAAGGAGCTTGGCCTACTGAGTTCAAGGAGTTGATAGAAGGCTGCTGGGCTGTGGCAGGGTCCAGTAGTGAGAGGTCCTAGGAAGAGGTGAGGGAGGTTTGCAGGGCCAGATCAGGTATCTCTTGTATGCCACAGTCATGGGTCTGGGTTTTATTCTATGAAAACGAGAAGCTATTGGAGGATTTTAAGCAGAGAGTGACATAGTTTGATTTACACTCTTCCAAGATCACCTGGTTGCTGTAGGACAATACTAGAGGTAGGAGATAAGTTAGGGGAGTCTACTGAGTGCAAGTGAAAGATGATGATGGACCTGACTGGAGTGGTGTGGCAGAGATAGAGAGAATAAGATGAATGTGGGGTGGATTTTGATAGAACTTGCATTGAATGTAGTGTGTCAAGAACTTGCATTTGATGGAACTTGCATTGAATATAGTATGTGAAGGAGAGGGAATATCAAGGATGACTGAAGGTTTTACCTTGCGTTTTAGTTGCCCTTAGGACTAATTCTCAGATAAAAGAAAACACATGCTGAGTAATTCAAGTGAGAGACTCTAGCAAGTTATTCAAAAGAAATTGTCCATGACATGGTGAAAACTAGCCAGACTATAAACACAAAGCTGGTGTTCCATTGACCAGTGATGTAGTTTGCTTTTCAGGAGATGAAAGTTATTGCCAAGAGCTTTGCTACTTAAAGCATTGTTGGGGCCAGCAGCACTGGATCACCTGGTTGGAAAGACAGTCTTTGTCTCCACTCCAGACCCATTGAATCAGAATCTGCTTTGTTCATGTGCACATAAAGGTTTGAAATGCAGGTGCAAATTCTAGCATACTGGAACCATATCTTTCGTTTTAAGAAATGTACAAAAGCACCATGCTTGTTTAGCATGAGTGACCTTTAAAAAAAAAAAGAGAGATTGCTTTCACCGGAAAATAACGATAACAAAATACTAAACAGTTTCTGTAAGCTTGCTTCAAATCACCTTACTGACTAGATTTCTTTCCCTTTCCAGTGGTCTTTCTTTCCCATTTTAGTAATTGCACACAGGAGAATGGAAATCTGCACAAATCTGGTTACCAGGCTTCAGGGTTTTGTGGTCAGAAATACTGCTCTCCAGTAATATTTTAAAGGAAACATTACTTTCTTTAATTATAAATGGAGGTCATAGCAATTTCTGCACAGACCCCTAAATGTTTTATGATGTTTTTAATGAAAAAAAGGCAAAGGAGCCAGCACGTCAATATATCACACACACCAGAGCAGCAAAAAATTATAATAAAAATCTATGTACTCAACTACATTTTCAACTCGCAGTGAATCTATTGAGAATGGAACCATTTATATAGAGCTAATTTCTTACTTGAGTTCAGGGGAACCTCACTGGGAAGGCCACTGCCCTCTCTCTCCCACTCAGTCTGGTTTTCCTGCCTCTAGAAGTCACCTAAAAATGGAATGCAAAAGCCATCTGTTTAAAAATCAAATCAAGATGTTTTCCAGAGCAGTGGTGCTGATATCACTGTATTGGTTTGCACAGAGGGGTTATTAATCAAAGTTCAATTCAAGTCAACAAGTATTTATTGAACACCTATAATACTTAGGTTTTTTTGATTTATGTGCATATAGTGCTACTGAAAGTTGCTGATTGAGAAGTTTCCACATTGACAATTTTAAAGACAAAAGAGGTGAACTTTCCTTAAAATGCTTCTGATTATGGAGATTTAATCCCACTGTCGGAGTATTAAATTTATGTCTTCTTTCCCCTTGTTTTTAAATATCTGAATCTAGCAGTACTGTTTAAAAGCCTCTTCCTCAGAGAAACCTTTCATGCCCACCCAATCGAACATCAATTTTTGCCCTGGTTATTCCTTCACACGCCCTAGTACTTTCCTTTCATAGCACTTAATACATGCTGCAGTGTTGTGTGTCTTTATTTGCTTGTGCTCTGTCTTCTCATTAGAACAGTCCTCATGAGAACCGGGTCTGCTCTGATTTGCTCTCCAGTGAATCCCAGCTGCTTAGTGGAGTACCCTCCCAGGCAAATAATAACTATTTGTTGAATGAATACACAAAAGTGTTAAACTGTCAAAATCTTTTCTCTGCTCCACTGATTACCTCCTCATTTCAGATGCCCTGATTAAACTTCGTCTTTCTCTGAATTTCTTATTCATTTGTTCATTCACTTAGCAACAGTATGTGTCTGGATAGAATGTGTTTGGTAGAAAAAAATCAATATTTTTTGAGGCCTCCCACTTTAAATCTAAGCTGTTCTAATCATTTCTTGCTGTATTTAATTTCTGATTTTTCTTACTAGTAAACTAGATGATCTCAATAAAGAATTTTTATCAGTTGCTAAACAGTTAAGTTTGATATGTAAGTCATTAGTAACAATATTTCCATTGAAATCACTTGCCTTCTTCTATATTAACCAAATGAATTACATATTTTGAAGAAGAAGCCTGAAAAGACCAATCTATTGTAAAAACACATAAGGAACACAGAAATAGGTGACCAATGTTATGGTATCTACAACACAGCTGCAGCTAGGCTGACAACAAACACGAGGCAAATAAAACCAATGTGCCACAAATAAGGACCATAAATCAAATGGGAAAAGAAAGCAAATACCTCAATCTCAACTTATCTCCAGGTCAAAACCTCAAAGCTGCATTTCAGTGGATATGTTTAACAGGTTCACAAGGAGCAAGACAGAGGTTTGGAGAAATATTTAGAAAAAAAAATCTCAAACACTGTTGTTTCCAAGGGGAAAATAATTCTGCAACAGTCATTTTGACTCTACCAATCTATTAGGCCCAGAAAGGGTGTGAAGAGGGACCTGCATGTACATTCCATAAAATTCCCAGTACAGGATCAAATACCTATTAATGTGGTAAGTGTACTTTTTCATTATACAAGAAATGAAGACCATTTAAGAAAGTTCGGGAAATAAAGAAATAAAGGGCTGTATCCACAATTTCTTTTCTTTCTTTTTTTTTTTTTTTGGAGACAGAGTCTTGGTCTGTCACTCAGACTGAAGTACAGTGGCGTGATCTCGGCTCACTGCAACTTTCACCTCCTGGGTTCAAGTGATTCTCCTGTCTCAGCCTCCCAAGTAGCTGAAATTAAAAATGCCTGCCACCACACCCAGCTAATTTTTGTTATTTGTAGTACAGACAAAGTTTCACTATGTTGGCCAGGATGGTCTTGAACTCCTGACCTCAAGTGATCTGCCTGCCTTGGCCTCCCAAAGTGTTGGGATTCCAAGCATGAGCCACCACGCTCAGCCCTCCATCCACAATTTCTGACATCACCAGGGTTCACAGATTAACTAATAGTAAAAATGGGCAGCAAAATAAGGTTTGTCATCTATTCATCAGTTTAATATACTTGTCTGTTTAGATTACTGGGAGGAGCTTAGCATACTGATTTGAAAAGAGGGCATTGAATGCATTCAAGTTTAAAAGGAATGTTTAATTACAGTTATTTATACTCTCTCACTTTCTACAAGTTCATTGCTAAATAATCAGAGGTCTGAAACTGGAGGAGACTTTGAAAGGCCATTCAGGCCATTACACTGACTGTTTTCTCAGCTCTCTGAAGTCTCACCGGTGGTGGGCTCTGTAATGGACTCACATTCTTATTAACATCCTTTCCATTCCCTTCTGGTTGAGTACTGGCAATATAATACTGGTAACACAGTTTGGAGAATTTCCCTCTACTAAAAGGGTGTATCTGAGTATTCCAAAGTTATCTTTGACACAGACTAGTTGAGGACTGAGACACTTTGGCCAATAAGATATGAGCAGATGCTTGCTATTGACTTTTAGAAAGTTCTAGAGAAGGCAACAGGAAATGAGCTTCTCCCATAGCCACGTGAAGAACATTAGAGATAGTAGATGAGGGAGAGGAAAAAGCAATTCTAGATAATATGGTTGAAAAGATAGATTTTCAAACACTAAGCCTATGACTAGAAGAGGGTAAAAATAGGCAGCAAAATAATAGTGGGTGTGAGCTGCTCCTTGCTGCTTCTCATGAGATATTACAAGAAAGAGATGAGCTTAAACAAGAAGTTTTTAGTTTGCAAGGAGAAACATAAGGGAATGAAGATCGAGTCCAGCAACTAGGTGTTAGGTTATATGATGAGAAAAGGTGATACAACTGTTGTTTTTCTCCCACAGGGGAATATTTCAAGTGGGCTTTGATATATCCACCATCAGTGTGAAACAGATATATGGGTAGAAAAGAAAGGTGAAATATGTCTAGTGAAGAACACTGAGTGTAGTTACTGGCACAAGGAAGTTAATGGGCACAAATAGAGGAGAAGTCCACTATGATTTTGAGGAAATCATATTGCCAAAGAAACCACAGGAGCAGGCTACAAAATTCTATGACTATTCCACCCCTAAACAGATGCTCAGTCCTGAAAATTGACATCAATAGAAATGAAATTGTGAAACACACTTCCAAAAGTAGACCACACATAAAGCAATGGAAGGTGAGAGGCACACACAAACCTGTCAATGAATGGAGCCAGAGGACACAGCAAATAACTGGAAAGGAAGTTTTACCCAGACAGCAGAAAACAGTTAAGAAACTCCTCCCTGCCGACACCCCCAGTGCCAAGTCAAAGTGTATCTCAGTGTTCATGCAGGAGAATTGAATTGTTGCCATTCATCAGAATGGCAGTTTTTAATGAAGTTATACTGTTCCTGAGTCACCACTATGTACACGTGTTCTGGCGAAGTGGGGTAGATAACTTGCCTTTTATGATATGTCAAGATGACAAGGTGCCAACTCCAGACCTGATGGAAAGGATTTAGCATCACCAGAGATCTTGAATGTTGTAATAGTTTGGGATATTTTGGGTTTCTTCCCTTGGGAAACGTGAGAATATTGTGTGTGTGGTTAGAGGGGTGGACTGCAGCTGAGATTCAGATGTCCACCAAAATCCATCCTCCATCTTCTATACATGCCTGGTCCGTGGTTATTTAGCCACATTACATTTTCCAGCCTTACTTGCCATGACTTAAGACCATTTAAGATCTCATTAATAGAGTATGAGGAAAGTGATATCAGAGTACCAGATGGGGACCTTCAAGAGACCTGACTTGCCCCCCTCATACTTTCCTGTCCCTTGCCATAAGTCTGAGTATGGACACATCCACAAGCCAGCTTTAACCATACATTCTGCATACAAGAATGTCCCAGACCAGGGCTTCCCAAACTTCAGTTCATGGCATTGTAAAGTTTAAATAATCTTTCCACAGTACCCCTAGGCCAAAAGAAATATCTAATGATTCAATTTAAAAGCAGTTAGTTTCAAAAAACTTAGTATATCCTAATGATCTAGTAAGCACTTGAAACAACAGTTAGAAATTGAGAGACAAATATTTGCATTTTATTCTTAATCATTAATAATAAAATTTATCCATTTGTTAAGCATCACACAACTTCTCAAATACCACCAACCTCAACACTGATTTTGCAAAATACTAGCTTTTCAAATCAACAATTTCTGAAAACAGCTTCACAAAGATATGCCATCATTGAAAAGGGTGTAGAGTGAGGTCTGACATCGAAACTGATCTTATTTGCATTGTGGGTTTCTGTGTTGGAACAATTAACATTATCCTAACTGATACATAGATTAAACTTTTGAATGACTTTCAAAGAAATATAAGAGAATGTCACATTGAATCAGAATAAGGCATGGGTTTCCCTAATACAGCATTGCCTTTCTTAGGGCTGAACTAAGATGTATAAGGAAGAATAAGGAAGAATGAGGAAGAAAGTAGAAGAACGTGGCAGGCCCCCTCTGGGATATAATCCTCCAAAGACCTCAATGAACCTCCAAATGGTCTTTAAATACACACAAGACTATCACTCCTAGTCTTCTTAGGAGTTGAATGTTCAATAGATAAATCTTAATGAATGTGTAGAAATTTAAAAAACATAAATTTTTTTTTATTAATTCAGCAAGTATTTACTAAACACCTACTATGTACAAGTTACTGGATATCAAAATACAAAATCCAAAGTACCATTACACATAAAAAAATATTCTTTGCAAGCTACCCTTAGGTAGAACAAATCCCCATTCCACTCATGCATTGGATTCTAATACCTCGCTAAGCCAAAACTCACTGTCTACTGTTTTCAACAGAGGGGAAAACATAGATTGGTGTGGGATATTTTTCTTTTGCACCATATTCATCATCCATCTTTACTGGGTTGTTTATTCATCAATTGTGTTATATTTTTCAACTATTAAAGTTGAATCAAAGAAGCTGTTTTTTTCTTTAAAAATCTAAATAGGAAGCTAGAGATTCTGAAAACTGAAAAGGAGGTGAGCAATGTTCTTTATGGCTTCCTTGATTTATCCTTGGGAGTTTTAAGCCCTCTTGTATCTCCTCTCCTCTATAAGCTTAAATCATTAGCTGTGATTCAAACATGTCATGCCTGAAAGTTCTCCCTTTTCCACTTGGGGAACTCTGCCCTCCCCTTCGAGACTTAAGTCAAAAATGACCTTTCCAGTGTAGCCTTCCTCACTGGCACCCAGAAATAGTGATCCCTCCCCTTCTTCAGGCTTTTCCACCACTTTATACACATTCATGTGAATTCAAGCATCCATACTTCTGTTACAGTACTTTTCAAATTATATAACCAGTTTGGGGTTATCTTCGTTTAAATCAGGAGCTGGCCAACTTTTTCTGTAAAGGATCTGATAATAAATGTTTCCGACTCTGTGGGCCATAGGGTCTCTGTAGCAACTACTCGGTTCTGACTTTGCCATGGGAAAGTGGCCATAGACAATGTGTAAATGATGAGTGTGGCATATTTTCAGTGAAACTTTGGCAGCCAGCTAGATTTGGCCAAAGGGCAATGGTGTGAGGATTCCTGATCTAAATCTTTAAGACAAAAAGCCTCACATTGTTTATGAAGTCTCCATAGGTCATTTATCTTCATGGAATTTGCCAGGTCCTCTTCAGCCATTTCTCCAAATTCTGGGTACCATTAAGATCCATTTTTGACTGATAAAATTTTAGACTTTAGTTTACAATATATAACTTATATCCAATATGAGGTGGTTGACCTGCACATTCAGAAAATTATACTCTAATAGGCATACTGAGATATATATATATATATATATAATTTATGTGTGTGTGTATATATATATGTATATATATTTTGTTGTTTTCTTTTGGCTGATAGTATTGACCCATACAGTGTTTTACATTTAACTGGTTAATGTGCGTAAGTAGAGATATTAAACATTTTTTAAAAGATGGTGTTTACTGTTTTTCTTGACAAGTTGGAGGACATGGCTTTACTCTACCTACCTTCCCTTATGGTAAAAAGTCATTGGATCTGAGTAACAGCTGACCCTTTTAAAAGGAGCATGTAATCTCTAGTTTTTCAGTCATTGCTACTCTCTACTGTCTCTCCAATGTTTAGTCCAAATGTTGGTTGCCATTTACCATCTTTCATCTGCCAGCCTCTTGACGTTACCCATCTAGTTCCTGTGGTAATTTGGGTTTGTAACCCTGATATAGTGTTAAGAATTCCTGCCGGGCGTGGTGACTCACGCCTGTAATCCCAGCACTTTGGGAGGCCAAGGCGGGCTGATCACAAGGTCAGGAGATTGAGACCATCCTGGCTAACACGGTGAAACCCCGACTCTATTAAAAAAACAAAAAACAAAATTAGCCAGGCGTGGTGGTGGACGCCTGTAGTTCCAGCTACTCAGGAGGCTGAGCCAGGAGAATGGCGTGAACCCGGGAGGCGGAGCTTCCAGTGAGCTGAGATCCGGCCACTGCACCCCAGCCTGGACAATAGAGTGAGACTCCGTCTCAAAAAAAAAGAAAAAGAAAAAAAAAAAGAATTTCTGGGAGACTCAGACCACAAGTCCTTCACCTTCTCTTCACCCATGCACACTTTATTCTTGTCCTGAACACTCAGGATTAGGTATACCAATTCCTGTGATGGGTGATTTTAAAACTGTATGCCTTGAAGCTGGGAGGGGCTCCAAACTCTCCTTGTGCTCTATATCCATCAAACCATCACTTCTCCTTTCATCCAGCCTTTGTTCCACTTCCTGATTGTCCACAGTCTCTCATGTTATCTCACTTATCTACTCATCAGATTTTTTAAAAGTGCAAATGCCCATTCATTTTTCAATGATAAAATACAGACACCAGCTCTAGGCATCTTCTAGTCTATTAGAAAGTCCATCTGAATGTTTATTGTAGCCATTTGCTATACCAGAACAAATGAGCACATTTTCAAATATAAAGTTAATTTCCTTACTGTTGACACAAGAGCAGTGTTTTTCTTTTTTTTCTTTTTTCTTTTTTCTTTTTTTTTTTTTGATCACTTTTTCACTCACAGTGTTAGGCTGCGCTGAGTTACACCCATTCATCTGACCCACCACCTGTCCTATACTGCACCCTGCATTTGTAACATGGATGGGGGTCAGGGTGCATAAGACCCATAATAGCAGCCAATGTGTGTTGAGCATTGTGTGTACCAAGGACTATCCTACATTCTCTTAACATCAATTATTTTGCTTAATCCTCACAATATGCCCATGGAGCGTATACTATTACTATATTCGCCTTACAGTTGAGAAAACTGTAGCACATAAAGTTAGACAGTCTGCCAAGGTCAAATGGAGGAACAAGGGTTCAAACTCCCGAAAAATCTGATTTCAGAGCATATTCTCCTTACCACTGACCCCTCAGTCCCCACCAGCTCACTGCCAGTAGATGACCACAGAACTGAACCAACGCTCCTATTCAAACAAGTTCAAACCCAAGGTATTGTGAGGAATCTACTAAGTAAGTTATCAAACTGAAATCTCACTGTAATAATATTGCATTCCAGAACTACCCATATTCCTATCTTGCTTTGTAATGAAAAGATAATAAAAATTTACTGTTCCTAGGCTTAAACATCCTGGGATATTGGTAAAATTTTGATGGAAACTTAAAACTGCATTATACTTTTCAGCTTACACTGGGAATGACACTGCTCAAAGCTCTATATTCTCTGGATACTCTATTTACTGAGATTTTTATTTTTTTATGATCAAAGTGGGCATTAGGTTATAGCTGCTTTAAAGTTTTTCTGAGATAAAGATTAAAGTTACGCCTTAAAACAGGGAACTCTGGGACTTCCATTCCCATCTCTCTGTATTATAATGGACCTAAAATTACTTTCTGGGGAGGATCTTGTGTTGCCTGGGACTACTCCTATGGCTCATTGCTAAGCAAAACCAGGTATCCTTCTACCAAGACAAATCTCATTGTTAAACACTTTAACTTCAGCAAGATATTAATTTCAACCTCAGCTTGGCTGAAAAGGCACATGGCTTAGCACTTCCTGACAAAACAGAGCAGCTATCCTCCATGTACTTCTCAAGGAATATAACCTTTAACTCATTATTGATCCAGCAGTATCTTTCAAAAACTTGGCTAATAGAAGATATACCTACAGAGGATTCCTCCAAAGCTATATCTTTGCTCAGACACAGTGGTCTTTCCTTTTGGCATAAATTACACAGAATGTGTATATATGTACTTTTTATCAGAAGTCAGGGATTGCACAGACACGAGGTGTGGGATACTCCACATTCCATCCTGGGATAGATGGCAGATCAGGAGAAAGTGACAAATCTGGACCACATCAGGTTGAATCTGATGAAAAAACTCCTTTTTTCCCCCCCACAGAATTGATTTTCAATTAATTTTATCTTGGCAGATACACTGGTCCATATTGGGGAACTGTACAGGAAAGAGCTGATGAAGGTTATCACTGCGATTAGGATGGACACCATTCATGACATTATACAGCATCCTCTCTAGAAAAACTTATTGGAGAAATTTCTCTTTGGTCTCAATATCAGGCAGGATGGAGCCTCTCCAAGCAATTGGTTTCATTTCACTTATGAACACTATAAATCATGTTTGTCTCCTATCTTGGACTACTAGAAAGCTTAGTGTCAAATATGTGACACTTCTTTACAAAGGAGGTAAGACTTCAGTGATGTGCTGGTTCTACTCCTGACCTTATTTCACTCTTCAATTATAACTTTCTCTTTCCTTCATCTGTTTATTGATTATCTCTTGTTATACTGAACAGATTTCAGTAACACATTTTAGTATGATTTTTTTGGACAAGGAGGGATATAAATAATTTCTTTGGTGTTTTTTTTTTCCCCTGGTGACTTGTTCCACCAATGATCCAGGTAAATTCTGAAAGCCATCCTCTGCTTTTCCTTCTTCCTTGCACCCAACAGTTGATTCTGCTTCAAATTCAGCAACTTGTATCTTGACTGCCATTACTCTAAGCTCAGGCCACCAGCAGCTCTCTCCTTGGCCACTATAACAATTCACCTGTTTCCTCCCGCATGTCTAATCCATCCCCTATCCATTCTCTTCTCTGAGCGTCAGTCGTGCTTGAAATCCTACATTGGCTTCCTTTGTTTGGCCTTAGGATATTGTTTAACCTTCCTCGCAGGCCTTACATGTCCCTGGTAAATCGGAACGAGTGCTCTTTAATTGGGCCCATGGAACATTGCTTTACTTTCTTCCTGTTTTGGACATTTACACATGCTGTTCCCTTTGCCTAGAAACCTCTTGTGCCATGCTCCTGGCAAACTTTTATTCAGTTCTCAATTTAAATGTTCCTTTCTTGGAAGGCTTTGGTGGCATCTTAGATTTGGTTACATATTCCTGTTACACACCGTCAGGAGCAGTTATTACTTGAGAAGTAGATTATCATATTTGATTTCAATTACTTATTGAACAGTTGATTCTCTCTGCCATGCTATAGGACATGGGCTCTGTCTGCCCTGTTTATTGCTCTATTCCCTATGCTAAGCACAGTGCCTAGCCCATTTGAGCATTCAAAAAAAAACTGGTTCATTGATTGAATGAGAAAAAATATGATTAAAGCATCAGAAAGGATGATTTCTGGCTGGTATATCTTTAGTGGACCCACAAATTTCATGAAACAACCTATAAAGTTGCTCTTATTCTTATATTAAAAATTATATTTGTTTACTTCTTGTCTATCCAATTTTCACTTTAAAATCAGGAAGAGGAAAAATGACACAACGTATCATTCCTAGTCTGATCCTTTATTCAGTTGCCATGAATCACCTAGGGTAGTGCAGCAATAGAAGACAAAGCTAGTCTTCAGAGTTCTGTCCTCTTATCAAGGGTTACTGAGTCATTTAGACTTAGAGGAAGGCTTCCGTCTGTGTGAGAGAAAACAGAGGGGAGAGATAACTGCCAAGTAATTCAAAGATACCTTTTACTTACCAAAGTCAATGGTAGTTTCACATCCTCTTGCATAGCCAGTGTAATGCAAGCTAGTTATGACATCAAGCATTTCTGCCTTTTCTTTAAAGAGGTGGTTGTTACATTTTCTGCACACATCATAAAAAAATATAGCATCGGCCGGGCGCGGTGGCTCAAGCCTGTAATCCCAGAACTTTGGGAGGCCGAGACGGGCGGATCACGAGGTCAGGAGATCGAGACCATCCTGGCTAACACAGTGAAACCCCGTCTCTACTAAAAAAATACAAAAAACTAGCCGGGCGTGGTGGCGGGTGCCTGTAGTCCCAGCTACTCGGGAGGCTGAGGCAGGAGAATGGCGTAAACCCGGGAGGCGGAGCTTGCAGTTAGCTGAGATCCGGCCACTGCACTCCAGCCTGGGTGACAGAGCGAGACTCCGTCTCAAAAAAAAAAAAAAAAAAAAAAAAAAAAAAGTATTTGGACTGAAAGTACGTAAGTAGATCTAGGATGGACAAACAAGTATCCTGGCTTCATTTCCTTTATTGTCATATATTCCCAACTCTTGTTTGTTTGTAAACTTTAATAAGATGTTTCTGTTTGATAAAGATGGGGATTACTTAGGTCATGACTTGCATAAAGTGGGGAAACAAAGGGCAGGGTGGTTGAATACCTTCACTTCTGCTAAAACACGCATTTTAAACTCAAGGTTGCTTCTAGAGCATTTCCAGACTAGTGACAACTCTCAATTACTTGCAAAGGGGAAAGGGACTCCTGGTCTGCTGCAGTATACAATTTCACAGACTTGGCTACATTCCATTCCTGGTTTCTGTGAGCTGCTCTGTGCTCTACTGCAGTTACTTTGGTTACTTTCAATCAAAAGAATATGAACTAGTAGAATATGAACTAGTAGAGCAAAAGTTTAGTCAATGAGATATCAAACACTTGGATGTTCTGAAATATAGACTCCTATAAAGAAAGTAGAAAATCACATCTTGAAATTATCTGTGGGAGAGAATCCTTGGGAATCTCCTTAATGACAAATGAAGATTATCTTCAAAAAAATGAAAACTGGGCCAGGCATGGAGGCTCATGCCTGTAACCCCAGCACTTTGGGAGGCTGAGGCAGGAGGATTCTTTGAGGCCAGAAGTTCGAGATCAGCCTGGGCAACATAGCAAGACTACACCTCTACAAAAATAAAAATCAAAAAATTAGCTGAGTGTGGTGGCATGTGCCTGTAGTTTGAGCCCAGGAGCTTAAGGCTGCAGTGAGCCATGATGGTGCTACTGCACGCCAGCCTGGGTGACAGAGTGAGACTCAAAAGGAAAGGGGAAAGGAAAGGAAAAAGGAAAGAAAGAGAAAGAAAGGAGAAAAAAAGAAAGAGAAAGAAAGGAGAAAAAAAGAAAGAGAAAGAAAGAAAAGAAAAGAAAGGAGAGGAAAGAAGGAAGGAAAGAAGGAAAGAAGAGAAAGAAAAAACTGAAGAATACTAAGCATAATTAGAAATGCTGACTCCTGCACATAGGTTCAGCCAAATTAAGTAGCCATCTTTTGCATTATATTAATACATATAGGCATACCACACACTCACCCAATTGTTATCTGTTCCCTTCTAACTGAATTTTATAGATGTTACAATGTCATTAACAGTAAAGCATAATGTTTTTTATATACTACTAAGACACAGAAAATACTGCCAATTAAATGGTAACATGATGCTTTCTTAATACTTATGTTAAATGTTATACTTCTTGAAATTTCTCCCTGGGACTTAGGTAGTTTTTTTAAGTAAAACTATTGTATTAAGTAAAACATGGCTAGCTAAGAAGGTTCTGGGGACCTGGAACTTGCACTCAGTGGTGATTATCAGGATTTGATGAAGTCAATGCATTGGATAATTGACTCAATTATTAGCAGGAAGTTGTACAGAAAAGGAATTACAAATTTTTCTCTTTCTATGAAATAAAGCAATGTTTTTCTTAAGTAGTTATCATCCTTGTGCACTAACAGGGAAATATGAGCTAAATACATTGGTTAATGTACTCCTACAACTTCTTCATACTCAGAGTCCAACACTTTCAAAATTACTTTTCAACTCAGTCTTTTATAACTTGTTATTTTATACAATATCATCCTCTATGGCATCAAGAGCAATGATAATGCAGTAATTTTTAAAGAGTGTTCCACTGTTATCTTTAAGCTGGAAACCATCATTTGGCATATTAGAGCTTTCCTGATCTTGCCAGAGGTGTCAACAGAAGGTGCTCAGACAGCAACCTAATCTTCCTTCCTCCAAAGATCCCTACATGGTTGTCTAGGCACACAACTAGAAATAACAACCATATTAATTCATGCAAAGAATGGCAACTGTGTCATGACTGCTGCTAACAACACTTGCAAATGTAAACTGTATCCTGGATCCCGATTACACAAATACTAAAATGGGAGGTGGTGGCAAGTGGGAAGTTTTTCTTAGAATCAGTAAAATACAAAGTTATACATCCTGGAGCACAAAGTAAAATCCCTACAAGATGGGATCATCATTTTTACTTCTGCTAAAAGAAATGCTCTAACTCAAGGATATTTTCAGAGCATCGTCAAACTAGTTAAAACTCTCAATTATTTGCAAGTGGAGTAGCTCAGTGGTAGGATAATGAACACAAAACCTCAGCTATTCCAACTGTCTGGTTTGGGCACGTGGCTCTTGAGTAAAAGGAACTTCAGAGCAGAGAGTGCTGCACCAAAGGAGGCAAGAGATTCCTGAAGGGTAACACTTTCCATTGCTCCCAGTTACCCAGAGATGGGTGGGTGGAACAGAAAAGGCTTTAAACACAAATACTATAAACACATAATTGCCTTACCTCACCTCTTCTTACAAATAATGAGGATGACGATGACGCAAGTTGCACTCTTTTGAAATGCCCAAGAAACAAACCATTTAAGTAGGTGTGTGGGTTGACAAAACACTTCTTATACACCATCTTTAAATCTCTCAAACTTTTTGAGTTAATTCACGAGCTCCTTCAAACATAAAATCTAGGAATGAGAGTAATCATTTCAATGGGAACAGGGCAGACATTTCTAGCCTGGCAGATCCCTTACACATGTTATCTTAGACTCTGCCTTCTGACAAAGAATGTTGGCAATGCAACCAGCCTCTCCTGTTCTCTGCTCAGGGTCCTTTCTTCCTGCCTTGGTGGTCACTGGCTGTTGCTGGGGAACTTTCTGGAACTGCTCTCTACCTACTATCTTTTAATTCAAGATCCTTCCCTAACCCAGTTGTCTATATCCCAGCAGGAGGTCAGGACTGTGGACTGTTTTGTCTGCAAAACTCTGGGGCCATGGCTAGCTAAGAAGGTTCTGGGGACCTGGAACTCACACTCAGTGGTGATTATCAGGATTTGATGAAGCCAATGCATTGGATAATTGACAGCTCAATTATTAGCAGGAAGTTGTACAGAAAAGGAATTACAAATTTTTCTCTTTCTATTAAATAAGGCAATGATCTTTCTCTTAGGCCTTATACTTGGAAGACAACTTCATTTCCTAAGAAAGCAAACAAAAAATATTTCCACTGTATGTTCATTATTAGGAAATGGTAGGTTTTAGAATTGTCAAAATAAACCAGAATGAACAAAATTAGACTTTTAGGAAATTTACAGTGATGCTAAAATGTATTGTACCCAGTGGTAATTTAATTTCCTTATCAGTGTCTCCCAAGAGAAACTGGGAACAGAATGTGTCCAAGTCCAAGAATTCCTGAAGAAAACGCAGAAAAGGAGCTAATTGCTAATTGAAACAATTGGTACCAGACCACGTGAGTTCAGATAATACAGATACAAAGGGGCAAAGGCAAGGAAATGATCAGTGAGAAATGAGAACACGAAGAAAAAATCAGAACAAAAATAAAGCAAATGACAGATAACTTTATAATGTGATTCGTTTCCAAATAAACAGCAAGTCAGAACAAAACCACAGGAAAATAAACTGGCTCTCAATGATGCTGAATATCTCATATAAAGATCTCTACAAAATCAGATATATATGAAATAAAAATACCCTAAAATTCAGAAAAAAATGTAAGGTTGTAGCTGAGAAAGAACACAGAAGATCTTACACAGTGTGTATAATTTTTACACCATTATGTTGACATGACTCTGCCCTCAAAATAGAATATCGAATATCAATTTTCTATATAAGATGGTTAGAAAAACCATTAGCTTTTTTTCCCTTTTTGAGACAGGGTCTCACTCTGTTACCCAGGCTGGAGTGCAGTGGTGCTATCGTGGCTCACTGTAGCCTCGAACTCCTGGACTGAAGTGATTCTCCTACCTCAGCCTCCTGAGTAGCTAGGACCACAGGTGTGTATGACCATGCACGACTAATTTTTTTATTCTTTATAAAGACAGGGTCTCCCTGTGTTGCCCAGGCTGGTCTCAAACTCTTGGGCTCAAGCGATCTTCCCACCTCAGTTTCCCAAAGTGCTGAGATCACAGGTATGAGCCACCACTCCTGGCCACCATTAGCTTTTATAACGAAGTATTGTTATTTAATACCCCATAACAATTAGAAAAAACAAAACTTACATATAAGAAAATCTCTTAATATCAAATGTTAAATGAAGATATAAGATTGAGAAACTTGCCTGAGAATCTGCATTTGTAACAAGCTTCCAGGTAATGCTGCAGCTACTGTTCTGTGATTTGAGTAGCAAGGTTCATCATGTGGCCTCTATTTTTGGTGGAGTCTTTCACCAGTGATATGAGGACTGAAACGATGACCAACTTCTAGTTCAAGTCCATGTCACTAATTTGAATCTGGTCTCATTTACAGATCTTGACTTAAGTTACTCAATGTCCCAATAATTCTTAACCTCTACAAGAGTCTGTTCTTTTATTTAAAATTATTATCATAATCAAAACACTGAACAGCTGCCTGCTATCTGTGGGGTGGCAAGTTAGATTACAAAAGAAAATACTGCCTCTTGCCACCTAGGAGTTTATAATCTAACACAAAAACATTGATGTTGGTGTGTATGTGACATTCCAAAGCATGTCTTTAAAACATATCCAAATCAAAGATTTATTTTAAGAATTAAGGGGGGAAAGTGAATATAAAATTTTTTGGAGCTGGGCCCAGTGGCTCACGCTTGTAACCCCAGCACTTTGGGAGGCCAGGTCAGGTGGATCACGAGGTCAGGAGTTTGAGACTAGCCTGGCCAACACAGTGAAACTCCGTCTCTACTAAAAATACAAAAATTAGCTGGGCATGGTGGCAGGCGCCTATAATCTCAGCTACTTGGGAGGCCGAGGCAGGAGAATCGCTTGAACTCAGGAGTTGGCGGTTGCAGTGAGCCGAGATTGCACCACTGCATTCCAGCCTGGGTGACAGACTCCCTCTCAAAAAAAAAAACCAAAAAAAAAAACCATTGTTAAAAATGGAGGTGACATTGTTAGAAATGGAGGTAATTTAGCTAGGAAACTTAAATTGAGATATATATTATAGAGCTGTCAGTTTTCTTTTGGACCATCTCTTGTGAAAGGGCATGGCATTTCAGAAATGATTTTAAATCAGTTTTGCTAGGCTGCTAGTGAGAGAGAAATTCCAAGGAACAACAAGAAATAAGGCTACAGGTGTTAATGTTGTTCCTAGTGGTTAAAGCAGACATGGACTTAATACCGACAGTGGTCAAGATGGCAGAGAACTTAAGAATAGCTGCTGGTAATTAATTTTTGAAATTAAATATTATTTTGACTCTCAGATATAATTGAAGCACTTCCTAAAATTATACCACTAAATTTTCTTCTAAAAGCTTTATACAAATATATCTCTTAATAAATGAAATCAAAATAGTATTAGGATTGATTACTTGCATCTGAAAAAACAAGATGGACTTGATATGGATTCTTGACTTCCTTGCTGTCATAGCCGTACAAGTCTTTAAGTGGTAAGAAAATAATCCTGCCAAGCCTTAGAAAGACTCAAGAGTCTGGAAAGAGAGCCAAGATGTTCGAAATATCTTCCCATTCCCACTGTTCTTCTTTCTGTCAAACTCATAAAAATGTACACGATCTGTACACATTTGTAAAAATACACTCTATTTATGTCAAAGTAAACTTAAATTGGGGGCTTTATGTGTCTTTCACGTAATGCAGCTCATTGTTTCCCTGAGAAATGGGGATGAGATATTTTGATACCTGGGGCAAGGCTAACATTATTCAATTTGAATGGGGTAATTAAGAACAGATTCTTACCACGAACCCTTGATTGGTTTAAACTGAGCTACAATACACTAAATACTCCTCCTTCCTGAGATTTTGAAATTTAGTATCTTTTAACATGGAAAAGGCAAAAATCATTTCTCTCCTGAAATAAGACGTAATTATAGCCTTCGGAGGCTAGCTGTAGCTACAGGACTAAACTCAGGAAGTTATCGAATTATGACGCTCCTTTACTAGGCGAACTGGTACTTCATTTTCATGTTGGATGAAGTCTTAATATTTAAAACAAATTTTGCTCTAAAATGAAACAACTGGTATTTTTAAAGCGTTTCTGAAATGCAAGAAAAAGTATTTAATTAAAATATTTGAAGCTGAGTCCCCGGCTCCTCCACTTAACTCACTCAGTGATTTTGACCATCTCTTAGATTGAGTTTCCTCATTTGTAAAGTTCCTCGGAGACACGAACCAAGGCTTAAATGAGATAACACATATGAATGCCCTTAGAAAAGTACAGGATGCTGTAAATATGTTTGTTTCACATTAGTTTTGGGAACAGCAAGAGCAGCACCTATAAACAACCATAAAGTAAGACACATTGACATATATTTAGCCTAAGCATGGTCAACTATCAATTTATGAGTATTGCAATTCCCACATCCCCTTTGTAGGGATTTTTTTGGAGGATACCACTCCTGGTATGAATGTTTCAATCAGTCAGGAGACAGAAACCACACTGGAGAGTTTAACAGACAGGATTTAATGTCAAGAATTGTAAGCCAGATCTTGGGGAACTGAAAAGGCAAAAGAAGAACACAAGTATTATAAGGTAATAATTTCGAGGAGCAACTCTCGCTCATAAGCTGGGGAAGCAAAGGGATGAAGCTGGAATTCTTTTAACAGGAGCTTGCAAGGGTATCTTGTGGGGCTGGGATCCGGGCCTCTGAAGGAGTCCACCTGGTAGGTGCTGGAGGCTCTGAGGCTGCTTCCGAGAGTGTTGGAAAAACTTTAACTTGGAATCAACTGCTGCTTTTGAAACAAACTGCTGCTGCCTGAATGAAGAAGCATGGCTGACATAATGCTCACAGAAAGGGAAGCAAACCTGCTCTTTGCTTATCCTGCCTCCCAGTCAGTCTCCAGTGTCCCCATAGGCAGAGCCAATAGGTGTCCAGCTGGAAATGATGAATGTGGTTGCAGAGTTTTGGGGTCAGCAACACAAAGCAGAGAGTAGAAAGTTACACTTGAATTTGAGTAACAATATTTTAATAACCAGCATATCCAACTTTCAAATATATTTTGCTTTTCAGGAGACTGTTTAAAAAACATGTACATTTCAGTGTTTTTGTACTTGTACACATTATTTAATCACAGTTCCTACGACTTATTATCATATTTGATTTGATCCCCCCAGGTCATAGTACCAAAATGCCACTGATTGTTCCAAAGATGCTGTGGGCCATGCTTCCAGTGTTTATTCTACTCAGGAAATAAGTCAAAGAACCCATCATCCATCAGGTGTTGCAAACCAAACAATGCAAAGGTTAAATCAATTAACATCTTCAATCATATCTACACTCAATGAAATACCTGCTAATATATTTATATACATTTAATTACTATTCTAATATTATATGAGGTAACTATACTTACCCATTTGAATGCTTATTTGGCAAACACTGAACTACGTGATTTGCATGTTACATCATTAACCCCTTCAGAGCTATTGTTATCTGCGTTTTACCTAAGAAATGCCAGCTTTAAAAGGCTAGGTGTCATGTTCAAGATATTATCATTGGTGTGTGGCAATGCAGGGATACAATCTGGTCTGAATGACTCCCAAGCCTGAGATCTTTGCTCTACAGCCCACTGTTTGCATGTTAATTTTATATGGAATACCCACTTAGAAACTGGCACAGAATGTTTGCATAAGGAGATACGGAAATACTGCTTTGACACAATGAGACTAATTTTCAAGTGATAGTAGTTTTAGGAAAGTTGAAAAAATTAGCTTAATTATAAGAAATTAGTTAATTCATATGTAGTTTTAATTTTAAAACTTGGTACAATTTGAAGACAGTAAAAAGCATCAAGAAAAAAATAGCTTTGGAATTGCCAAAAGTGTCACAAACTCTCCATACAAAATCACCATAGCAGAGACTGATAATCTGTCCATCAAAATCCATTATTTTTTCCTTGGGCACTGAATTAGACATTTACCAGGCTTTCCGGCAGTTAGATGTGACCACACGGCTGAGTCCTAACCAATAGGATTATGAGTGATGTACGGCACTTCCTGATCTGGTCCATAAAACCTCCAACTATTATTTATCTATCTCTTTCTTCTTCCTCTGGGTGGAGACAGATGACATCAAGATACCAGGTGATAGAGTAAACCCAACTTGGAAACAACCTGGATAGCTGAATCATCCTGTGAAAGATACCTGCCTGGCGACCTCAACCCTAACCTGGGCTCTTCTGTATGAGACATAAACTTCTATTATGACTGAGCCATTTCATATTTCAGTGTACAGTAGTCACCTCTTATCCATGATATTTTTTCCCATGGTTTTCATGGATACACGATCAACCGTGGTCCAAAATGTTCAATGAAAAATTCCAGAAATAAGCAATCTATAAGTTTTCAGTTGTATGCTGAGTAGTATGTGGAAATCTTGTGCCATCTTTCCCCTGACATGAATCATTCCTTTGCCCAGTGTATCCATGCTGTAGATGCTACCCACCCATTAGTCACTTAACAGAGCTTGGTGACCAGATGTACTGTCATGGTATCACAGTGTTTGTGTTCAAGTAAACCTTATTTTACTTCATATTGTCCCCAATGTGCAGAAGTAGGGATGCTGACAATTCAGATATGCCACAGAGAAGCCATAAAGTGCTTCCTTTAAATGAAAAGAAAGTTCTCTACTTAATAAGAGAAAAAAATGTATGCTGAGGTTGCTGAGATCTACAGTAAGAACAAATATTTCATCCACGAAGTTGTGAGAAAAAAATGTTAGTTTTGCTGTTGCACTTCAAACTGCAGTAGTCACAATTTGTGATACATTTTATTACAGCATATTATTACCACTGTCCTATTTTATTATTATTGCTGTTAATCTCTTACTGCACCTAATTTATAAATTAAGCTTTATCATAGGCATGTATGTGTAGGAAAAAACACAGCATACATAGGGTTCAGTACTACTTGTGGTTTCAGGCATCCACTGGGGATCTTGAAATATATCACTTGTGGATGGTGGGGAGACTACTGGATTTATTTCCACTGCTTAATTCATCTTTAACATATGCATGAATTTTAGTAATTATATTCATAACAATACGAGAAATAATGATAGCAGTTAATATTTATTACGCTCTACTAAAATGTTAGAAACTGTTCTAAGCATATTACTTAGATTTATTAATGAAAGACCTTGCAAGGCTCCTCTCAGAACCTCTCTACACTTTACACAAGCCACAAATGAGCCTAGATGTTCTACAGTACAGATTCGACTAGGGGAAGAAAACAAGAAAACAGAGCAAGATGTATCTGCATCGAAGATAACTGATAAAAGTACTGACGTCTGATAGCTTGATGGCAAAGGAAAAGGCAGAAGGAGCCAGGTGCGGTGGCTAATGCCTGTAATCCCAGCACTTTGGGAAGCTGAGGCAGGTAGATCATCTGAGGTTAGGAGTTCGTGACCAGCCTGCCCAACATGGTGAAACTGCCTCTCTACTGCAAATACAAAAATTAGCTGGGTGTAGTGGCGCTTACCTGTAATACTAGGTATTTGGGAGGCTGAGGCAGGAGGATTGCTTGAACCCAGGAGGCAGAGGTTGCAGTGAGCTGAGATCGCGCCACTGGACTCCAGCCTGCGCGACAGAGCTAGACTCCTTCTCAGAAAAAAAAAATGCAGAAGGAACACAAACCATTTAAAAAAAAAAAGTGCAATCTGGAGCAAACTGGTATAGGGCCATAGCTCCAGCAACCCACTGAAGAATCACAGTATAATTGCTCCTTTCAATAGTTGATGTTCATGATAATGATTATGTTATCAAAAAGTTAAATCACATTCCCTAAGTTCTGCTTAAGAAAGTAGGAAAGTGTTACAATATGCATGGGAATATTTCTTTTTTTTTTTTTTTTTGAGACGGAGTCTCACTCTGTCGCCCAGGCTGGAGTGCAGTGGCCGGATCTCAGCTCACTGCAAGCTCCGCCTCCCGGGTTCACGCCATTCTCCTGCCTCAGCCTCCCGAGCAGCTGGGACTACAGGCGCTCACCACCACGCCCGGCTAGTTTTTTGTATTTTTTAGTAGAGACGGGGTTTCACCGTGTTAGCCAGGATGGTCTCGATCTCCTGACCTCGTGATCCACCTGTCTCGGCCTCCCAAAGTGCTGGGATTACAGGCTTGAGCCACCGTGCCCGGCCTGCATGGGAATATTTAAATTCACATGGGCAACATTAAAAAAAAAATACTACTGCCTAAGGGATGTGCTTCAGTTAGCTGTTAAATTTACTTAAATGAGCCAGGTGCCATGGGCTCATGCCTGTAAACCCAGCACTTTGGGAGGCTGAGAGGGGGGAACTGCTTGAGCTCAGGAATTCAAGACCAGCCTTGGCAACATGGCAAAACCCTGTCTCTACAAAAAACAAACAAACAAACAAAAAACAAAAGAAATCAGCTGGGCATGGTGGTGCATGCCTGTAATCCCAGTTACTTGGGAGGCTGAGGCAGGAGGATCACCTGAATCTGAGAGGTCAAGGCTGCAGTGAGCTGCGATTGCACCATTGCACTCCAGCCTGGGTGACAGCGAGACTCTGTCTCAAAAAAATAAAAGAATTATATTTGTATGAAACAACCAATTTCTAAAATTGTGGTATATTCCCATGCATTTCTCCAAGAAACCACCCTTTGAAACATCACAACTGTAAGTTCTGTAGCAAACTCAGATGACATTTAGGCTTGATACAATACAGAGTATCAGGAACAGCCCTCATTTTTTAAGACACTCCCATTTTATGGGAAACAAACACCCTCTTCAGCTGATGTGAATTACAAGTGCCCATTCTCACAAGCTGTTGCCTAGGCTCACAGTCCTTGCTGACTTCCCACTGTTGTCATTCTGGGGTAGCTACTGCGGTCTAAATGATCTGAATTGCTTTCCTGCTGGGATTAGTAACCGCCACACTACCAAATTGTACTGTGCAATGGGCCTGGAGGTTGCATTTAGATTACATTTCATTTCTATACTTGGGAAATGAATGCCTTAATTTTCCTCTTATGTTAAAATTGATAAGGCATGGAAAAGAAGATATATGTTCATGATAGTGATTTTATAAAGTGGTTATGATTTTCTTTATAATAGCAATGCTTATACCATCAAATGTGCATTTGTGATTTAGACTGGCCAGGCTATGGAAAAAAAGAGACTGACAAGTAAAAACATTGGGAATGGGCAACAATCCCAACTACAAGGCAGATAAAAGAAGCTGCTTCCCCTGACATAGCAAGGAAATGTCAAGAGAGTGCAAATTTGGTAATCATATTCTTCCAATTCCTCCCTCCAAATGCACTGAGACCTATAAACAGCTGAATCCATTATTCACAAGATAAAGGCCAAGGAAAGAACTAAGGCTATTATATCAGAAGCAGTGCAGTCGTACCTGGCAAAACATATGACTGATGCCATTTTATGGCATTACAAATCTTTTTTTCTTTTTTGCACGTGTATACACTAAACAGCTGTCACTTCTTTTTATACCTGTTATGAATTTTTTAAAAGTGCTATCAAAGCACTTGTTTTACTATCTTTTTACTATCTTTCTCCCCTGCCCCTTTTACAGTTGGTCTCAGAGAAACCTGAATGCACATCCTAAAGCTCATTAGGCAGGGGAAGAATAAAGTCCAGTGGTGTGTAGATGCTCTGTAGGGATTCAGGATATTTGTATGTGGTATAAACCATGGGGAGCAAAATAAAATTCTCTAACACTAAAATAATGTAATTATGAAAATATTTTACCTTTAGTGTAAAATGTTTGAATTAGTCATTTTCTAAATCAGGAATTTTAAAAATATTTTATGCTTCTTATTAAACTATTCATTCTTATAGAAAAGTACACAAACTGTACCTGTACAGCTCCATGGATTTTCACAAGCACTTGTGACCCTCATTCAGATTAAGAAATAGAACATGACCAAGAAACAGAAGCTCCCCTTGCAGCCATTACCTCCACTCCCCTAACTTCTAGCACCGGAGATTAGTTTTGCATATGTGTATATCTACACTGGTATCAAACAGTATGTACTATTACACATGTGGGATTCATTCATATTGTGGCATGCAGTTACACTTTGTTCATTCTCACTGATGTTTGATTTTCCATTGTTGTGGGTATATCCTAATTTATCATGTCTAACACTGATGGGCCTTTGGATATTTTCCAGTTTGGGATATTAATAGTATCACTATGAGATTTTTTTCTTTTTTTTTGTGATGGAGTCTCGTTGTGTCACCCAAGCTGGAATGCAGTGGCACAATCTCAGCTCACTACAATCTCCACCTCCTAGGCTCAAGCAGTCCTCTTACCGTAGCCTCCCGAATAGCTGGGACTATAGGTGTGCACTGCTATGCCCAGCTAATTTTTTATATTTTCAGTAGAGATGGGGTTTCCCCCATGTTGCCCAGGCTAGTCTCAAACTCCTGGGCTCAAATAATCTGCACCCTGCCCTGGCCTTCCAAAGTGCCTATGTATACATAGGAATGGAATGAACGGGTGATAAGATGTGTGCATGTTCAGTAGATAGTGATAGATTTCCAAAGTGGTTTTACCAAGTTATATTCCCACCAACAATGTATGGGTGTTCTGATTGTACCACAGCCTTGTGAAAACTTGGTATTGTCTGTCTTTTTCAATGTAGCCATTCAGGCAGGTGTGTGGTATAATCACATTGTGGTTTTAATTTGCATTTCCCTGCTGACTGATGATACTGAACAGAGTGACACTTTTTTATATATTTTCAAATAAATATATATTTTACAGACTCCTGAGACAGTAAAGGATTTCAGATGACCCAGTCCAAAGGCAGAAACTGTATGGCATACCTATCCGATGGGAGTGTCCACACCTTCACAACATGCTGCTAATTGGGTACCTAAGCTCGATTTAGCTTCAGAATCCTTCCCAACACAATCCTCACACAATCTCTTCCAAGCAATCAGAATAAACTCACAGGAAGAATCTTACTGACCAGAAGGAGATTATCAAAAGCAGAGACACAGAAAGAGTGAAAAAGGCTGAGATAGACAACCCTAAGACCTGCCATCAAAATGGAGGAAAATAAGATCCCCATTCATAATACTTTTTAAAGTGGATATGATGTACTTTATAGTAGCAACATTCAATTCATGGAACTGAGTGACACCAGGCAAGTTATTTCATCTCTAGAAAATTAGCTGGGAGAATTAGCTGAGGAAAGATCTGTATTGTTTCCAGTTCTATTCTCCTTCTCCTTGCTCAAAGAGGGCCTTCTGTTGTCACCTGGGGACAAATCTTTCATGATTTCTAGTCCATCTGTTCTTGAATTAGTAGGCTTTTTAAAATCGTCCTGAAGATGGCAGGAGTTTAGGCAGTTAATGAATCATCAAAAGAATAAGACTTTTCCTCCATTTTTGCCTAAAGCAAGACAGTTACATTTGGGTCAAGTAAGTCATCTTTAACCATGAAAGAGGAGGAAGGGGAATGCGACCCAATAATGGAATTGTGAGAAGAAGCCAGTTCATTTCTCCTGTCACTTACAATGGTGCATATCACCTGTGAAATGTTTTAAGAAGTACTCATTTACTCACTGAGTCCTTAACAGAACTCCCCAAATGGTTTCATGACCAACAATGAAGTCAACCATTGGCCAATGGTAAAACATTTCTCCCACCCAAAGAAAGCAATGCAGAACAGAGGGGAACTAAGCTCATGATCTTGGCAGCTCCTTTTAGCCACTTCTGCGTGGTTTCAAGCTTCCTCGTCTTCCACTCCCTCAACAGGTTCTACCTCTGTGCTATCTACCAATCCTAGAGGAGTCCTCTTCTCTTGTCTAGCAGTTCTAGTGCAGTGTCGCAATCCCGGCTCACTGCAACCTCTGCCTCCTGAGTTCAAGTGATTCTCCTGCCTCAGCTACCCAAGTAGCTGGGATTGCAGACATGCGCCACCAGCACCAGCGAATTTTGTATTTTTAGTAAAGATGGGGTTTTACCATGTTGGCCAGGCTGGCCTCAAACTCCTGACCTCAGGTGATACACCTGCCTCAGCCTCCCAAAGTGTTGGGATTACAGGCGTAAGTCACAGCGCCCAGCATGAAGCAGTTCTTTATACAAGCTCATGGCATCATAACTGAAATTCTAAAATTGAGAAAGCTCTGAATAGCAAAATATATATTCAATATATATATATATATTTTGAACATGTATATTATATATACTTTTCTTTTTTTTTTTTTTGAGGCAAGGCGGATCCTTGGCTCACTGCCAGCCTCTGCCCTCCGTTCAACCCATATCTGCTGCCTCAGCCTCGCTGCGGCTAGTTGGATTTTCGATTACCAGGCATGGCCACCACGCCTAATTTTTGGTATTTTTTTTTTTTTTTTTTTTTTGTGTTGTTTTGTTGAGCACAGAGTCTTGCTCGTCGCCCGCGGCTGGAGGCAGAGGGCGATCTCAGCTCACGCAAGCTCCGCTCCCGGGTCACGCCATGCGCCTGCCCGTCAGCCTCCTGAGTAGCTGGGAGAGCGAGCCGCGCAACCATCTCGCCTGGCTAGTTTTTTGTATTTTTTAGTAGAGACGGGGTTGCACCATGTTGGCCTAGCTGGTCTTGAACTCCTGACCTCAGGTGATCCACCCGTCTCGGCCTCCCAAAGTGCTAGGATTACAGGTGTGAGCCACCGTGCCTGGTCAATCTAAATATATTTCATGGCAAGAACCTTTCCTGAACTGATGTGGGGATATCTGCCATCTTAGACCATTTTGTGAGGAGATTCATGCATTTTGCTGCAGAAATGCTAATGTGCTTGCTTAGGGAGTTCTGGCCCAGACTAGCCTGGGAGTGGTACCTAATTTATGGCATCTGTACTTATCTTTCAAAATCTGAAAAATTTTAAATGTTTTCATAAATCTGCATCCAAAAATGTTGGTTTAAGGATTGTAGAACCTGTACCATGCTTACAACAGACATCATTCTCAAACTTCATGTCCTGAGTGTTTACCCTTTATTCTGAATTATTTTAAAGAGTTATAAATCAAAACAAAGAGCAAAACTTGTTTTGCTTAAATAGAGCAGCCAAAATATAAAAATGTTAAAGTACCCAGGGTGGAAGAGGATATGGGGAAACAGGGATCCTCATACACTCTTGGTGGGAATGTATGTTGGTACTCAAAGAAAATTACAAATAGCCTTTCAAAAAGTAAATGCATTTTGATCCAGCAATCCCACTGCAAAGCATCTACGGAAAGAATCAAGAAAGTATGCCGGCCGGGTGCGGTGGCTCACACCTGTAATCCCAGCACTTTGGGAGGCTGAGGTGGGTGGATCACAAGGTCAGGAGTTCAAGACCAGCCTGGCCAAGATGGTGAAACCCCGTCTCTACTAAAAATACCAAAAAATTTAGCTGGGCATGGTGGCAGGTGCCTGTAATCCCAGCTACTTGGGAGGCCGCTTGAACCCAGAAGGTGGAGGTTGCAGTGAGCTGAGGTTGCGCCACTGCACTCCAGCCTGGGTGACAGAGTGAGACTCCATCTCAAAAAAAAAAAAAAAAAAAAAAAGAAAATATGCCAAGGATAGGGCATATTGAATGCAATAAAAAAAAAAGATTTAGCAATAAAAGATTAAATAAATGTTGATATAACTACGCAAAATAATACAGTGTTGCCTTTAAAATAACAAAAATGATATAGATCTATACATAATGATATGGAAAAGTTTCTAAGATAAAACAAAGTGAAACAATTTTCAAGACAGTAATATATAACAAAATATGTATATAATATATATATAGTTTCTAAGGATATACTTATTTCTAGATAATACAATTTTCTCATTACACATATTTTTACAAAAACTCATAGGTGCTTATGTTAAGCACAGGAACAAGAGAAGGAAGCTTTCACTTTCTGATGTACATGTTTATTACCTTTTTTTCTTTTCCATGTGCATATTTTGCTCTTCTTATTGCTTTCCAGTAAGTTTGTGGAATTCTCACAGGCTCAGGTATAGCATAGGTCATCAAGTATCTTTTCTGAGACTAGAAGTGCCATAAGGTGAAGCCTCTAGTCACCAAAAATCCTCATTAATCTTGGCTTCTACTAACTCTTAAGATAGACCCAAGACCTGTCAGTAACAAAAATCTCTTTAAATGATACTATGGAATTCCAGAAACGATGTTCCACCAAATAAATCCAATAATCACCTCCAACCACCCCTTAAATGTTACCTGTGCAAGGCATATTGACTCTACTTTAGCCTTTCTAATCCATGATTTCAATTGCATGATCTGTGCTTCAGCTCTGAGTATGGTGCAAAGAGCTAACAGGAGTCTAGCATTAATTAATGGACTTGAATCTCAACCTTAGTGTAATGATCCAAGTTTCTCTAATTCCCATTTCCATATCTCACCGGACATGTGAGAGATGGCTTAAATCTTGGTATATAACCCTGTGTGTTGTCCGTTTTGACACTTGACCGAGTGGCTATGGGAATCTCCTAGTTTAAATGGAACAGTAGCACAGGATGAAAACTTCTATGGAGCCTTCCCACTTGCCTAGTGTTAGAATTGGATAAGGCAATAAAAATAGCAGAGTTATCTTTCATTATCAGATCACAAATACTATGTTTAATACCACTCCTTCAGATCAATAGAAACATAAAACAATTTGGTTGGTTATACTACTGAAAGGTACATGTGTTCTTGAAAACCAGATCTCTGGCTATACTTCAGGCTTTATTATTCTGAGCTTGAAGTCTTCTCTGCTTTTCCTAAGCCATTCACCTTCAAACATATACGTGTAAATGTAAGCACACCCCAGCCTTCAACTAAATTCTATATCTAGAACACACTTCTTCCTGGTCTCTGCATGCTGGCTCCTTCATGTTATTTAGATCACAGTTTAAATGGCACCTGGATTTGTTCCTCTGTCCAAGCACTGTAACATTTAAAAATCTCTGTATATTACTTGTCATTTATTTCCTTAACTTGCTATTTATTCAATGATTGCTGATTTATTTCTCATTCCCCAGGATGTAAATGTAAAAACAGATGTTGTCTGTTTTGATTGTCACCATATTTAAAGTGATAATCACTTTGCCACTTTGGAGGGATATGACAGTCAATCCAGGGATGAGTGAATGAATGAGCACTTTGTCACCTCTCATCCCCTAAAAGCGTAGCTAGGTGTTTTTGTGGTAAAAAGGCAAAGCAGATATCACTTTTGTTTAGTAGAAAACCGGCCAGGTGAAACCAGGAAATGATATTTTAAAGTAGACTAAGACAGTAGGTCAAGAAGCCAAGGTAGTCCATAAGGAAAAGCATTTATGAACAGCTACTAATGTCTTCCCATGCCTTTCCTGCATGTCCAAGTCAGGGGACTGCACACACAAATGAAGGAAAGCAGGATGGAGGTAAGTCAAGCTCTGTACTTACAGAAGTACATTGTACTTCTGCAATGCACCACATTCAGGTCTATGATTGCCGAGACCAGGAGAACCGAAAAAGGAGAGCAAAGGCCAAAGGGAAGGACTCCAGTGACCTTCCATGGACAGACTGACATCAAGAAAACCTTTACACAAATGTTTGGGCATCTTCTACTACACAATGAAAGTTTTTTTTTTTTTCTTTTTAGTCCTGAAAATACTCATGAGAAAGGTAGAGGAAAATTGACAGTAATGGAACAATGTTAATAGTATAATAATATCTAAGAAGATATAATTTGATTCAATGATACATATGCATCTTAATCTTGGTATTTTTCAGATGAACTTTTTCCCCCGGTAAGTTGTTCTTTTCTAAGACGTTATAAATGAAATGCTTCACTCAGAACATTCACGTTCTGTTACATTAATATTTTTCCTTTGAAAGCTTGTCTTGACAATCTAGCCCTCCCTTTTCCCAAGGTTGCAAAAATACCTATAAATGTCCTCAATAGGTCTGTGTCTCCTCTGAAACAAGGATGGACAGGTAACACTGGACTTTCGTTAAGAAGGCAGAAAAGGTAAGCGGGGGCCAATTTTCCTCAGGGATGTCAGACAAATGAACTGCTGCATTTAAAGCCAAGGGCTCTGGGAGTGCCTACCTGTTCTGTTACCATCTTCCCTTTTATGCTCACCACCTCCAATCATGACTACTTAATCACTTATCACTCACAGGCTCACTCTTGCAAGTATTCTCTGTGCTAGGTACACAGCCAAGCACTGAGGTTGCAGCAGGGAATGGACCCAAGCCTCGGCTTTCACATGGTTGATACTACAGCCACTGAAGGTAGGGATGTCATGAGGTTGCAACATCTTAAATATCTTAGAGGAAAACATTCTTTAAAATTTCTTTAACAACAAGCCTAATAAAATGAAGAACATTTTGCAGGGGAAAGGGGTTGATGTTGAGGAGGAAGATAATATGTTAGGCATTAACACTGGATTTATTCAGAACAATTATTAATAACAAGCACATGGTAAATGTATAGGATTGGGGTCAGTAAACTACTTCTGTAGAGGACCAGATCACAAATATTTTAGGCTGTGTGGGCCAATCTCTGTTCAACTACTCAACTTTTCCATTGTAGTGCAAAATCAGCCATAGACAATGTGTAAATGATCATAGCTGTGTCCAATAAAACCTTATTCGCAAAAACAAGTGGCAGGCTGGATTTGACCCACCAGCCATAGTTTGTCAATTCTGATCTAGGTTTATCTTTTCCCAGCAATCCTTTACAATGAAGAAGCTAAGCCTTATACAGGTGGACTTCTTTACCCAATGTTTCACAGGTAGGAATTGCTCTCACTCTGCACCACTGACCTCACCTTCTTAGAGAATAAAGCCATCCATTAGAAAAATAAGCATGAATAATACACCATGATAGAGATCTCTAACTTCTAAGTTATGTGCTACAATTTGGGTAACTATGATTAAGAGATGCTGACCAGTGAGAGCCAAGGGGTTATGAAAATCTTTCCGGAAAGTAGACTGAAAGAATTCCTGTCCTAGAATATCAACTCTCCTTTCCACTGCCTGTCTTTGCCTGCCTGTAAATAACAACTTCTCACCCTTCAGGCCACCCCTCCAGCTTCACCTCCTGTGGGAAGCCTCCCCAGATTTCCCTGGCCCCTTGTACAGTGCTCCCCTTGCTCTTGGTGAAAACGCATAGCTGTGTGTGTATACTTTTCTGCATGTACATTATATTTCAGTAAAAAATAAAACAAAAATTGACAGTATTTATTCACATGGAACTGTGGATTAGTCATTTTCATGTCTGAATCTCCAAAGGACTTTAAACAACTTAAGGGTAGGACCATGGATTTCTCTTTGAATTTTGAGTCTAACCCAATACAATAGTGACATGCAGTACATGCTTGGAATTCAAGTTAAAGTAAGGGTAAGATTGGGATGAGCACAAAGCATATCTCCCAAAAATACACTCCCAGAGGAGAACCACCTGTGACCTGCGACACGGATATGAAACTAAGGCTAATGAGGAGGTGAAAGCAGTGAGGAAGTGAACTTGAGTTTGGACCTGATCTGGGACATGCCCAGGAATCTACTGTCACATTATTGGTGGCACTGCTCTCCCTTAGGTAAGAATTGGAAAGTTTTTGTTTTTAGAGATGATGTCTCACTATGTTGCCTAGGCTGCAGTATGGTGGCTCTTCCCAGGCACAATCCCACTACTGATCAGCATGGGACTGTTGACCTACCCCTTTTCTAGCCTGGGTAGGCTCACCCCTTTCCTTAGGCAACCTGGTAGTCCTGTGCTCCAAGGAGGTCACCATATTGATGAACTTAGTGCAGGCACCTGATTGGCAAGAGCACACTACAGTCCAGAACTCATGGGCTCAAGTGAGCCTCCCTCCTCAAGCCTGAGTAGCTGGGCCTACAGGCATGCATACTTTAGGAAAGTATTTCTGATTGCAGATATTTTCATATAGAATATTAGTGAAATCAATTTCCTTCCCCTTCCATGACGAAATTGTACTACTATTTTATAAAAACATTCAAGTAACCCCCTCAATGTTTTCATGTTACTTTCTTTTTTAGTACCTGCAAATTTGCTTTGAATAGATTTCTATTTTAACCCATGCTGCTTCTCTTAGCTTCTCTTTTAGTTTCCCCGCAGTAAATTGTTGGGTACAGTCATCAAATAGTGTTTGGTTCATCTCCATGAAGCGGTCCAGTACACCGCAAATCAAGCCGTGCATGTATTGTTTAGTTTCAGTGGTTCTTTCATTCATGGCACAAAGGATGGGAACATGAAGGGTAGAATCGTTACTGTATCTGATTGTTTGCTATTCTTCTATCTTTCAAGTCACTTGCACCCATTTAGCTAAATTGCTGCAAAAGAACTAAAAGGAATAACCTATAAATGAAGATTTCTGAGGTGGTGAAGATACCTCTTTTATTCTTGGCTATCAGCTAAAAAAGGGCTGTGCCTTCTTATGCAAAACCTCACAGGCTGGAGAAGATTTGGTCAGAGAGGTTTCAGGTAACTGGAAAGGAAACAGCACTTTATATCCCACATCAGTTCTTAGTCGATGCCGGAGTTGCTAGCCACTTTCTTACTGTGGCACCTATTCCTTTGACAATGTCGTATCTATGAATAGATTAGTCTTCCCAGGAGCCTCAACTGACAGATGATGAATATGCAGGGTCCACCCCCAGATTAATCATATTGAGATACTAGGAGGTGAAACACACCCACTCAACCCAGGTAAAAGTGGCTAAGCTGCCCTCTTCTCCACCCTCTCTTGCCCTTCTTCCTCAGCGTTTTGATTGCATTTTTAACTATCTGTTCCTCACTACATGAGGGAAACAGAAAATGTCAAATGATGTCTGAGTCAAAAAAGTCAGTTATTGGATACAAAATGATACAACTAAAAATAGATAACTTACTGAATTACAGGAGGATATTTTGTGTATAAGGCATCTTAGAATTGGTGACTAATGACTACCGTCAAACAACTGGATTTTTGGAATCTGCACATTAAATTTACATACAACTTCGCCTAACTCTCTCCACAATTTCTCCAGTGGTATCTCGTCTTACATAAATGTGTATCTTCCTTCTCTCCCCTCTTAAGGCTCCATACAAGTTCTCGGTTTAATTATATTCCATTAACTCCGCCCCAATTCAATATCCTGGAATCTTAATTCTTTCACAAACTATTGTCACAAGGACCAACAAAACCTAACGCAAGTAGCTACTGAGTGAAGTCCAGTGGGAGACACTTGAAAAATATGACAAAAACCAGCCACGTCGAGCGAACATGCAACAAAGGGCATTAGGGAAATTGGTTAATATACTGAGTTACTTAAAATTGTAATGTTGAAAAAAATAACTGTAGCAGCAGGGAAATGATGCCAATTAAGTAGTCCAGTAATGGGACAGAGGCAGGAGAGAAGTCACTTTGCCATTCATAATTCAGCCCCTTCACTTCCCAGGCAGTGGAGCCTGCTTTCTGCCACAGCGCTGAACTGTTTGGAAGATGTAGATTTCAAATGCATCGAGATTTTCAGGAGAAAACAAAAGGTGCCAGTTAAGAAGACATCACCATTAACTTCAAAGAGCAGGAAGGAAGAACTGTAAATGACTAAAGTGAAATCAGATGATAATACTTATTGCTTTCATTCTTCTCCAGAGGCCCATTTTTCCTTTTCCTTTTTTTTTCTTTTGATGGTGCAATACTCTGGCCACCCCCAGAAAGATTCCAAAATCCTCCCTCAGCTTTTTATTCTTGCTGTTCACAACCTACACCACCAGGAAATCCATCTTTCAATACAAATCTGAATGCCTTGTACTGTCGTTTGGGTTTAAATATATTTCTCCACAGCTCTGGCCTCAATATAAATAGCAGACAGCTGGTCACCATGTTCCACATCATAAACCTGTTGGGAGGATGTATGGCCAAGGGGGTTGGCTTGCATTGGAATCACTTGGAAAGCTTGTTAAAAACACAGATTGCTGGGCTCCACCTCCAGAGTATCTGTTTCATAGGTCTAGTGTGGAACCCAAGAATTTGCATTTATAAGAAGTTCCCAGATGGTGCTGATGTTGCTGGTCCAGGGACCATACTTTGAAAACCACTGCAGTAAACCAGTGCCAAACCTACTCTCTTGAAAGTGATGGCAGTGGTTCCCAAATTCTGTTGCATATCAGTATCACTTGAAGAGCTTTTAATATTCCGATTCATTCTACACCAAGTAAATCAGAATGTCTAGAAGTCGACGCCAAGCATTTGTAATTTTTAAAGCTCTCCTGGTGATGGCAATATACAGCTAAGTTTGGGAGCCACTCAATCTTGAGATGAAGTCTTCAGCCAAAGGGAAAAAAATCACTGGACCAGAGGCCAGAAGGAGGAAGAGCAGCCCTACTTAACTGTGACCTTGAGAGAATTCCTCTATTTCTTCAGTCTTTTTTCTCATTTGTCAAATGAGGTAACTATTTGTTTACCTTTTTCTCAAGCATCTGTAGGAAGAAAAATACATCAAACAAAAGTGAAATGGTTTTGAAAATTAGGAAGCAGACTAAAGATGTAAGACATCAGGAGAGTCTTGCCTAAGGTGAAAGGCCAGAGCTTTGGCACAAGATGACCTACATCAGAACTCTGATTCTGAGTAGTCCTGTTACCTGATCAAGTTATTTAACTACTGTGTTGCAGTTTCCTTTTTTTTTTTTTTTTTTTTTTTTT
>NW_016811040.1:1761967-1815683 GCF_001698545.2 Rhinopithecus bieti | reverse complement strand
TTTTTTTTTTTTTTTTTTTTTTTGAGATGGGGTATCACTCTGTCTCCCAGGCTGGAGTGCAATGGCATGATCTTGATTCACTGCACCCTCTGCCTCCCAGGCTCAAGCCATCCTCCCCCTAAGCCTCCTGAATAGCTGGGACGACAGGTGCACGCCATCACACCCCGCTAATTTTTTGTATTTTTGGTAGAGACAAAATTTTGCCAAGTTGCCCAAGCTGGTATCAAACTCCTAAGCTCAAGTGATCCACCCACCTTGGCCTCCCAAAGTGCTGAGATTATAGGTGTGAGCCACTGTGTCTGGTCAATGTCCTCTTTTTGTAAAATGAGAATGACATTAGCTTCTTCATGGGGTTCCTCCAGAGAATTTTTGCTGTTTGCCCAGGATATAGTAGGTGCTTAATAAATGACTATTAGGCATATTTGATAGGGGTATAGCTACATATGCCATCACCCAATGATATGGAGAAGGCATCACCTTAGGAAGAATTTCAAACAGACTTTAGTGATATTAACAGTGGACAGGCTCGAAAACAGCATTGAATAGACTTTCTGTATGCAAGTAACAGATAACTGTGAACATGTGAAAATTCAGCTCAGTTTAAGTAACTCAGTGACTGGTTCTTAAGGCAGTAGAATCCTTAGAATTGCTAGGTTCTGTCATCATTTTCTCTGGGTCTAGACAATACCCACTTACAAGCTAGTTTGCTCCTCAGGCACTTTGTTCTGGGTTGTTAGTCTGAACTTGAGAGTACACACAGATCTTGTATTTCGTATTTTGTTTTGTGTGTATATGTGTTTCTCCTGGACCAGACTATAAACTCCCCGAATTTCACAAGGTTCACGTTTTCCTGGAGTACACACAGGCTGACTATTCTGAGTACTTAGTAGTCATCAATTTCTCATCTACTTCCAGAAGGCCCTCCTTTCCACTTACCATCCACAAACCCCCTAGAACAATCTTTCAAAACTCCAAATGCCATCTCCTGCTTAAAAGCCTTCCAGGGTTTCCCACTGCTCAGAGGATCCAGTTTAAACTCCTTAGTGTGATTTACAAAGCTCTTTGTGATCTGGCCTCTGCTGACTTCCCCAGACTCAGCAGAGGGCCAATGGCCAGGGATCTGGTGTCACAGAGATTTGGGCCTGAAGTTCAGCCCCATCTCTGACAAGCTGTGTACCTGTCAACAATTTCCATAATCTCCCTGAACCTCAGTTTCTTCATTTGCAAAAATAAAGTCACTTTACTTCCTTTTCATGTTTGTTGTAGGCTAAAATATCTATAAAATGCCTGGGACATGATAGGTATATTTTTAAACATAAACTGCATTTCCTGATATTATCACATGTGCACCCCATCTAAGAAATTGTCAGCTCCCCCAAACCCTTTATGCTGCATTGTGCCTATACCTTTGAATGGCACATCCCTACCTCATCAGTTTGGACACCTCTCACCCTTCAAGACCCAGGTGAATTTTCTTCTCCTGTGATGTCTCCCTAATCCACATAAACAAAGCTGCTCCCTCCCCTAGTGTCATGTTCTCTTGATACAGAGCTCTATGTGTCCAGTTCCAATGCAATTAAAGTTTATATACCTTTCTCCCAAACCAGATAGATGGCTTTGGCTTTGTGAAAATCAGAGACAATTCCATATTCACTTAAGCACAACGTGGGACTCACACATAGTGACTGAAAGCCCCCCTTCTCACAGTTTCCTCTCTGTTTGTAAGTGCATATGTAACCTGCTGTGCTGTAAGTTCATACAGGTACTCCACGACCTGGCTACTCACACACCATCTGCATCTCCTGGGACTGTAGAGTCTCAGGCACTTCCCTGGACTGCCTGTGTCAGAATCTGCATTTTCAGAAGTCTCACAGGTGATTTGATGCATGTTAGAGTTTGAGAAGTGCTGTCCTAAACCTCTCTACACCTCCTCCAAAGGCACACAATAGGCATTTGATAAGTGAATGAGAGTATTGGCAATCCACCACACACCAGCAAGAAAGAGAAAGATACTCAAAGTATATTTCAATCCCAGAATAATACTGGTGATAGAAAGAGTCTTGTATTTTAGTCTATATAACACTGTGGTGATAATTTCTAAGCTTCATCCTCACAGGAGGTCCTTGTAACCACCAAATGGGTTCATTTTGCCTGCTGCCCAGATAGTCAATTTATCAAGACAAGGGAGTTGCAATAGATAAACAGTATAATTCATACAGAGCTGGCTGAATGGAGACTGGTGTTTTATTATGACTCAAATCAGTCTCCCCGAAAATTCGGAGGCTAGCATTTTTCAAGGATAGTTTGAGCAAAGAGAAAGGGGTGGCTAAGCAATGGGTGCTTGTTGCCAATTGGTTGGGGGTGCAATCATAGAGGTGTGGAAAATGGTCCTCATGTGAGCTTAGTTACTTCTGGCTTGGCCACAGGAGTGATCCGCAGTCCAGGTGGAGCCATGGTCATCATCAGACAGGCAAAAATACCTGAAAAGATATCTCGAAAGACTAATCTTAGATTCTGCAACAATGATATTATCTGCAGGAATAATTGAAGTTGCAAACCTTGTGACTTCCAGAATAATGGCAGGTAATCATTTATGTCTACATGTAAGCAGAATTCAGGTTTATCTCATCTTCCTAGCCTAGTGGTATCTCATTAGCTTTCAAAAGGTGCTCTAGTTTGGGGGAAGGGCTATTATCACGTAAACCATACATTAAATGTCTCCCAAAGTGAATCTGGCCCAAGCCCAGGAATAATTAAGGGCAGTTTGGAGGCTAAAGGCAAGATGGGGATTGGTCAGATCAGATCTCTTTCACTGTCATTATTTTCTCACTGTTACAATTTTTGCAAAGGTAGTTTCGTTCTGAGAAATACTACTCCCTAATTTTCACCAACAAAAATTAAAAGAATAATCCGTCCCAATCCAGCTCCTTGTATAAAAGAAGTATCAGAGAGCTTTAGATAATGCTGGATCATTGAACAAAAAAATAAAACAGCCAAAGCCTAATTCCCCAGTTGAGAAGGTAGCAAAACTCATGACCAACATGTCCACTGTGAACAAGAGATTTTTTATTTATTTATTTATTTATTTATTTATTTTATTTATTTAGTTTATTTTTTGAGGACAGAGTCTCACTCTTTTCGCGCCCAGGCTGGATGTGCAGTGGCGTGATCTCATCTCAGCCTCAACTGCAAGCTCTGCCCTCCCAGGTGGCACAACGCATTCTCCTGGGCTCAGCCTCCCGAGTACCTGGGACTACAGGCGCCCGCCGCCTCACCCCGGCTAGTTTTTTGTATTTTTTTAGTAGAGACGGGGTTTCACCGTGTTCGCCAGGATGGTCTCGATCTCCTGACCTCGTGATCCGCCCGTCTCGGCCTCCCAAAGTGCTGGGATTACAGGCTTGAGCCACCGCGCCTGGCCGAGCAAGAGATTTTTAATAACCCACCTGTATCAGAGCGTGGCATGACCATGAGAGAAGACTAATCCATAGTCAATATCATTGCAAGCAACACTTGTGCTCTAAATGGGCGTGGAACGGCATTTAGTGGAAAGGCATTCATAAAACTTAAATTTTCCTTTCTCACTATACCTCTGTAATGCTATAAGAAACATTTCAGTTTTTCTTAGCTGTAGAGTAAGTCGTCTCTCTCTACCTCCTAAATGAACATTAGAGACTGAATAAGGGCACAAGGAAAAATGACCAGTGCATCATTCTCCCTTACACCTGAAACTCATGTTCAGGTGACAGGATCTGGGAATACATTCAGTGGAAAAATGTCTCCATAACCAGTAACAATGACATGGCAAGCCAACATACTTCTCTCAGAGGCATATCTTATCAAAAAGAAAGCATTCGCAAAATTTCTGTACAATTAAAAAATCACCCACATTGTTTTCTGGAAAAAAAAAGCAAACATGTAATTTGAATCAAAGATGACAAATTCCAGGTGGCAGCCTGTTTTTGGTGGTGTGGGGAGAGGGCTGGAGTTAACGGATATTGTATATCTTACAGGCACGCCGTGAAAGGTAGTATTAGGAACAATAGCAAAAATAAGAGAGACAACTAGATTACGCTTCAATTTCCTCTAAAATCTTGAGGAATCCCTACTTACAAATTAGCAGAATAGAAGAATAGAGACACTTTACATGGAAACGTTTTTTTTTTTTTTTTTATTTTCTTGGGCAAACAAATGAACAAACAAAAGTTCTAAATGAAACTAAGAGAAAAGGCATTTGGAGTATTTGCTTTGCCATTCTGTTCTCAAAAGAGCTCAAACATCACAATAGTTTGCAACCTTTTCGGTTGGATACTTTTTTCCATCACTTAACAGATGGGAAAGATTTTGTGAACTTTTCTGAGCAATAGAGGAGACTGCCTCCTCTCTCCTAAGTGCCTCGTCAGCAGATTCCTGGAGCCTGGCTGTAAAAGCACTTGTTTCTGCTTTTCCCCAATCTAGGAAAGATGCCTCTTAAGCTATAGTGAGGCAGAGCATAGCCATTCAATTATCCAAATACTACAAGTCCATAAAAGAACATTGTGCTGCAATTGGTTTCTTAATTTGAGTGAAACAGCACACCCCGACACCATCCCTCCGATTCTGAAAATAAATCTCCACACACATCTTCCTATTCAACCAAGTTGCAGGATGCATTTTTATCAATTTTGAGATAACTTGCAGAATATGCAGACCAAACCAACATGATCACAGCACCACAGAGGGAAACATAAACCCCAAATTAAACCTTTTTACATGAATACGGATGGTAGCAACAACAGATTATATTTTTTGCCTTTTTTAATACAGATGTTCAGATTTCAATTTCCAGAATGCTTTTAAATGTATCCAACTGTTTTAATGTGACAAATGCCTTTTAGTGCCCACTCCACAAATATTCCAGTCATACTTAGCTGCCTGCATTTATGTATATGAGCACTTGGAGAGTAAGTGGGGAAAAAAACCCTAAACAAACTAAAACCTAATTGAGAAGTCTATAAAATTTATATCTACCCCATGTGAAACAGATGGTGGATTCTGCAGAAGGCATAAAGCAACGAGCTGTCCAGTGTAAAGTTTAGTTCAGAAGCTGCTATTTCCTAGGAAAGGTAAATCACAGCTTCTCTACACTTTTCCTGTTTGCCAAGGACTCACCTGAGCTCAGAAAGAGGGCAGTAGCTTGAGAATTCATTTTCCTAAGGAAATCATAAAATTCCACCGACAGGCTGGGTTCAGCTTCCAACCTTTGCCATGAGGAGATGTGTATCTTCGAACCTCAGAAAGCATCCAGACAGCACAGTGCACATTCAATTCTCTGTACATCTTGCAAAAAAAATACCTCTCACTCACTTGTACGGATCTCTTTATTGCAGTTGACATGGGCTTGCCCAGGGGACTGACTTGTTGTTCTATAAAGATCCTTAAATAAGCACTACTGATGAAACATTTAATCTAAGCCCCAGGATCAAATGGCTGCTACTGCCAGGGACAGTGATAGAAAAATCTATTCCCCAATTAAATAATTGCACGCAAAGCTATAACTGTTCATTATGTCCTTTAACCTGGTTCAACTTTTCTGGAACACAGCCAATAGGCTTCATATTTTATTTTAATAATATACATGTAGCAGTTTTGAAATCATGGATCATCTTAAACATTTCTTGAAGGAAACCACCTCTTTCCACCACATGAAAAATGGAGTGTGAGTTTGAACAAGAGATGGTTGTTGTGATACACCATACAGCAATTATTCATTCTAAGTGTATATTGGCTGTTTCTGAAATTCTTCTCTGCTTATGGTTTAAAAGTCAGACTTCATTTGAGGGAGAGCATTTTTGTCTCCTTAGTACCATGAATACTTTGTCTGATCTGAACTGTTTATATAGGAAGTGAGAAGAGATTCATTGTCTATATTAAGGGCTGTATCCCAAAAGTCTAATGAAAAATTTTGTCCCCCAAGGGAACGACATCTACATTATATGACAGCATCAGACAACAGGAATGTGTTCAATGGAAAATGTCCAGAATGATATTTGTTCTCAGGTTTAAACATCTTCAGAGCACAGGAAATGGTGACAAAAGTGACAGTGTTTTGTGTTTTGAAGTTTGGAAGTTGTATATTGAACACAGGCAGTGAAATAGTTCTTAAGATTAAAATATTTGCACAAAACAAGTTAACATTGTTTTTGAAATGCAAAGCTGTTAGAAAAAAGAATGAACACCAGAAGCATACACAGGCTTAAGAATAGACAATATTAAAATGTTTCCTCAAGTACTTATTTTTCCCCAAGAACTTAAAAAAAAAAGGTATGCATGGTTCTCAGAGGGTTTATTTTGAATGAAGTTCTTTTTGATGACATGCAAAGGTGCCAAGAGTCAAGCTAGCTCCCTCAGAGCTTGTCTCTCACCTCCTTCAGGGAAATGGATTTTTAATTCTTCAAAGTTGACCTATGTCTGTATTATTCTGTGCTTTCATTCAGATTAACTATAGATTTTAATTACTGATTTCTGTCATTTGGTTAATGTATATTTTTCTGATAAGTTACACCAGTGGACTTGGATAGAAGTCACATCCTACATCAGGTCAATGTGAAGGAATTGCTCTCCAAGGCCCACTGATTTTTGTGTCATTCACTGGGGACTTTGACTGCTAATATACCAACATCTGGGAACTGCCTTTCTCTTGATTTCAAAGGATTCGGATTTAACTAGGAATAGAATCTATGAAAAGCACTATTTCCATCTTGACTCCAGTATCATTCATATGGAAACCATTTATCAGTTCAAACTCCTTTAAATAAGAGGAAATGAATTGTAAATATTCTTGGCTTCTCTTTCAAGGAGAGGCTTGCTATTGCTGAACCTCACTGAGATAAAACAACCCAAAATTAAACAAGTAACTTTAAATGTCTCTATCAATAGGTGCATGAAAAAATGAATTACAACATCTTGCTTCAGACCACTTTAAGTGCTTTTTCAATGGTAAGAACAGTTAATTTACTAAATACAGTGAACTGATATCAAACAGTATTTCAACATACTCTTTTCATAATTTGGGATATTTTTAAGGGATATGATTGAATCCCAATCAATAGTTTCTTTCAACTCCCTCTTGGTTTTATTTGTGCTTCCTTTACCCTGCTGGAAAAACACTCCAGTACTGAAAATACGTTTGTGTAACATAGATAACAAATAAAATGTTCTGTATACTCCAATTGACCATAATCTTTGTATTACCTGTGATACATTAGCTACCTGGTCCTTAGCATTTATTGCAAAACACATCCTTTTTTTTTCTGAGCATGCCTTATTGAAAAACAATAAAGTATCCTCAGTTTGCAGGTAATTTTTATGGAGGAAAACCAAAATAAACCAAAAATGAATATAAACGTCTGTTCTTTACAATGATTGTTTTTAACAAATTGGTTCAGCGCTATTTTCTAAGCCCTGAGAAGAATCTCTAATTACTTCAGAAAACTTAGTAATCAATCTCTGCACCCTAAAGAAATGTCAACTTAGAAGTTTCACAGACTCTTACTGAATTATGTAAAATTAAAGGGGGGGGCCCCAGGGTGGGGAGGGAACAATGGCATTAAATTCAGCAAATATTAGAATGACAGGTTCTGCGAGCTACATTGTGATAAAAGCTGCCAAAAAAATCTGTATTTTCCTTCTTTTTTCATTATTAGAAAAAAAGAGACTTGTGCCATTTAAAAAAGAGCTTTCATCTGCTCCCCAGTCAGCAACTTAGCAACTTGTCAGAGACTCTGGGAGCGGCTTTTCAATACTAATAACTTGAAGTACTAATGTCAAATTTTGCTTTTGGAATAGCAAATATATCTGGTTCACCAAATAGCTTCACTTTTCTTCAGAAATGCCTCACAATGAATACATTAGCTTTAACATCTATTCTTTTGATAAGCCATCTTGAGGTGGTCTGACTTTTGTTTTCTTTACTTTCACAAACACACTCCTCACCATGATTAATGGCCTCCCATTGGGTATATGGAAAATTTCCCAGCCCGGTTCCCTTGAGAATGCTCCACTACATGGATTTCTAAGCAAAGCTAGATTAAAAGAGGAGGAGCATGGGCTATAGTCCCCCTACCCCACAGCCATCAATTATATACAGTTATAAATCAAAGTTTTCAGCCTGAACAAAGACCAGCGTGGCAAGCAAACAAGGGCGTTCACGGCAAATTGTTTTGAGACCGAATAAAACTCTTGACAGAAAACAATGGAGTTGGGAAAGCCACTGTCAGTATCACTCTAAAGTTTAGCTGATTTATGAAGAATTAGACATGGTGTATCAAGTCGCTGGAGGATTGATTGAGACAACAGCAAAGAGAAGTGTGAATAAGCTAATATGAAACCAAATGAAGCTCTTCCTTCATCACGAAAACGTTTCACCAAATAATGTTTTGATTCATATGAATTTGACCCCGTGCCTTAGATCCCTACTGTGAAATTGCTTATCTCCCTCCACCCCCGTTCCTACTTATTTTTGGTTTCTTTGCTGGCAAAACTACTGTCCTTTACAACCTTCTTGTGAACCATGATTTCAGGCTCATAGCTTTCTTACTATTTTGTTCCTATACTTGGGAGAATTTAATTTCTCTTGTTTCAGATACTGTTTACATGCCCCACATAAAAATCTATTTTAAAAAAAGAAACAGAAAAAATATTGACTTTTCGGGAAACAAATGGAAATACCATCACAGGGCAAAGCAAGCAGAAGGCATGAAGTTAAATAAATAATGCTATAGTTTTCTAGTGTTTCTTTTTATCCTTAAGATCTAACATTTGTCAAGCGCTTTCTTTTAGTGCCAAAAATTGTTCGTACCTGTAAAACATGTATGTACTTGGGTGACAGGATGAGTAACAATTGTAATAACAACAATCTCCATTACGATTCTAACACTACTGAGCTTTTACTATGTGCCAGGTATTCTTCAAAGTAATTTATGTGTATTATCTGATTTATTCTTCCGAACGAACCTATGTGGTATTTACTATTATCTTGCCCCATTTTATGGCAGAAGAAACAGATGCTTACAAGGGCTAACTTGCCCAAGGTTACATGGCTAAAAGGCTACACAAGTAAGACATGATGGATTCTGGTTTTGAACCCAGGAATTATGGCTTCTTCCACCTACAATCTGCACCATTACACCTGACCTCACTTTGGGGATAAAAAAATCAAATATATATCCTTCAAAACCTGAGATTCTGTAAATCAAAAATAAAATTCTAACCTCCCCAGCAACTGAATGGACCCCTCCTCTTGGCCAATGGCATTCTAAAGCAAATCTGAAACACTAGTTCAGGACATGAAGGGAAGAGGTGGTCAGACAGGCCTAAACATACCTTCCTCTCGTTGGAATTCAGGCACAGCTGACCGGTATTAACTTTAAAACAGAGTCCTTAAGATAAAACAGGCTCTTTGTAGCAATAAGATACCAATGAGATAGCGCCCTAAAAAAGTTGAATTATATTACCCAAAAATATGTTTCTTTGACATATTTTGAAATGGTCCTGCAAAGCTGTCTCTTGTTGGGAAAAATCAACATTCTGTAGAGAATCCCCTTCCCTTTCCAGATCTTTTTCCTCATCCAGGAGAGAATTAAGTAAGGAGTCTGGCACTTTTCTAAGTCTGATTAGAAACATTCACAATCTATTCTCTCCGAAACAGGCTATGTGGAGGCTTTATCTGCATAATAAGAATCTTGGTCTCCACAACCCCTTATCTTAACCCAGATACTCCCTTCTGTCAACTCCAGGTCTTTAGATAAACTCTTTCAACCAACTGCCAATCAGAAAACCTTTGAATATACCTATGACCTGGAAGGCCCCCGCTTCCCCAACCCCCCACCGTGAGTTGTCCCACCTTTTCAGACCGAACCAACGTACATCTTACATGTATTGGTTGATGTCTTACGACTCCCTAAAACACATAAAACCAAGTTGTAGCCCAACCGCCTTGGACACACGTTCTCAGAATCTCCTGGGGCTGTGTCACGGGCCACGGTCACTCATATTTGGTTCAAAATAAATCTCTTTAAATATTTTACAGAGTTTGATTCTTTTCTTCAACAATTCAAAATCTTCATAAGGTAAAAAAAATATTCTGAGAAAAAATGTCCTGACTTCCCTCAATCACCTTCTTACATTAGCAAACTGTAAGAATCAAATCAAATGACACAGTATACCAACAAGGATGGGAAACCTTGTAAGATGTATTGAACATCTGAAGTTACTTTGCCCACTATTGCTTTCCTTAACAAAACTGTTCTGTCCTATGGATGGCCCATTGCATGTTCTTCTGGTGGGAACTGGATGAGGGATGGGCATATGATTCAGGGCTAATTAGAATTCACCATTCCTATAACCAGAATATGAGTGGATATGATATGGGCCATTTCTGGGCCCAGGACATTAAGTTGAGTGAACCTCCGTTATGTTATCTGTCACTAAGAGATCTGGATATAGTGAACCCATAGTGACCACATTGACTAATCAAGGATATAGAGAATGGCAAAGCCACAAGATGTAAGAAGCTTGAATCCCTGCATTGTTATGTGGAGGAGAACTGTTTCCAACCTAGATCACCCACTGTAGGTTGTCATATAAACAAGAAGCAAGCTTCCTTCACATTTAAACATTACATATTTTGTTCTATTTGTTACAGCAGCTTAGCCTACCCTCATTCTTGCAATAATAGTGGAAAAGAATTTCAGCTACACTTGAAGTTCAGATTATTTTAATAGATTAGTCAAAATAAAGATCATGGAACTGGATTTGACACAAATCTGAGCAATTATGGAGGGGCTGGGTCACAAGATAAAAGGAAGATGATGAAGCCAAGTGTTTATTTCATCATTTGGGGACAAGCAGGCACTGAACAAGACTAAAAAATCTAATTTACAAATATTGCAATATTTGTCTTCAGTTTTGTGTTCAGGAAAGAATAAAGGAAGATAAATGAATTTAAGTGGTAATGGTATAAAGAAAAATTGATAGGGGCCAGATAAGAGCCTAGAGTAAGAAAAACATAGGAAGGAAGAGAAAGGAGGGTAGGTTGAAATGTGAAAGAATGGTAAAACACAATTAGACTGAGAATTCCCCCAAACATTACTTACTGGAATCTGGAAAATCTTTGAAGAATGACTTATTCAGATTTTTCCCATTCCATGAAATGGCAAATGAAAGTATATCCACTATTTAAAAAGAACCCCTAAAACAAGTTGACTAACCTAAGAATGATTAGTTCATGCTTCAATTTAGGATGCGTTACCATTTCATGGCTTACATTTACATTGTTATGTTAAAGTAATTCTATTTTCATATTTTGAATAGCTGATACTGTTGCTTGCCAAAGAATAAATCCCAACTGATAAAATAATTCCATATTTTGAACTTCAGGTGCCACATCTATAGTTGTCTCCTCTTGGTATTCTGCTTTTGGAATGATGCATGCCTTATACTGTCTTCAAAATAATGGATCCTATTAATCTATAGCTTATCCAACTTAAAGAGCTGCAAGCCCTGCTTTGTAATTTCATATTTAAAGAATGGCACATAAATGATTTGTTTGTCATGCTCATTGCATAAAAATGTATTGTGAAGTCATGGCAAAACTGCTGATAATTAAGGGAATAAATCAGTTTATGGTAGGGTTTATACAAGCTGGTAAATTCTCTTTTAAAATGTACTCAAAATAAATTGACTTTAAAATCTCATTTAAACATTATATTAAAATAAATATACATATTAAAAATAAAAATAAAATCCAAAGATCTGGAAACAAACATTAAAAAAGAAACCCAAACAGATGGAATATAAAAAAGGAAAAACGCAATAGCAGTAAGAGATAATATCGAAGCATTATCCTCCATTTTCTGCTAAATCCCAAAAGAAAAATTCATACATCTCCTTTAAAATAGTGTTTCATAGACCCCCATTCCAAATGTCAGTAATTTTCCAGTCATAAAATATCCGAGATGTTGCATATAGAAAGATTATGCGTAAAGAATCAGATAAGTATTGATGACATCAACATATTTCCATTGTCATCTAAACAGATGATTAAAAGTCAACAAAAATAAAACTTTTAAACTGTATTACAAATTGCAAAAAAAAAAAAAAAAAGGGGGGGGGGCTTTTGTACACTTATAGGTATCCACCATGACAGAGTGACATGTACAGAATTTAACCTTCATAGTTCTTCTACAGAACTATAAATCTAGACAAAACACATACAGCAACTGCTTTCAGGGGTTACACAATAGACTGTGACCCTTGAGGAAAGGGAAACACACGAGAGAGTTGTTTCTGCTGGGGAAGGCATTCCAAACTGTGGCACAGAGGAGAGGAGCTCTAACTGGAAGCCGCAGATTCCCCGAGAAGAGGTGGAGAAAACTGGAACACGGAACTGCTGAGTTAGATAGAATGTGAAGAATAGGGTACCAAATAGGAAAGAAATGCTATTGGACACATTATAGGGGTCTTACTGAGTCATTAGTCAAATACTGAGATACATATCCAGAGGATGAGACTGAGAGAACTCTGCCAGAGAAAAGCTACTGAGGGGGTGGAAGATGAACAAAGATTTCAAAAGCCACACAGTACTGGACAACATTTCAGTTTGCCCGAGTGGATAAAAATTGCTGAAGACCCAGAGCATCTAGTGGAAACTTTATAAAGGCCATATCTTAAAAGTTCGGCAACTCTAACCCTAAAATAAAGCTACTTTAGATTCATCCCATGAAAGCCTAAAACCAAGTTGAAAGTCCAGTTGCAAAACAAATAGAACCCCAGAACAAAACTCAGTCCTCTTTAAAGGATGATAATACAAACCAGAGTCCCAACAACACAGCATTTACTGTGCCCAGCACACACTTAGTAATTACTGGAAAACAAAATCTTGAAAAAATAACCATGAGAAACAAACAGAATATAGAAACACAGACATGACAGACATATTAGAATTACTGAACAATGATTTCAAAAGTTATTGTAAATATATTCAATAGTTTAAATAAAAGATGGACATAATGAATGAACAAATGGCAAACCCCCACAGACAAATACAAACTATAAGAGAACCAAATGATAATTCCAGAATTGAAATATACTGCCTGGAAAAAAATAAATCACTGGATGAACAATAGCAGATTTCAAATGCCAAAAGAGATCAGAGAGCTTGAAGAATGACAGGAAACTATCTAAAATGAAGCATGTTGTCAAAAATGGAAATAAACTAAAGAATAGAGCTTTAGTGATCTGCGGGACAACACAAAATAGGTTACCATACATGCAATTATGATCCCCTAAGAGAAAAGACAGATTTGTTAAAAAGAAATATCTGAGCAAAAAATAATCAGTAATCTTTCATAAAATTATGTCAAAATACATTTTAACTATTTAAATTCAAGGATCTTAATGAATCCCAAACAGATAAAAGAAAATTATACCTAATGATATAATATTAAAAATGCTAAAATAAAAAAGTCTAAAAGCAGCCAGAAGGAAAAAAACACATTACATACAGAGGAACAGTAAGAATAACAGGTGTTTATTAGCAATAATATAGGCAAGAAGGTAATATAAAAACATCTCTACACTACTGAAATTTTAAAAACCAGCTTCCAGCTAGAATTGTATATCCAACAAAAATATTCTTAAAAAATAAAGGTGATATTAAGATGTTTTCAGAGTAACAAAAGTTTAAGGACTTTGGCACCAGGAGACTTGCACTATATAGACTTGCATTCCACTAATATTTATTGGAAACATCAGAGAAAGTTCTTCAGGTTGACGTAAAATACTGTCAGAAGGAAATTCAATATAAAGAGCTCAAGAAAAGACAAACGTGGGTAATCATAAGCAATATTTTTTGTTTCTTAATTTATTAAAAGAGAAGTTACTGCTTAAAGCAAGAATAACAAAGTGTTCTGGATTTCATAAAATACCTAAAGGTAAGAGACATTAGATAAATAACACAAAAGACAGGAGAGCGTAAATAGAAAGATAACATTGTAATGTTTTCACATTATTCTTGGAGAAATATAACTTTAAATCAAATAGGCTAACCTGAGTTGAAGCTGTATATTATAACACCTAAAACAAGTGCAAAAATATGAAAGGGTATAATTACTGAACTTAGAGAAAAAAATCAAAATACTAACAAACAAAAACAAAAAACAATTAATCTTAACAAGGCAAAAGAGAAGGAAGAATAGTTATGAATAGATGGGAGAAATGCAAACAAATAGCAAGACAGTATACATAAACCCAACCTATATAACATATAAACTGACTAAATAATGAAAAGGAATAAACTGACTGGATATGGAAAAAAGTAAGTTCCATTTCTACAGTCTTTAAAAGCATATTTTACACTTTAAATTTAAAATATAAGTACACAGGTTGAAAGAAAAAATGATTAAAATATATAATGGAAACTAGTATCAAGGAAACTGGAGTGGCTATATAAATGTCAGCAAGGTAGACTTTGATAGATTATTAGCAGAGACAGAGATCATAAAAGTAAATTCAAAAGAAGATATAAAAATCCTAAATGTATATACACCTAATAACAGAACTTAAAAATATATGAAGCAGGCCGGGCACAGTGGCTCATGCGGGATTACAGAATCCCAGCACTTTGGGAGGCTGAGGCAAGCGGATCACCTGAGGTCAGGAGTTTGAGACCAGCCTGGCCAACATGGCGAAACCCCGTCTCTACTGAAAGTACAAAAATTACCTGGGTGTGGTGGCAGGTGCCTGTAATCCCAGCTGCTCAGGAGGCTGAGGCAGGAGAATCACTTGAACTCGGAAGGTGGAGGTTGCAGTGAGCTGAGACTGAGCCACTACACTCCAACCTGGACAACAAGAGCAAGACTCCATCTCAAAAAATAATAATAATAAATAAATAAATGTGTGTGTGTGTGTGTGTGTGTGTGTATGTATATGAAGTAAACACTAGCAAAAGTAAAGGGAGAAACAGGCACATGTACAATTACAATTACGGTTGGAGATTTTAATGTTCCTTCTCTCAGGAGCCGATAGATCAAGTAAACAAAAATCAGTAAGGATGTGGAATATTTGAACAGCACTATCAATCGATTTGACCTAAATGATACTTAAAAAGCACTATATTCCACAACCACAAAATATATATTTTTCTCAGAAGCACGTGGAGCATTCACCATGAGATATACTGTATGCTGGGTCATAAAACAAAACCCTTAACAAATTCTAAGTGTCAAATATTACACAGAGTATGTTTTCTGAACATAACTGAATTAGAAACCAACAGTGAAAAGATAGTTGAAAATTAGCAACATATTTCTAAATAACTCATAGAAGAATAATTTTAAAATATTTTAAATTAAATTATAATATAACTCAATGTACCGAAACTTATGAGATGCAGCTAAGACAGACACTGCTCAGAGGAAAATTGGTCTAATGATCTAAATTTTCACCATGAGAGAGTGAAGAAGAGCAAATTAAACCCACAGTATGCATAGAAGAAAATAATAAGTAAAATAGATCAAATCAGAAATTAATAAAAATGCAAGCAAAATACAGAAACACCAACAAAATCAAAATTTTTTAATAAATTAATAAGATAAATAACTGCAAGCACAAGCAATGAAAGTAAAATAGGTACACTGGATTTCATCAACATTAAGAACTTTGGGCAGTTTTAAAAAACCTTAAAAGTAGAAAAAAATTGCAAAACATATCTGATAAGGCTTTAATACCTAGAATAAAGAATTCCTACAACTCAACAATAAAAAGTCAACTCAATTAAAAAATAGGCAAGTGGCTTAGATATAAATTTCTCCAAAGAATGTAGAAAAATGGCTAATAAGCACATAAAATGTTCAACATCGTTAGTCACTGGGGAAATGGAAATAAAAACCTCAATGATGTATAGCATCACACCAAGCAGGATGGCTAAATTCAAAACAATACCAAATAAGTGCTGGCAAGGATATGAAGAAACTAGAACCATCATATTTTTTCTTATGGGAATGCAAAATGGTATAGCTACTGCAGAATACAGTTTGGCAGTTCCTCAAAAGGTAGACATAGATTCCAGCAATTCTACTCTAAGAGTTGACAGCAGGGACATAAACAGGTATTTGTTCAACAATGTTCATAGCAGCACTATTCACAATAGCTAAAATGTGGAAAAATCTCAAGTGTTTGTTAACATATAAATGGATAAACAAAATGTGTTATACAAAGATAATTTAATATTACTCATCAATGAGAAGAAATAAAGCTCTGATACATGCTACAACATGGGTAAACCTTGAAAACATTCTGCTAAGTGAAACAAATCAGACACAAACTCAAATGTATGATTCTACTTTTATGAAATACCTAAAACAGGCAAATTCGTGGAGACAAAGTACATTAGAGGTTGGTAAAGTCTGAGGGAGAGAGGATGGGAGAATTATTGCTTAGTGACTACAGAGTTTCTGTTTGGGGTGACGAAAAAATTTTGGAAATCATGATGATGGCTGTACAACATTGTTTAATGCCACTGAACTGTACACTTAAAAACAGATAAATGGCAAATTTTACAAAGAAGAAATAATACCAAATTTATACACACTCTTTCAGAAAATAGAAGAACAACTCTCTACAACTCATTACATGCAGCCAGGATAATCCTGTTAAGAAAACTAAACAAGAAGCTTACAAGAAAAATTTAGACTAATATCCATCATGATCACAGTCAAAAAATCTTAAAACTTTAGCAAATTGAGCCCAGCAATATATGAAATGATATTATCTCATAACCTAGTTTTATTCTAAAACAAATGTAATATATTTTTTAAAATTAATCAATGCTATTCATCACATTAACAGAAAAGGAAGAAAACTATCATCTAAGTGGATACGGAAAAAGTATCTTCAAAAATTCAATACACATACTATGATAGAAACCCTCAGCAAACTAGAAATTGAGAGGGAATGCTCTTAACCTAATAAAAGGTTAGCAAAATACTTAATGGTAAATGATAAGCAGCTGTTAGTATAATACTTCAGGGTAAATGACTAAATGCTTTCCCCTTAAGATTGGGGGAAAAGGCATGAATATCCACTTTTTGCCACTTCTATTCAACAATGTGTTAGAGGTTCTGTCTGGCACAATGAGGTAAGAAAAAGAATTAGCATTCAGTTTGAAAAGGAAATGGTGGTCGGGTGCGGTGGCTCACGCCTGTAATCCCAGCACTTTGGGAGGCTGAGGCAGGCGGATCACCTGAGGTCAGGAGTTTGAGACCAGCCTGGCCAACATGGCGAAACCCTGTCTCTACTAAAAATACAAAAATCAGCCAGGCGTGGTGGTGAGCGCCTATAATCCAGCAACTTGGGAGGCTGAGGCGAGTGAATCGTTTGAACCTGGAAGGTGGTGGTTGCAGTGAGCCGAGATTGCGCCACTGCACTCCCAGCCTGGGTGAGAGAGCGAGACTCCTTGCCTCCAAAAAAAAAAAAAAAAAAAAAAAAAAAAAAAAAAAAAAAAAAAAAGAAAGAAGAAAAGGAAGAGGTAAACTGCATTTATTCAAGACACAGCACAACCTATGATTTGTCGCATTAGCAAGTTCTAAGAATATTTATTAAAAATGTGGCAAAGTAAATTTAGGCAAGGTAGAAGGACACAATCACATGATGCAAAAATAAATTAATATCCAAATATTAGAAATAAGAAATTGAGATAAAATACAATATTGTTGACAAGAACAAAAAAATGAAATATTTAGAGTAATAGAGTATGTGTGAGCATCAACAGTGAAAAGCTGTCCCCAATATTGTGAGAGAAGTAAAAAACCCAAATCTAGCATAAACGCAGAGATATACCATGTTCAAGGCTTAGAATACCTTCAGTTATTATTAAGATGTGCAGTTTTCCTCAAATTGATTTATATTCAGCACAATTCTAACAAAAATCACCCCCCTCCAACAGGCTCCTAATGTAAAGTTTGACAAGCTGATCTAAAATTTTATATACAAAATGCAAGAACGCAGAGTAAGCCGAAAAAACATAATAGCAATAGAAATACAAAAGTTCAGCCGGGTGTCATGGGGCTCAGGTCTGTAATCCCAGGCACTTGGGAAGGCCTGAGATGGATGGATTACCTGAGGTCAGGAGTGTTCGAGACCAAGCCTGACCTAACACCGGAGAAACCCTTTCTCGCACTAAAAATACAAAAATAAGATCAGGCGTGGTGTGCACATTGCCCGTAATCAGCCAGCTACTGGTTCAGGCAGAATTGCTTGAACCCTGGGAGGTGGAGGTTGCAGTGAACTGAGATCGTGGGGGCCACTGCACTCCCAGCCTGGGCAACAAGAGCGAAACCTCCACTCAAAACAACACAGCCAACAAGCAAAAAACAAAGTTGGAGAACTCGCACTACTCTTAGCTTTAGTTAGCAGCTATTAAGACAGCTGTGGGCATTGTCACCAAAGATAGATAAATCGACTCAGATAAAATAATAGAAAATTACAAAAATAGAACCACACTTAAATGGTCAATTGATTTATTCATGGAAGAGCGCAAAAACAATTCAATAAGAAAATGAAAAATTATGCATAGCAGAATAGTATTGCAAAAACTGAGTGTTTAATAACCGCAACTTACATTCCAGCTTTACTACCGACACAAAAGTTAATTCAGAGGTGAATTAAAGATCCTGAGATGAAAAGATAAAATCTTACAGCTGCTTGAAAGCAACCAACAAAAATATTTTTGTATCCTTGAGGAGGCAAAGAATTTAGTTAGAATATGAAAAAGCAGCTAACTGGTGTAAGATTAAGATAAATTCACTAAATTAAAAACTATTCCTCAAAAATCATCAAAGAAAATTGATAAGAGAGAGGCAAACTATCCCTAATATCTCAAAATATTTATATCTAAGAATGTATAAACTCTGGAATTCAATAATAGAGTCCCAAACAAAAATAGGGCAGGCGAGAATTCACAGAGCAATTTCAGAAAGAGAATATTAATAAAAGCCACCGTGAAAAAAAAATATATACGTATAGCATATAATGGTGTATAATATACCTACACACACATATATTGTATCTTGATAGGAGACGTTGTATATATGTGTTGCCATATGTCAAATTTATTAAAACTCCTATGTAAGATCTGCACATTTACTAAATGTGCTTATTATGGCCTTGATTCAAAAAATAACCTGGCTCCATGCTGCTTGGTTTAGAAGGAGAGTTTAGGAAAAACATATGGCTATTTGAGGAGCAACATTAATTTATCAATATTGGGTTTGACGCATATGGAAGACCCAACGTATTTCTTTCTGGGCCCAAAAGTATAGTTGCCTACTTTAGATGGCATATAGAAAAATAACTTCAAAAAGAAGTTGGCTCCCTTTTCCACAACAGATCTAAAGACTGAAGGCAAAAAAGAGCACCGCTGATGTTCTTTCTTACAATGATGTTTATTTATTAGCTGCCCATCATATTGGATGAGATTTTCGCTAGAAATCCCACCTGTAAGGGAAACGCCTCATGGGAAGCACTGTGGTGTGCATAAAGTTAAGCGCTCACATTCTTGAAGTAGACTGAGGATCTCTTGTTCTTCCCACGTGGTATTGGTGCTGATTTTGAATGAAGACTTCCGGGGGGAGTGGTCATGTAGGATTTGAAAAACACTTTGGTTTTATTAAAAGGCAAAAAAAAAAAAAAAAAAGAAAAAAAAAAAGAAAAAGAAAAGAAAAAGGAAAACCGAAAGCTTTTTAAGCACAACAAAAAATTTGTTTCTTACGAAACAAAATTAAGCTTTTAAACAAAGCTTAATCATAAGACCTACTCAGAATCTTTAATATGCAAATGTTCAAGGTAACTCTTCAAAAGTGGAAATACATTGGGAACACTTTTAAACCTACTTTTGCATGGAATCATTTGTTCACTAAAAATATCAGCAGAAAAGAGTTTCATGGAAAATAAGTTTGGTGGGCAAATTTAAATCTAAAATAGCCATGGATTTCTAGTAATTGCCATTACATGTTCAAAGCATATATAATGCTGCTGAATTAAAAAATGAATTGTTTCTGGCAGGCCGAGGCAGACAGATTACGAGGTCAGGAGAGGGAGACCATCCTGGCTAACACAGTGAAACCCCGTCTCTATTAAAAAGACAAAAAGTTAGCTGGTATGGTGGCAGGTGCCTGTAGTTCCAGCTAGTCAGGAGGCTGAGGCAGCAGAATGGCATGAACCTGGGAGGCGGAGCGTGCAGTGAACCAGATCATGCCACTGCACTCCAGCCTGGGCGACAGAGCGAGATTTTGTCTCAAAAAAAAAAAAAAACTGCTTCTGTGGATACTACTTACTATTCAATTTAAGGACTTAATTTAACTGAGAGCTGAAATCTTTGAACAAAGTATTGATTCATCCTAATAAAGATTTTTGAGATTGCAAAGCAATAAACTATATCCTAATTAATTTTTAACAATTCATTTTGATGACCAGAGGCTGACTATGGGTTTTCTAGCTCCTCTTTCAGATATCTAATCTAATGGCACAATCAAATAAACAGCTGGTTAGTCTACAAACTGAAATGTCAAGAGAGATAACTCTTCAATTTGTTGATTCATTGGTCAGTTGATAAGCCTAAAATCATTATACTTTTCATACAAGCTCTTCTACAGAAAGCTCCCAAATCCATACTTTCTCTTCTCTGCCAAGTAACTACAAAACAGTGTGCTGAAATAATATTTTATCAGGGGATTCTCCAACAAATGTCATAGTCATTTGCTTCTACAGTTTTTTGTTTTTTTTTTTTTTTTTTTTCCTGAGGACAATTCTCTCACTAAATGATCTCTACCCTCCCATCCCCTCTCTGTATATGCATAATAAGAGGGTTCTCAGCAATTAGCAGAGTTCCAGTAAAAATATTTCCCCCAGCTATAATGTAGCAATGTCTAGAGAAAGTAGGGGAAATATTTTCCTTATCTACTTTAATAAGTACACATCCAAGTAGGGACATGTAGGGTATTGGCTCAGGAATGCCCCAGGCTCAGCATCCATCTTTCTGCTCTTTTGCCACTTCCAGACTGACAGTTGAATTACTGCACAGAAAAGGTTTCCGTGGGCTGTAACCATAATGCTGCCACTGAAACTAGTTTGTTGGCTAAAGGATAAACAGAGATTGAAGGACAATTTTTATTAACCGAGAAAGACGGGGTATAGGAAAGCAGAGCTGGATCTGCATGGAAAAATAAGCTCAGCAAACTTGAGGACAAAATGCAAGCAGACACACTCTAATTGTGTTGTAATTTTTTTTTGTTAAGTTTCAGGAGCACTTGCTAAATTACTGGAAGACCCCCACATATGCATCTTAGACTGTGTTACATATTCTCTGTGCCTGATGGCTAAGCATAGAGGATGGTTTTACCTGTAAATACAATTTAAATTTGAGCAATAAAGAGAGGGAGTTAACAGTTTTTCAAAACTGAATTGACACATTATTTTCAGGAAAATTAACTTTCTTTGCTAAGATGTCCTGAAACTATAGGACTGGGAACCAAGATTGAGAAATGTGAGGAAAATCAAGTTCACATTTCCTAAATTATTTGCCAAATACGTACAAGTCACTGTGCTACATATGTATGAAAAGAGTCCTGGCCCCAGTGACTATAGCTCAGATTAAGCAGAAGAAAGACATATTCAACCATACACCAGGTTGCAAAAGTGAGGCTGGTAGGCATCACATTTTCCTTGGTATCTATTTCATCTCCATTTGTCAGTGGTACAGTATGATAGTGCGGTATACGTAGTAAGTAGTAAGTCTTTGATATACATTTCTTCAAGAAATTAATAAAATTTTTTTATAGAAAGGAGAAAGTCACAACAGCCATTAAAAAAAGCTACAGATATGTAACTTGGTAGGCTTTGAAGGGTGAAACACTTACTCCCAGTCAGAAGGGTCAAAGATAACTATGTAGATGTGGCATGTGATTTAGGCCTTATGGAGATGGACAGAGACACTGAGGGAGAGCAAATAACAGTGTGAACACAGAAGTGGAGAATTCTTAGGGAGTAACGGCAAATAGCACCAGGATTCTTAATGGTCAGTAGCAACTGTCCAGGATAAAATAAACACACTCCTATCATTCTGATTTTCAGTAGCTGATCGGGAAGCAGATGCTATTTTTAGCCACCTGTGTAATTGAAAACCTCCAACTCAGGTCATACTATGACTTGGTAAATAGTTGCGGACAAAGCTATTCTTTTTCAAAATGTCAGAAAAACCCTCACCGGGAGGAAACGCTATTCCTTTGTGTGTTAGTAGTTTTCCATTGTGATAAATTATGAATTGAAAACATATACTTTAATTTGATCCCTGGTTTAGGGTAGAATTGGCACTACCTAGATCCATAATTTAATCCAGACTCTGCTCAGTGTCTGGCACATTACCTGACACGTAGTAGGTGCTTGAGAAATATTTGTGCAATGAATGAATAACAGAAGTCAAGATTTTGTCATGTACTGAGGCATAGACTATTTTATAGACGGATAAAAGCATGCTTTACCAACTCTAGTCTCACACTTTGACATATTTTCAATTTAAAACTGTAAAATCCAAACACTCTGAATAAGAAAGTCTAATTCACAAGGTAGCTGATGAAAAAAAAATCACTATTGTTTCCCACTTCTACTTTATACAATGAAATTGTGGTTTCTAACTTATCAAAGCCACTTACAGGCATCCTTATTGTAGCCATGATATTTGTTTCTTTCTCAACACCTACTGTTCCCCTAGGATTTTCACTTACAGGAATTACATGCACATTAATTTCTGCAAAGTAAATTACCGCATGGTCTTCTAAAGTACTTTGATGAAGTATCCACAGAAAGGGGGTCCAAGGGTCAGATGAGTTTGAGAAATGCTTCATAGTCAGGGCTTACTCTTAGAGGTTTACATTGTAAGTAACACATTTAAGGTTCTGAGAAACCCTGCAATCAAGAAACCTAATTAACTGTTAAACCCACTGTTTCTCCAACTGTTACAATCATGGAACCAATTCTGAAAGGCTTTCACTGTCTTGCAGAACTAACGTTCTGAGGTGCATCCTTAGGACAACATCCTAACATAGAGATTATCAACTGATGCCCTGCATTGAATTTGTGTTTTAAAATTGAGGGATCAAACACATTAAGGTAAAGAAAGGTGGGAGAAATGTCAGCAAGGTCAGTCTGGGAACACTGGGACTGCACTTTCACATAGCATTGGTCTTGCTACCTCCTTCATGATGGTCATGCTTCCTCTGCTTCATAATGGCTGGGATATTCCCTTTGTATGACTCCCAAATTATTTTAGATGCACACATTACTTGCCTGGCTCCTGCAGATATTTGACTTTGGAATTCTTGTTCTGGGGTGTCTTAATCATTCAATTGTCCCTAATACTCATTTAGGAGAAAAAAATGACAGTATTCAAAAGGCAGGAAAAAGAGGTCAGTGTAAAATGAAACCCTCCCTGTAGGTAGGTAGAAGCCATTTCTAAGCCTGCTGAATTTCACACAAACAATAGAACCTAGTGCGGTTCTTATATCAGATCGTGGCCTCCAAATGGTATTTGCCTCATTCTTTGCATCTGAAAATCCAAAAGTTCTTAAAATATTATGGGAATATTATGGTGTTTCCAACAGTTATCTCTATCAAGTAGTTCATTTGTGCTCCCCCCAAAATGGATCTTTCCTCCCAAATGGTATCACTTCTCATTTCTTGTTTTGTATCTTGAGGCTTACATGCCAGTGACTGGTTGCTCAGCTCGACCATGGGGTTACAGAGTGAACTCTCGCATCTACTAACAAACAGCACTGGGTCTTCACAGCAGATCACCCTCATAAGGCAGTGACTGGCTCTCCAGAACATATCCTTATTCCCATTTTCATGCTTACTCTTCTGAGCTGAAATTGTAAACTGCCCAGTTTTAAGATTCAAATTGTTGTTTTCCTAAATTTTAATATTAAACACATTTTAGTTTGCAAATTTTGAGGCAATGGGAGGACTGAGGCAGAACAGAACACCAGAAGGGACATTTGGCACACTATCATCATGCAGCCTTCTAGCAACAAAGACCAACACAGAAATGATGATTGGTCAAGATAAGAACTGCCACAGGGCAAAGGCAACAGACAGCATTTTCTGTCTATGCCTCATGTGGAGTCTCCAAATAGTGTATGCCACTTGTAGGTAGCATGGTTTGCTTTGAAAATAATAGGTCCCCAAAGCATTTAGATATCACACTGATGGCTTTCAAGCATCTTTGGGAAGCTTTTTTTTTTAACCCCAAGTATTACCACATTAAGCATGACAACAGCATGACAATAATATTAGCACACTGGGCATGTTAAAGTGCCCTACTACTTACTTTATTTTTTATTACTTTGGGCTAAAAGGTGAATTTAAGCAATGCCTCTCCTTATAAGACCAGAGTTTCTCCTCCAAGTATTTTCTAATTTGAATCTTTTACCTTTTTAATTATGCCATTGATCAGCATTCCGTAATTCATTATTATTCTCCTTCCTCTCAGCCAACTGATTATATTGCGACAAGAGAGTATATAATCTTGTGGTCTAGATAGGAAGCAAAAGAACTAAGGTTCCAAAGTAGTAGTTTTTTGTTCATGTTTTTCTCATTTGGCAAGAAGGAGTTTCAAGTAGGAATGCCATACACACAACCAACCAACTCAAATCACATGGGGCATTTGGATTATCGAGTGTTGGTTTGGGTGTGGAGGGAAAGATATATTACTTCTCTTTCTAGTGTGGCTGTGTTTCTACAAAGTCTCAGATTAAATCCAAAGTATCATGGCATGTTTATATTTTTAATTTTACAGCCAAAGTAATTGCTTGTGATTATCAAAATCTCCTAGCACCCTGTCTTCCCTGGTATGATTTGGGTTTTGGATCTAAATTTCCTGCTAATTACTTTCATTCATTCCATAAATACTTATTGAACACCTACTAATGGGCCAATTTCTCTTCTGAACACTGCAGATGTAGCAGTGATGAAATAAAATTCCTAACTTGCATGAAGCTTACTTTTAAATGGTTTTATTTTTAAGAAGCCCATTAAATCCTTACATTTTAGTGTCTCCATTTTGCACTGGTTTTTGTTTGTGGCACTCAAGACTCAGAAGATGCATGGTAGATCCAGTCTGGTCAATGCTGCATCCAGGGCAAGGGAAGAGCTTGCGTGGAATTCCTTCTGGCTACGCTTTAAAGGCTAATACCCCAATACCTGGATCCTCCCCTAAAATGTAACAACAAGGCAATAGAGACAACAGCACTAGTACACTGGGCATGTTAAAGTAATAGATGGCCATAGAGTTCATTTAATCATATTCTACAGATGAAATGACTGATGCCTGCAGGGACTAAAAAACCCAAACATACCTTGAGAATATAAGCTCCGTAAAAAACAGGCTCTACCTTGAACTTTCCACATAGGGCTGTCATGAGGGTTAAAAGAATGTAAAGCACTTAGGGATTGTGTCTGGCAAAAATTCCTGTGCTATATAAATGGTTTGCTACTATTATTACTAATCACTACTGTATCCTCTGCATTTTGTATATTGTAAGTACTATAATTTTACCTGTTTCTGTAAATAATGGGTGGGGGTGGTCTTATTTTGATTATTTCATATAACTCCAACAGCACCTAAGAGTCCTTGATACCAGTGATTTCTAGTTAAGTGTTTATTGAACTGCATTAGAAAAGTGTGTTTAAGTCTGTTCAATTAAGACTTCAAACATCTCTTAGTCACAGTGATGGGTTAAACTACATACGTGCACTCCCTCTTCCCCCCTGCCCTCCCAAATGATAGGTTTAAGACCTACCCCTCTAAATATGACCTTATTTGGAAACAGGGTTTGATGCAGATGTAATTAACTCAGATGAGAACACTGGAGTAGGGTGGGCCTCTAGTCTAATACGACTGATGTCTTATAATAAGAGCCATGCAAAGACAGAGACACACAGGGAGAACGCCATGTGCTGGTAAAGGCAGAGATTGGAGTAATTGAGTTGCAAGCCAAGGAACCCAGTAGGTTCCTGCCAAAAAGCCAGAAGTTAGGAAGAGCCAAGGAAGGATTCTCCACCACTGGTTTCAGAGAGAGCACGGCCTTGCCTGATACCTTGATTCCAGACTTCTAAGCCTCCAGAACTGTCAAGCAACAAATTTCTGTTGTTTTAAGCCACCCAGCTTGTGGCACTTTGTCATGACAGCACTAGGAAACTACACTCACAATTCAGCCTCACTGTGTAGTTCATATGAGTAACTGGGTCAGATGGACTCCCCTAACGGAGGCCACACCACAGAATGTACATTTAGTGTCTCAACATTTGTATGTGTGAATATTTGCTACTGAAGGGTCAAGACAGAGTCGACTGTCCCAGCAAAAAGACTGCTCGTTCATCTAAGTTTCCCTGCCTCCCCCTCCTCTTTCAGATGTGCTTGACATACGCCAGATAAAACGCTGTGACAGTGTATACACAAGCAGCCACGGTGCAGTTCCCTCTGAGATTTACAGTGCTCTTGCCTTTACATCCAGGTGGTAGACAGTGAGATGAGGAATTTTTGAGACAGACTTGGGAAGTAAGATCACTCTGGGAAGTTTCCAGAGTTCTCTTGGTGACCTAAGAACTCTATTCTATAGGAAATCATTCCTTGCTTGGGTAGAACGATCCAGCATATAAATTTGGTACGATATATGCCAGTTAATTCAACAAAATGTCAAACTGTCTAGGAAAGCCCTTAGAAAAGGTTTACTTTCTGTGTCACCAGGGAACTGAGTGATAGGAGGGAAAGCTCATGAAAATGAGATTTTCTTTAACTTCTGCCTTAAGTGAATAAATCAGTGGGATTTTTCAAGTTCCGCGCTCAGTAATCAATGTGTGTTTTATTTCATAAAGCACGGCAAGTTTTATAGAGCTCAAAAAAAAAAAAAAAAACTCTTCTCCTTTTCTCCAGTCCATGCTCTAGCCAAATTGGCTTGCTTTCTTCCTCTGCTCTTCCCTTTCCTTCTTCTTTGGCGCTTCTCTTTGCATAGCTATCGGAGAAAAGATTTGTCTGACAACTGCTCTTACCTTTTAGCTTTTAAAAACCATGATGAGTATGGGAGGTCTTGACTTCATGAGTTGTTTTTTTTTTTTAGAGGAAGATTTAGTCTCCCTGCCCTGAACTGGGTTTAGGGTAATTGCGTATCTGCTTGGGGGCTGAATGCAATCTCTAGCCTTTTTCATAAAGTTTATGGCCCTATTGCCCCTTTAAAGGTCTCATGTGGCTGATTGATAGGCTCATTTCTGATACTAACCATAAAGAATTGGCCATCCTCAAGATAAGCTGCTCTTCCCCTGAGCATTACAGGAGGGAAAGGCGGGCCGCCATTATAGATGACGCCTCCATTATAGATGGTGCTTCTTGCCTCAATCAGATTCATCCTTCAGCAGCCCAGGCAGTGCTCTGTGCTGAGGGACTGTACCATATGACAGGGAAGCTCAGTCGAGTCCTTTTAGTTAATGGATACCTAAGGATTAAAACATCATCATGGACAAGTAGAAGAAAGCACTAGCTAACACCCCATTTCATAACTTTTGTTGATTTTCGCTTGGTGTAATTAACCAGAAAAGAAGTTACCAGACTCACAGAATGTATAATTTAAGCCTTTTTATTTAATTTAGCTATTCCTCAATATTACCCCCTTTCTGTTTTCTTAGTTTCCTTCTAAATCTATTTCTTGCTTCCTCAAACTATCTTTCAAATATCATGGGAGAAGTATGGTGATTAGTGATTCTTCTCCAACTTGTGTGTTCTACAAACTAAGATAGGTCAAAATGGAACTTGAACTCTTAGAAAAGAGCAAGGGAAGGAGAAGAGAAGCAGATGAAAGGGGAAAGGGGAGAGGGGAGAAGGGAGAGGGGTTGTGGGTGGGGGAGGTACACTCAGAGTGGGAGAGGGGGACAGATTTTTTGAATGTTGAACTTTAATCCTTAAGGTTTTTTTTGTTTTTTTGAGACAGAGTCTTGCTCTGTCGCCTAGGCTGAAGTGCAATGGTGCAATCTCATCTCACTACAACCTCCACCTCTCCTGGGTTCAAGTGGTTCTCATGCCTTGGCCCAAGTATCTGGGATTACAGGTGTATGCCACTGTGTGCAGCTAAGTTTTGTATTTTAGTAGAGACAGAGTTTTACCATGCCAGCCAGCCTGCTGTCGAACTCCTGACCTCGAGTGATCCACCTGCCTCAGCTTCCCAAAGTGCTGGGATTATAGGCATGAGCCACCACACCTGGCCAAGATTTAATTTCCTGGGAGAATGGAAGTTAATTTGTTTCTAGCCAAAAACTGTGACACAGATGTTGCAAAAGAACTGATATAACCTGACAGCCTATAAAGTGCAGGAAGCAAAAAGAGAGAAAGAAAGACCAGAAGGCAACAGTGGTGAAAGCATAGGAGGAGAAGTGGGTTTGCAAAGGAAGATTTATTCATTCAAATATTTATTGAACACTTTGTATAGGGTAAGTATGGTACTAGGACTAACAGATAACACATAGTCAATGCACATAAGGAATCCACGTTTTAAACAATGGAAATATCAGAACTGTACATCAAATAATTAATGAAACATTAAAATGTGATAAAAGGCATGTAGAAATGTTGCTAACACCTCTACATCCACTCCAGTCTGGTTTCTTTCCTGCATCACATCATAAAACAGCTCTTGTCAATGTCTGAACCAATGGACCACTTCCTCCGTCTTGAAGCATTCTTTTCTCGTGCTCTCTGTGTATCATATTCTCTAGTTTTCCAACTACTTCTCTGCATCTTTTCAATCTCTTTTGCAAGCTCATTTATTTAAATGTGATTTCATTAAGGTCGGGCCCCATGCTCACTTTCGTTTTTCATACTTTCTTGGGCAGTATCATTCAACCTCTGGCTTCAATTGCCTTTAGCAGGACAAGGGCACTCAAATGACCTCTCCAGGCAGGCTTCCCTCTCTGCAATCATATGTCCACCCATGATCAGCCATATCCTTGCACTTGGGCCCCTTCTCAATGAGTGTATGTCAGTCTATATCTGCCAGTTAAGATCTATGCATTTCTCAGCTATGTGCTTTCAGTGGTTAACATGGTACCAGCATGCAGTAGTAGTTCACTGCTTACTTCACTGCTGACTGGAACTGAGGCAGGGCTTTGGAGAGGAATGCAAGTACCACTCCCCATAAGGGGAGGCTGGGTCATTCTGCTTCAGCACTGTGAATACATGACCAGACCGGTGAGCCAAGATATAGGAGAACAGCTTTTCAGATGATAACTTATTACATGAGGTTTACGTAAGATGAGGACAAAGGAGTATAATATGGCAATTAACAAAGATAATTTTTATTTTATTTTTCTGGGTTTTTTTTTGTAGTTTTGGAATTTTCTACAATGTTTATATACTATTTTATAATTGGGGATTTTTTCAAAATGTAAAGTTCTTTGGAAATCTGCCTTATGATAGGGTAAGAGAGAGAAAGGTGTGTGTGTGCGTGTGTATGTATGTGTATGTGTGTGTGCATGTGTGTGTACATATGCACATGCACATATACACTCAGTCAGGAGAGTAAAATGTCTAAGGTGACTGACATAGGAGTAGGAGTTTTAGAAGTTGAAACTCCTGGATTTGCCCAAATTGCCTTTATTCCTAAGTAACCTTTAGGTAAGAATAGGGCACAGATTATTTACTCAAATGACCTGTTACTCCTGATTTTTAAGTATTAAAAACAGATAAGTATTTATGGATAATAAATTTGATAGTAACATATGCTCTCCTGAATTTTTTTTTTTTTTTTTTTTTTTTTTTTTTTTTTTAGACGGAGTCTCGCTCTGTCGCCCAGGCTGGAGTGCAGTGGCCAGATCTCAGCTCACTGCAAGCTCCGCCTCCCAGGTTTACGCCATTCTCCTGCCTCAGCCTCCCGAGTAGCTGGGACTACAGGCGCCCGCCACCTCGCCCGGCTAGTTTTTTTTTTTTTTGTATTTTTTTAGTAGAGACGGGGTTTCACCGTGTTAGCCAGGATGGTCTCGATCTCCTGACCTCGTGATCCGCCCGTCTCGGCCTCCCAAAGTGCTGGGATTACAGGCTTGAGCCACCGCGCCCGGCCGCTCTCCTGAATTTTAACTCAGTTCACAATCTTTACTGATGAGTACAGACACTGACATTCTAGTCACCCAATTCAAGTCATCAAAATAAACAATCTTTTATGAAAATGAAAACTGAATATTGCATTGGAGAAATGGAAAGCACATTTTATCAAAGGCAATTTGTTTATGATCTGGCAGCCTTGAAAAATATAAGGAAATTATTTGTCTCACATTAAAATGAAAGGGCAGCAGCTTCTTTAGACATCACAGTAATAAGGAAATTTTGGAGTATTCAGGAAAAAAAAAATCTGTTTATTCTACATGCTGAATATTCTATCTAAATTCATCTTCTTTGCATTTGCTGAAATAAAATTGCACATTTCTGCACTAGTTAATGAGTCAAAGAAAGCAATATCACTTTCTTTAAAATATATTCATTTTGGTAAAAAAGAGTCATCCACAGAACAACCACAAAGGTCATCAAAGTGTTAAAATCACAAGATACACCAGGTAACAGCGACTTCCTTCTCCATCAGAATCAGAGCCAATGGCCACCATTGCCTTCCTTCTATGCGTGAGCCCTCTGACATCATTCTTCATGTGTGTGACCCATAACCTGGGTTAGTATAGAGCATTTGCATTCCAGATTCTCAGATATGGCACAAAGTGTCATCCAACTACACATTTCTTTGAAGAACTTTTAGTCTCTGCTCTCTGTGATAAGAAAGAGTCATGAATACTCTTTGGGTAGAACAATCGTATCTTTATCTTGGTCAGCGTTTTTAGATGATCACATATATAGCAACAGAAGACTACTAGAATATGTGGCATATCTAGTGAAAATACTTTTACAGTGCTTGAATCAGTATCACACTATCAGAACTATAGTCAGTGCTGCTTGTATACTTCCAAGATTCATTTATTCTATTAAGAAAGTTTAGAATTATCCTCTATCAAAACATACTCAGATTTTTAAATGCACTGTCTAGAGGAAAAGGAGAGTTAGTAATCTGATAGTTTTCTAACACTAATATTTCAGAGAGTTTGAGTTTTACTAAAGTGATATAGTGATATTTCTTCCTACTTGATATAGGAAGAAATGATATACAAAACAGCAGAATCTCAGGTTGTTTGCAAGGAGTTTTAATAACTAAGGTAATAACGATTTTTTAAAAAATCTCACAATAATGTAGAAGTGACTCCAAAAACTGAAAAAAACAAATGAAGTTCTAGAGTAGTATTTAAAAGGAAGCATACTTAACCAATCTAAAAGTCCCGAGGTGTGCCAGGTAATAGTGACTTCCTTCTCCATCGGGATCAGAGCCAATAGCCATCATTGCCTTACTCCTATGCATGAGCTCTCTGACATCATTCTCCATGTGTGTGGCCCACATAAGCTGGGTTAGTGTAGGGCATTTGCATCCCAGTTTCTTTGCTTTCTTCCTGTTCAACTAAATGAACCTCATGGATTATGACATTTGATCACCACCCTTTGTATCTAACAGCATCAATGAGTAGAACACTTCTGAGGCCTGGGAAAGCTGACCCATATGGGATTAGTCTGGAATTCAGATTGTGGGGCTCTGAGTCTAGTGGAATAGAGAGACACAGAGCTCTGTTATTTTCTAGCTACATGGTCTCAGAACGTTAGTTTCCTAAAAATATAATTTGAAAAAAACCGCACTTCCTTCTAGTATTATTAACTCCCTATTTTCCCTACCTACATTTCACAATAGCACTGGGTGAAGTTGACCCCTTTCATGGATGTTTTTTCCACCCTCTTGGGATAATTAGCTGCATGAACCATAAATGTCTCTTGGTAATACTGTAAGAAAGTTTCAGTGAGCACTAAGCAGGAGTTCTTTTTTGGATAACTTACAACTGTATGTGAAAAAGACATTTAAAATGCTATTTTGATTGCTGATGTCATGGACATTGGCAAGAATATTGAAGCTGTATATCAAAAAGATATTTTGGGGATAAATCAGCATAAGAATAAAATAGAGCTCTCATAAAATTGAGAGATCTCTTTGTATCAAAGTATATTTATGAGATAATATTTCAACTGAAATGGAGAAAAAATGGAAATCTATTGCCATTATATTACTATTTTGTTGAGATGGCAATCTTATAATGAAATCTAAAATTCCAGTTCTCATATCCTAAAGTGGATGCCTGCTTGCTTTAATCTTGGTTATCATTATATCACTAAAGCAATCATCAAAATTAGCTTTGGCGTTTTTACAATAAGGCAAGCTAGGTTCTATTCACCCACCGCCCCCCATCTTCCTTAACTTTTGTAATCCCTTCTCTGTCTCTATGGCTGCCCCGAGAATCAAAGTTCAAAAATATTCAACTGCAATCAGAAATGAAGAGATCATTTGAATCTGGCATTTGGTAATGAGAGTCTTCCCTGAGTCTTGGTAAGTCACAAAGTACTGCTTAATTCTATTTGGCTCTCCTAAACCACAACTTCTGAGACTCTTAGTGATATGGAGTAAGAGGAGCTAACAGTGCTTTTCTTATCTTGAAACTGAGTCTGAAAATATAACCCGTGGTAACCCTGTGCAAGATCCTAACATCCCAAGGTCTGTTTCCTCATTTTTAACAAAAAATGGAAATACAAATTATCTCAAACTACAAGGCCTACAGACCCCTTTGAACCTCAAGATTTTATGACTGTGGTAGTCTTTAAGTTGTTCCTTAAACTTTAGTTAGTCAGATTCCACTGGCATACATTTTGCCCTGTTGGAAGCATTTTTCATGCACATTTATTTCATGTTTGTTTTTTACCGTATGTGCATTGTTTTTTTACCATATGTGCATTTAAAAATTGTTTTTTACCATATGTGCATTAAAATTAAAAAATACGTGCATTTAAAATATGTGCATTAAAATTGTCATACAAATTATGACACTGCCATAAATACTAAATTGGCTTCACTTACTTCAAATAGAAGGTAGCCCATAAAAATAAATAGGATGGAAAGCGAACAATGTAATTGAGTCCAAGTTAGATGGCACGGCTTGAGGAAAGCTCTGGGTCTCAAATCTGATCTCTCTCAGTTACAAAGAGATATAGAAGACATAATACCTTCAAACCACCTTTCTTATCAAGAGAATCAGAAGTTTCAGAGCAGAATTGAGAGGGGAATAAAATAATTTCCTCAAAATGCAATTTGTATGATTTAAATCATTGCCACCATTGGTATAGATTCTATTATATTTGCTGGGAAAACTTCTGTGGCTATTCAAAAGGTAGTGTTACACCTTTAGTCACAACTCCAGACAACTGAAGCACTGATACCCTTTATTATTCCTTGTCTCTAAGAAGCATCTCAGAAGTTGTCCTAAGTTACACAGTTCTCATCTGAAAAGTCAAAGGAGAGTTTCACCAGCTCTGAGTTGTATGACTCAAGTTCTGTCATTCCTAGTTTCGAACATGTGCATTTAAAAAAAAAAAAACCTTTGAGACATGATTCACATGCTCTAAAATTCACTTATTTAAAATGTACAATTTAATGATTCCCATATATTCACAGAAGTTTGCAACTATCACAATGGTCTAATTTGATAACATTTTTATTTTCCCCTAAAAGCAATCCTACACTTATTAGCAATAACTCCCCATCTCACCTCTACTGGCCCCAAACATAGGCAACCAATAAGCTACTTTCTGTCTCTAAACATTTGCATATTCCGGACATTTCTTGTAGATGTGGAATCAGACAATATGTGTTCTTTTGCACTGGCTTCTTTCACTTAGCATAGTGTTCTCAAGGTTTATCCAGGTTATAGCACGTATCAATACTTATATTTCATTATGTTGACATATCATGATTTCAGCAGGCTTTTATTTTCTGTTATAATGCACAGTGAGCATTTTCAACATGTATCATCTGAACTTAAGTCATCTTGTAGAATACTTTCCGAGAAGCAAGGCAATTGGGTTACAGAATGTCTGTAATTAAAATTTTAATAGATATTTGCCAATTTTATGCTAGAAAAAGTTATTTCATGCTATAGTCCCACCTACAAGGAATACGAGTAGAGATTTCCTATAACTTTGCCATTGCTGGCTGTTATCAAGGCCACATTTTGTCAATAAAAGGCAAAACACAAAACACAGCTTTTATATGTATTTAAATATTAGTGTGCTTGAACACTTTTTTCATTTTCTTCATTGGCCATTGCTATGTCTTCTGAGAATATCCAGTTCATGTAATCTATTTTCCCACCGAATTATTTATATTATTTTAATGGATTTATTGCTATAAACACGTTCCATTTTCATTTACAAAAATGCTTTAGCTTCATTTACCTTTTGCCATAAAGATATTTTATACTTCTATATTCTTGTTTCCCATCATCGATTCTTGACTCTACTATTATTTTCTCAAGTTGAAAACCACTTTTATTCTATATTAAATTTCAATATTTAGAGTGTTTCCAGATGTGCTGTTCTATTGATTTCACTCTTTACTCTTATGCCAGTGCCAAACTGTTTTAATTACTTAAACTTTAGTAGAGTATATGCTGTGTTATTAAGTTGAATAAGTTCTTTTTTCAAAAATTCATATACTTATTCTAAGAAATATTAACTTGAATCAGTTTTCCCTCTAAATTGTAAACCATCGTCATATTTAATACTTAACTAGTATAAAACACTTTTCTCTCCAAAATATAAAATTTAGTGGATCAATATATTGGTATTAAACTGCAACAATCAATTAGAATTATTCCAGCTTATATTTAAGTTTAGATAAAAGCAGCTAGCTCTGAATAAAAACTAACAGCAAAACAAAATACCAAGAAAGCTGTCTGTGTTCAAATCTTAAAGTACTCAACTGAATGTATAACTACACCAAGCAGAGAAGAAAACAAAGTTACAAAATCATAAAAAATGCATTAAGTTCAAAATCAATTAGACAAAAGCAATCAAGTTATTTGGAACTGCTATAGAAATTCTGTTTTAAAATACCAATTGAACTTACCCAGTAGATACACTGGAAGATTAAATGAAAATATGATTATTTTATAATGAAATTTGATGAAAATATGAAATTTATAGTTAAGCCGCATCACATCAATTCCTTATTTTCTCCTAGTACACTTGGATATGTTTACCTTTGCTATTATTTGTATGTACATATTTATCTTTCCCCCAAAATAACAATGAAGGAAATGATGAATAAATGAAATTTTATTTTCACTGTAATTAGATTTTCCCTCTAAAAGTCTTCTACCTTTTAAATCACTATGAAATAAACTATAATGTTTCCCTTATTGCAAAAGTTCCAGGCCAAATATGTTAATCCTTTCTCAGGAAATCTCAGGACCATTCTGGTAATAGTTATGTCTACACAACCTTTGCCAACAGTTTGAAACACGACTTTTAAGGGGATCCATATGATGTACGTCTTTGACTTGTTGAGACACAGTAAATTTGGCCACTTCTTCCTTATTCAAATGCTTCATCTATGTGAGTATATAAATTCTGCTTTTACCCCATGCCAAAAGAAAGAGAATTTTCTTACCTACTAACAGATAAATTATATAAATTATTTCATTTAATCTTCAAGATAATCCTGCAATCTGGGTATCAGTACTCACACTCTGCTCATGAAGCCTGCTAGTCTACCTACCTTAACCAAGGTCATGGCTAAGACGGGAAACTCAAATCCAGTTCCTGCCATCTACACCTATGATAAACACTGTATTTCCCCTTCAGCTTCATTGTTTTCTAAATCAACTTAATTTTTTTTCCTTCCGTATTTCAAGAATTAGCAAACTACAATCTGCAGGACAAATGTTGCCTGCTGTTATTGGAATGTAGTCACACCACTTGTTTACATATTGACCGGAGCTGTTTTTGCAACCCAACAGCGGGGTTGAGTATGTGACAGAAGCTGTAGGGTCCACAAAGCCTAAGTATTCACTATCTGGCCCCTTATAGTTTGTAACCCTCTGCTGTATACCATCCACGTGTTAGAGAAAAAATAAGACATTCTGTCTCTACAAAATATACATAAAAGAACAATTTGTAGAACCATTTTTATATATAGTATGATTCCACTTTTGGAAAAAATAAAATATTGGTTTTATGTGTATATAATAAGTACTTTCAAAATTCATATGCCAAACTACAGTTATATTTGAAGTGCTAGATTATGGAGAACTTCCCATGTTTTTCAAAATATTTGTTCAAATGTATTTACTTTTTCTTTCATTACTTACCAGGTATGGGTCTTAGGGAAAGTTACTTCATCTCTGCAGTGCTCTGTTTTATCTGTAAAATAAGTGGCTGGATAAGACAGTCTTCCAAATCCTGTTCAATTCTAACATTCTATCACTGTATTTAACACTGCTACCCAATTTTCTTATATAATTTAATTTTGATAACTATTTTAATAGGGAAAGATAATTGCCAGGGATCCCAAACTTAAGATTTTCCATTTACCATTTCTAGTAGAATGTCATTTTCACCGACAACTCACTTCTTCCAGATTCTGTCAACGTAAACTCTTTCAAAAGTCACAGGAATTCTAAGGTGCTACCATATGTACCAACCTAAGAATATATTTCTCATCAGAGATTACAGCAAACTCTGATTTGTGGGGGACAAAGAATTCTCTGCCCTGATTTTGCTTGCTTTTTTTTAAATAGGAGCTTTTGTTGTTCCCATTCTATTACTTGTATTCTCTTGTAATTTGTTGATTTGCTTTTGTAAACAGCATCACCTTGAACTTTGTCTCCACAATGCTCATATCCTAGAAGCTCCCATTTCCTCTAAATTTGATTTTGTTTCTAGTTTTATTTTTAAAGCAGCATTACAAATCTTAAAGCATCATTAAACATGTATTCTAATTTCACATGAAATATAAAGTGCAGAACATGGTTTTTTAGTCATTTTATGACTACTAAAATAACAAAAGTTAAAAATCAAAACAAGTACGTAGTAAAAGTGAGGTATGGTGAGAGTGGACATGTTTCCAGCTAGTGGAAGTCTGTATCAGTATGGTTTTTTTTCAGGGGATATTTTTCATCATATATCCAAAGCCTCAGGAGTTTAACCAAGCAATTTCACTTTTAGGAGTGTGCCCTGAGGAAATAATTAAAAGCAAGGAAAGAGATAGGCATCCAAGTATTTATAAAAATGAAAAACTGAAAACAAATGTACATAAATAGTGCCTCAGGTTAACTCAAGTGAGATGCAACAATGTAATTAAATACTATGAGGCCACTAAAATTATATTATAAAAAATGTAAAATATTATGGGAAAATTCTTGTTCCAAAATGTGGAAAATGGTTGTAAAATAATGTGTATAGTTAGATTTCTTGTACTAATGCACATGTATAAATATTTATGCATGTGTTAGAAAGTGACTGGGATACTGGCCAAGACGTTAATACTGGTTATCTCTTGGTGGTAGAATTACGGGTAAAAATTTTTTTGGAGTTTTTTGTAACCTTCAAGTTTTCTACATTGATTGCATATTTTATTACCATAAGAATTATTTAGAAGCTATAAATTACAAATATAAACATTTTCAAATGTCTAGATTATATTCACTCATAGGGACCTATCAAACTTAGATAGAACCAATCATTTTACTAATTCAAAATCATGTCATTTTAATGGAATCCAACAAATTTTGATCAATTGCACAACCAACTGGTTGGTTTTTGTTTATATAGGAGAAAATTAAATTAGTAATAATGAACAATAAAGAAAAAATACAATCAGATCATCTACCCCACTCATGCCCCTCTTATTCTTGTCCTAGGACACTGAGTTTTTTTAATTTCAAAGATTTTACTTTAATAAGTTGTAGTAACTGTACTTATTTGCTTTTTACTTGGTATTGGAGATACCCATCAAAGCTTCATGAAGGCATGGATTATATCTTACTGGTTGATTTAGTACAGATTTCACATTTGTTCAATGGGCAGAGATAAAAGAACAGAACTGTGTAAGCTTTATACAATCTGAAAACCAAAAGTCATTAGATTGGTCAGTTCCTTTAACCTATAAAGACCCATGGTTGGCAAAATGTTCCCTGAATTTCACCACTTGGAATTTATACAACCCAACCACACAAAAGCAAAGCATACTATATCAACATCCCGGATATTTATAAAAATCAAGACCATTAATCTTTATGACTGAGGGAAAGTTAACCTCCTTTACCTATACTGCCATTATTTAATTTTATGCCTTTAAAAGATTACATCTGATAAATCAGCCATAATCACAACTTTGAACTCCAAATATAATTAACCAAATGGCAACCCAGTGCCATTTAGGTGAAAGTTAATGGACAGGAAGTTTATGCTCTAAAGTCAATTTTTATAACCTAAGCAAAGTGGAAGTGCAGTACATAATTCAATATTCATTTGGGCAGTATCAGGAGGGGAATAGTTTAATTCAGGAAAAAGAATCAAATATAATGATAATTGTTCAGAAGTATATTTTGTATCACAATTCTATATACATCATTTTTATTTAATAATTCAATCTCTTTAAGAGCTCTTTTAGAGGACTTTATAGGTCAAGTTCTAAATACACTTTCGATGGTTAAAAGTTCAATTTATTTTGAAATGATAGTTTAGCTTTCTCAATCATTTGGAATAGTCTTTTTCTAGTAAGTCTGAATGAATAAGGACTCATCATATTCTTAAAATAAAAAAGCAAGCATGAGTGTAAATCAAAAGCCAAGAAACGGAAACAAAAGAAGTCCTTTTCATTTTTCCTTTGAAGCTGTTCTCATCCCATAGGGTCCACAAATGAGTAAGCCTTTCCTATGCCAAGTTTTCAAAGCAAAATTGGAAGTGGAAAGTTACTCAATTAGCTGGCAAATTCAGTCAGTGAGGCGAGCCAACCTAGATTAATTGAGGCTTTATTTTTGTATCTATTTTTGCTTATGATTTTCCTAAGAGATTAGGAATTTAAAATTCAGTCTCAAGGACATGTATTTTGTTTTGAATTTTAAGTGTGGAGAAATGGCCAGAATACTGAAACCCAACTCTCATTCTCAAACATAATTTGAAAAATTATGGAGATAATCACAGGTCCCTTAATGATGGAGCATCTTACATTAAAGTCATAATGGGAACACAAGAATGCTTATTGCAAAAGAATCCTAAGATTCTATTCCTGACTGGCTTATGACTGCCAAAAAGGGCTGGTTTGTGGGTTCAATGCAATAAGCATGGAAGATTCAGCAGAAGTACTTGTACTCTTTAAATAAAACAGTGGGACCATTTAGGCTCAGCCCATAAGCTTCAAGACTGAAAGCTAAGACTTTGAGTAATCTACCCGATTATGGATGATGAATCATGGCAGAAATCCCAAGGTACATGGGAAACATACTGGGGAGTGCCACCATGAAATACAACTTCTGAACATCTAACAGTGAAGGCTCATACACTAACCATATGGTTTACTTCAAGGCTTAGTCATTAGTGCTACAGTCAATCAATGTACACAGACTTTAGGGGAACACTCATCGTTAAAGAATTTTTTCTCTAATGATTCTAAGGAGGGGCAAAGGAAGAATTGTAGCAAGATAGTAGTTTGTCTTTAAGAGACAACATTATATTTTGCTGAATAATTAAAAGAATTCTATCCTCTCAAAATGCTGATGGCAAAACTCTCAGCCAAAATAAGGGTGAATTCTCTTATCATATATACAAGTATGTGTATCATATAATACATTGAGATACATACAAGTAAATAAATTGGATACGTATTGGATATATACTAAAGATTTCATTATAATGAAACTGCTACTGAGAGGATCTATTGCTCTGGGACAGAGTCCCAACTTTTAAACATGTGGCAAGAATCCAGTCGATTTAAGCACTCTTCTCCTTTTATATTTGCTTTCTGTATTCTAGAAAGTTTTCTGTAATTGTCCAAAACATTATTTATGCACATATTAAGGTCATGTTTTAGACAGTCAATGTTGCAAACTGATAGGTTACTGGGCAAATTATGTTCACAAAATATACTTTTGAGCCAGTATTAAGACTGAATTTTATTGCTTTTAGGTGGGAATCTCTCTGGCTTTTCAGAAGCTTTTCTCTCCCCTGCTGCGCTACACCCAGCCATCTGGAAGCTTTCTCTCACTGAGGTTATCTGCTTGGCCTCTGAAGGCAGCTGAGATGGCTACCCTGCTCCTGATTTGTTTTCCTAATTTAGGCTGCCTAGTATGTGTTGATTCTCTTTGACCAGCCTGTTACCAGCAGGAAATCTCTTGACCCCCTGAAACCTCTCCCTGCCCATTGGGCTCTGAAACAAGACGACACTAAGAGTTGGGCATGTTTCCCAGCAGGGTAATACTGAGTTCTTTACTGTTGGGACAGATTGGTTAGATTAAACGTTGTTCCCACAGCATTTAACGATAATTATGGAGTATCTAACATGACTGGTGTGACAGATGCTGTCAGAGCACTGCCCACATGTCCCCAGATCCCTTTACCATCTTAGAACATGCCAGCTCCCCATGCACTTTCACTCCCAACAGCCAGCACCTGTGACTCTTTTTTGGAGGTTTGCTGCATAGAGGAGGTTTAAATACACCAGCTTCTGGTTGCTGGCTGTGATGATTCTGGGGTATGCCCTACCCTAATTCCAGAGCCGCTGAGCAGGATCAAACCAAAGTTACTCTCTATGTAACTTTGCTTGCTACCGTCCCTTTATTGGCCTCGTCTTTCTAGTCCCACTCCTCCCCAAGTCTTCCTAATGGCCTTTTCCCCAGTCTTCATCGCAAGATCTATTTTCTGTAGAAATCTACATAAGACAGCTAGTTTTCCAAATTTGTAAAGAATAAGGATAATGGGTAGCCAACTCTTCCAGAGGCCCCGTAGTTTCCAGAAAACAAAGTATTATAAATCAAGTTGGAACTTGTGCAAATTATATGTACCATCTCTCTACATATATTGTACTTTCAATTCTTAAGGGCCCTTAGTGCATAAATCAGTTACAGAATGATGCTTGTTGTTGACAGCAGAATTATTCATCAAATACATTCATGGTACTTGGCAGGTACTCCATGACAAGCCAAATTTGCAGTAATATTCAAAAATATCTGCTGCTATCAACAAACTATGGGATACCTCACAAGGTCAGCTTCATCTTCTTTTTTAATTTACCAAATGACAGGATTAATTTACAAATCCAAATACCAAACTGTGATATGGTTGTATATTTTAAATTTTGAATAATATTTCTGAAACTTTGACTTTTAATTTGTTACTCTTGAGAATTGCTTTTGAGCAAAAGCAGAATGAATAAATGCTAATGATGTATAAGTCCCTGGTTCAGAGACCTGTGTCACAATTTTCTAATACACGAAGTATTTAAAGACTGATGAGACAGTACATTATACCTGCATGGTAATTTAGTTCAGAATTCACAATTATTTTATTTTCAATATCAATTGCTTTTGTCTCTCAATAAATGACTCTGTAGGAATTAGAATTCAATTTCATTCGTTTTCAATAATCGAGATTGCTTTGAACTAGCTCAATAACTCTCAGCTCTTCTTGGCCTTCAATATATTGCTAGTGGTAGCACATAAATAATCTGGGTTTTCTTTTCAGATTCCAAAGCAGGGCTGTCTGGCCTTTGGCAAAACAGCTAGGTAGACACAGTTTGTGCTCCATGTTTCCAGCTCTTTTGCTATGCCCTACTCAGCATCCACAGTTTCCCTGCATCTCAGGTTTCTCCTGCTCCCCCTTTCCCCTCAGGGGCAAGTGCTAGGAAACATTTATATACACACTGATGAGAGCCTCTCTGACTTCACTCATCCTGTGTCTTCTGTCTGAAGTAGCTTTCTGCCTTCAAATCCAAATATATGAAGTGAGATCATGGTTCACGCCAAACACCACCATTTTCACAGTGCTCCTGCGGACCTCCCTAGGTAGAAGAGGGCATTCGGTTCCCTCAGGACTCCTCTGTATCTCTCCTATGCCTCTTCATCTCCTTACACTGAATTAGAGGCATTCACATGCCTTCCCCAACTAGTACACAATCAATTTCTTAAGGTTATGAATCACAAGCCATTCATCTATTTATTTCATGTAGTGCTTAGCCAAGTTTCCTGTCAAAAAACATCTGAACGAAAAACCAGTGGATGAATTAATGTATGCACATTTGGTTTAAAAGAGGCTTGTCTATGAGTCTACATTTTAGTCACATAAAACTACTTCTTTCAAAACAAGTCTCACTAACTCACCTCAGAGTCTTTGTTTACTCATAGGTTTTAGCTTTGATCAAGCTGTACTTGGACTGTGTCCACACAGACTCCCCACCCAACCCCCATGAAACCAAGAACTCCTCAAGAGCAAGGACAATGACCTGCACCAGGCCCAGGGTAGGAGCAGAAGTCATTTCTGTAGAATGAATGGGTTTACAATGCCCTGTGATTTCATATGTTCCTTTCCAAAGATACATTTCAAAAGATGAGTACAGGCAGGACACTTCATGGACCACTGCATTTGAGGTCACATTCTTAGGTCAGTAAGGAAGAGACGTGGTAGCCTTCCTCATAAACCCTAACCTTGCTCCAGTTCCATAACTGATTTGGGTACTCTACAGAAACTTAAATTTTTTTCACCTAACATTCAAAGCAAAGTGATTTCCAAAAGCACTAACGTATCAGAACTCCATCAACAGTTATGGAATACATGGGCTATTATTTATTGGCCTGAGTATTCTTTGTATTTGTTTGCAACTCACTTTCAAACGTGTTGTAACTCTTTTCCTCCCCAGCCTACAGATGCCTAGAGGAAGACTTTTTCAAACCAAGGTTCCGGCTGGAATGGCAATGCAAACTTTGCATTTGTGTCTTAGGAACTGCTGCCAAGGATTCAATTCAGTTCAACTCAATAACATCTACTATAGACCTGCTAAGCAAAGGAAACTGCTTTTGGATTAAGGAGGTGTCAGATATAAATGGAACCCAATTCTTACCCCTAGGAAAGCTTGCAGTCTTGTGAGAGAAAAAGACAGGTAAGTGACCATGTGTGATACAAGGCAAAGGCTGGAAGTTGTAGCAGATTTTCTTAAGAATAAGTTGTTTAATGTGATTGCATGAAGGGATAAAGTTAATTATCACCATCAAACCTTGTCATAAGTCACACTCCCACGTAGTCCAGGGGTGCTGCTATTTACTAGGTTAATTATGTGGCTTCAATTGCTTAAAATCTATAATCTCTCCCCTTAGCCTACTCTACTTCTTTTCCCCTTTTCTTAAGGATACTTTCCAGTTTTCAATGTTTTAATTAATTTTCCATGTTTCACTCTGAAATTACATCCCAACTAAACTGGAATGCTCCAAACTATAAACATGGTATTAAAAGTTGTGTCCAGGCAACCTAGAGGAAGGATGATCTCATTGCTTCTGCCAAATTGTCTTCTTTCTTGGCATCTCACAATCTAGAACCTTTTTTTGTTTTTTCTATGACTGTTTTACCTCTCATGTGGGACCCCACTTTTACTACTCCTGGCTTCTCTTGTCACACCCAAGAAGTCACATACATATTTCTAAATGGAGAACACAAAACTACCTCTGGTGTAAGGCAAGAATGCTTTAGGATAAAGATAAGAGAATATAATTGTTAAATTGCAATCTACTTTACTATTTTCACCTGAAGAACTACCTGCAGGAGATAACCTTCAGGAAAATACTTTCAATTATAATCTAACCAACTTTTCTGTGCTGCTATGTGGTTCTACATCTGGTCCACCTAAAAGAGTTAAGACATTTCCTACCCTATTTTAGTTTTTGTGATACATTTGTCATATAACAGCAAAATGTATCTACTTACATTTAAATTTTAAATGAAGAAAATAATTTTAGTATAGTATGCCCCAAATATTGCATGGGATATACTTACACTAAAATGTATTTTTTTAATATACAATTCAAATTTACTTTGGTGTCCTGTATTTTTATTTGTTAACGCTAGCAATTGTACTTCTCTGTATCTCAAAATTGAGTTTCAATGAATCTGTAATAGAATTTGGGAGGCAGTTAGGTGTGATGGTCAAGAGTAGAGGCTTGGGAATCGTATACACAATGGGATGCATCCTCTCTGTCACATATTGTGATAATAAGGGCTTTAAACCAATATTCTTATGCTCTTCTCCTCAGGATGGATATAAGATACATACCACTTCCTCTGTCCAGTTTAAGTTAGGTGTAGGCCAATTAGCTTTGGCCAGTGAAATGGGTATGGGGACTTCTTTCCATTTTCTTCCCTTAGTGCTCACAAAATCATATACTGAGATGGAGCCTCCATTAGCCTGGGTCCCTGAGTATCCACAATAAACAAAACATACTGTGCCTGTAGCATGAGTGTCAAATATATTCGGGAGGTAGAGAGAGGGTTAAATTAGAGAAATTGGTAGGATAACATAGCTTTTATGGGAAAGTCTTTTCACACAGAATCCATTTCTCACCATTTTTGTACCCGTTTCTTTCACAGTCCATTTAAGATGCTACCTCCCTTCAAGCATAGGAGTAGTTTCTCATCAGCATAAATTCTTAGCTGGGCTATGTTCTCTCCTCTATCATACCCCATTTCTCTCTGTACTTATGATCGCTTATCTTGCATTAGTTTGTTTATATGCTTGTCTCATGTTCTTTTCTGAACTGTAACCTTCTTGACTTATCTATCATCTAAAAGCTCACTGTTCCTAATGAATAATAGTGTCTTTAAAAATATTGATTAAATTGAATGTGTAGTCTTATTTTTATACAGGTAGGTAACAAAATTCTATTAACAATAAAACTTTTTCCTTTACTAATTCAAATATATACTGCTTGATCTTTGCAAATAGTCTTATTCTCCTCTATTTTTATGCACATAGGATTCAAAGAGGCTGGATTCTACTTTGGTTTTTAGGCATAAAGCATCTTTAGACAGTTCTTTGAAAGTACTTACAAGCTTCTTCTTTCTTTCCTTATAACCCTCAGGTCAGAGCCTATCTTAATGCTGGAAACACTCCCTTTCTCCTACAATAACAAATATAATATTCACAACAATTACACGTTTCTATTCCTCCCCCATACATGTATGTATTTTATCTGTGTCTTCATATCCTTGACAGGTGATTTAAACTCTGCTTTATCTCAACACCTGCTTTTCCTCTGTGATCATCAGACGTTTTCACTTACAATTCTACTCCTTCCTTTTCTGTGGCTTCACACAGAAAGCCCTATTCTACTTGTGTTAAACATGGCATATCAAAGACACACATTTATCTCTACCTCCTTCCAAAAGCCATAAATCCACAAAGTTAAAGAGAATGAGAGATGAGAGAACAGTAAATGAATGACGTCAAATTTTTAGAAGCTGGAAAGCGTATGGGAGACTTGGCACACCAGAAAGAATTAAAACATTAAACTCTCTGTTGAGTTGAAGAGGAGTGGATGGTCAACAAGAAGTTCATTTATATGACAGAAATAAATGTCTTCCTAGTATATGGCATTTCCACATATAAGAAATATTGGCATACTCATAAGTGTTGAATATTGATTAAATAATTATGATATAACTATATTGGAGAACAGGGGAGGAAGAATGAGCACACAAATGCGACATGAAAGAGTTAAATCTTTTTCTATAATTGGATGCCAGGAAATGACTAAAATGAACTTTTTAAAGTGTAACAAGGAATTTAGAAATATTGGAATGAAATACAAGACACTTGCTGAAAAGCTGAAAATGGTTGCCTCAGGGGAGTAGGAATCAGTGGTGGAAAAGGGTGGAGTAGTGCTAAAAGGCTTATAGAACTATCTGACTTCTTAAACTGAATACACATAATACTTTCTCTCTAAAACCAAATCACTTCACTTGTGTGTAAAAGGATGAGAGTTATTATTCTTTCTAACCATGAACCTTTTGAGAAGTAAAGATTTAATTAGAAGTATTATATTTCTTATCTTAGGGATTGATCCTTGTGTAAAATACTGACCATTTTGTGACGACTTTGGTCATAAGGTGATGCAGTGTGTCTTATCTGCCTGAAAGCAGCTCACCTTGACATAGTAAATGTACCTTCTAGACTCTTTTCCACAGCCACAGCCTGGGAGTCAAGGAGAAGCAGAGATTTCTAGGTTTTACTGTTGCAGAGTCATTTCAATATACAATCTTCTGTGTTGCCACACAAAACTCCAAGCCTAGAAACTTGTCACACTCATACAAGCTTGGGATATGCTTTTCCACATCTCCAAAATACCCTTTCCTCACCCACCTAGAAAACTCAGCCTTTAGAATCCAGATTAAATACCCTTTCCTTCTATGAAACTTTTCTTCCACAAATAGTTAATAGTGCCCTCTTCCTATGTGTAATATTGCTCACCACATCACTAACAACAAATTACCTGTCTATATGTCTTTCCCTTTACTAGACTTTGAGGTCCACGAGAGAACTATATTTTGCTTTTATTCACAATGCCAAAATACATATCACACAAACAGTTTCAGTAAACTGGGCAGTTTCAAGTAATTGACTGAAATGTTGACGAAATTTGCAGGGAATCATCCATAGGTAACACATGAGTTTGGATTAGTTGTATCTTCACACAAATGTGAAGATGTTGAGCTAAAATAATGTCCTTAATTTTTTAATTTTATTTTTGCATGTTGTATTCTCTTTATATAGTTATTCAGAAGTCTGGCACCAATAGGATGCTTTAATTTTTTTTTTTTTTTTTTTTGGTGTTTTTTTTTTTTTTTTTTTTGAGACGGCAGTCTCGCTCTGTGCCCAGGCTGGAGTGCAGTGGCCCCGATCTCGCTCACTGCAGGCTCCGCCTCCTGATTCACGCCATTCTCCTTGCCTCAGCCTCCCGAGTAGCTGGGACTACAGGCGCCGCCACCTCGCCCCGCTAGTAGTTTTTTGTATTTTTTAGTAGAGACGGTTTCACCAGTAGCCAGGATGGTCCGATCCCTGACTCGTGATCTCCCCGTCTGGCGCCTCCCAAAGTGCTGGGATTACAGCCTTGAGCCACCGCGCCTGGCCAGGATGCTTTAATTTTTAACACTACATAAAAAGCATGTGGTATAGACATACACATCTACAGAGGTAAAATACTCAAAGTGTGCATTCCTGCCTTTATGAATCTCACAACCTGTTCCAGAAAGTCTCCCACCTTTTTTATGACAAGAACCTCAACTGGAAAAACAATAGTCAAAGTGATGTAAATAAGCAAGGATAATTTGCCAGGCCAAAGCATACATATTCTACCATATTCAATGCTGATCCCTAGAACCCTAAATCGATACTTGGCAAACTTTTGACAATTCTGAGTCAAGTCACGTGAATGCTAGAGTCTGTAGTAGTAGAAGACAAATTTCTCCAGATTTGGCAGAGGGACCTGTTTCTTGATGAGCTTCAGCCTGCCCTTTGAAGCCCATTTCTTGATGAGATTACTTCCTTTCTCCCAGTTCCTTAGTTCTTCCACAAGCATCCCTAAACTGTCTCACGCTTCTGTTGAGATACTTCGATCTACCCTAATCCACAAAACTTCTCCAAATGAGCTGAAAACTATGGCTCATCTTTCTGTATCGGGGCAATTATATAATTTACTGAAATAAAAAGTGGTCTTAATTTCTTTCTCTGCAGAAATGCCATTTTTAAACCCCTAAAATTATGGAAGTATGGCCAGATGAACCACAATAATCAGATAAACACCAAAGAAATCTGAAAGTAAGTGCTTTTGGCCAGAGAAACCACTAATTTTCTGCCATCACAAAAATTAATCAACATACACAGAAGGTCCCAGAAATGTAGACACAATTATAAATATTTTTAGAAAACAACTTGAGTGAAGATGTATAAGCAAACCTGTATAATGAAATAAGCCCTTGACAGAATAATACACTCCTTCAAAACAGGACATTTTGCATTTATTGACATGTATTCATAAAGGAAAGTTGTGTGTACTTAATTGAGATATCATATATTGGATGGGGGTCAGGAGAGTGCTTTATACAAAACATCAATCAAGGCATAGCTATTTAGATCAACCAAGTAGGAAATCCAGATTGGTAACTTAGATGACCCAAATCACCAAGTTAACCATTTTTCAATCCAGTGCTTTTCACCGAGTAGATAATATTTATACTAAATGAAGAGATGAAATGAGTGATTATCCTGTGTGTTAGTCTGTTCTCAAACTGCTAATAAAGACATACCTGAGAATGGGTAATTTATATAAAAAAGAGGTTTAATGAACTCACAGTTCAACATGGCTGGAAAGGCCTCACCATTATGGCAGAAGGCAAAAGAGAAGCAAAGGCACGTCTTACATGATGGCAGGTGAGAGAGCTTGTACAAGGGAACTCCCATTTATGAAACCATCAGATCTTATGAGACTTATTCACTACCATAAGAACAGTGTAGAAGAAACAACCCCCATGATTCAATTATCTCCACGGTATCGTGTCCTGCCCTTTACAGGTGGGGATTATTACAATTCAAGGTGAGATTTGGGTGGGGACACAGCCAAACCATATCATCCCGCTGCTCTATACAAGCAAAACCACCTGCATAATTCAGGTGAGAAATGCAGATAGACAGTATGGTACAGTGGGAAGAGTAGGTGTTGGAATTCAAAGGACTTAGGTTCAAATTCATTGAGCCTCTCTGTTTACTTATTTGCAAAAACAGGGAAAACAAAAGACCTACTATATTGAGTGAGAGAGAGCACTTAGCATCGGCTAAATAGTGGTGATTACTCCAAAATATGCTACTGCCCTTCATTTCCCCATGTACACAACGGCCTCTAGTTACTATGAAACACTGTGTTCCTTGACATTTGCTATGACATCCAATATAATAGATGTAGAGTCTGAGTGAATCCTTTAAAACTCCTTTTCTTTTCACAGGTTTCTTTTACATAAACATTTTTTTAAATGAATCCCCCAGCTTTTCCTTATGGATTGTGCCCCTGACCTAATTACATAAGTACCTGATGGGCTGGAACGCTTCCAAAAGGGCCTCTTAGGAAAAACAATCTGAAGGGTTTTCTTCTCCTTCTTTTGTAATTACATAATTACTCAGCTGACTAATATGAGTCACCATGTGCCATTCTAATCTCCCAGGCACAAAATAGTTTTATTATTTTCCTTGGAACTACCTAATTACCCAATGGATAGCAATAACTCCTGGGCTCTTTTCTGTAAGTAATCTGTAAAGCTCAAGACAAATTCCTCCAGAAGTCTTTGCAAATGGAGGAGAATTTAGAATAATACTATCATTTGCCACATGAGACGCTGGAGCTCTTAGTGACAAGGGTGGTCCAATGATACACCACAAATAAATTTGGAGAAAAATTTAAGACTCTGGGCACAGGATAAAATATTGAGGCACATTCTCTCTGCTGTGTTCTAGGAAATAAGTGTTCCTGAGCCAAAACAGCAGTAGCTGAATGCACATCTCATCTCCTAAAAAACTCCCGATATATGTGTATTATTATATCGATATAGCAAGCACTCCCGATATATGTGTATTAACTTATAAGTTATATGCACCTAATATAGTTTACTCATATATTAACTATTAGCCAAGCTTATTATTTTAATAAAATCTACATACTAATATAAATTATCAATTATAGGCCAGGCATGGTGGCTCATGCCTGTAATGCCAGCAATTTGGGAGGCCGAGGTGGGAGGATCACTTAAGGACAGGAGTTTGAGACCAGCCTGACCAACATGGTGAAACCCTGTCTCTGTCAAAAACTACAAAAATTAGCTGAGCATGGTGGTGTGTGCTTGCAATCCCAGCTACTCAGGGAAGCTGAGGTGGGAGAATCACTTGAACCCAGGAGTAGAGGCTACAATGAGCCAAAATCACACCACTGCATTCCAGCTTGGGTGACAGAGTGAGACCCTGTCTCAAAAATAAATAAATTATAGTATTTTTCATACCCCAATAGAAGCCTAGGATATCTCATCTTAAAGAGTGCTGCCTTCCAGAATATCAAAGTCTTCAATAGATCTTAAAATTGCTCTATGAATGACCTGTAGTTTCTCAGTCTCTATTCACTTGGGGAATAACTTAGGAGACTGACTATTTTGATCCTTTTCTGCAGTTTTTCAAAGGCATATGCAAGAAAATCACACAAGTCTTTGAGCATATCAGTCTACCCCAGCATATTTTCTAGGGGGTGCTCAGGCCAACAAGCCCAGCAGTTTTTTCTCTAGGCCTTTCTTGACCTCATTTTCTTTCCCTAATTTCCCATTCGACCCCAGAAATGGTGGGTTTGCAAAAGCCTCTTTCTGATCTAGGACCAAAAGAACTGGGCAGACTACATGATTTCCAAAGCCAACATGTTGGCCTATGCCCTGGGTATGACAGATTTCTAACAAAAAGAAACATATTTATCTAAGCCATTGAACAGCCAGGTCTAATGAATATTAAATCTGATGAAGCCATTTTCCTATGCATAATAAAATACCAAGTCATGTTGTAATTTAACTGTATTTAGAACTGTCCTCCTTAGTTTACATTCATTAAAACATTTTAAGTAAAAGGCTACATTAAATTTTATTTTGGAACTAATAAAAATATTAAACCTTAAGAAGTTCTGCAGCTTTGCTAAGGCAACTGAACTTAATATGCTTGTAATTTCCCAAAGTAAGAGATTCAATTCCATAACAACGAATTTTGTATTCCACAGACTCATCGCTCACATTTTTTAAAAGGTTCATGAGGCATTAGAAAATATAAATCTGAAAAAAAAAAAAACTGTTCAGTCATGTCTGATTGTTCTGGTACATAAACCAACTCACACACTATAGTAGAAGTAGCAACACTGAAGTCGTTTTGACAGTTGAACACAAACAGAGGCCCCAAACAATGAACACACAGAAACAGGACACTCCTCTGGAGGGAGGGAGCTCTGGCTTTGAATGTCAGGAAGGGAGCCAACAGGCTGTCCGTTTACTTAAACTTCTCAGATACAAACAGTTACCTCTCTTTCTCTCTTGGAAGGGCCTCCTGATAAACCTCCCTCCTGTCCCACTGCAGACCCCCAATCTTCCTCAACTCTGTTAATTAGGGGAGAGAAAAAAGGGAGAGGGAAACCAGAAAGCTCACTGACCTATCTATAAATACACAACATTTCACTCTCTCCTCCAGGCTCAGAGGTTTAAGACTCTCCTTTCTCCATCAAACACCCAGAAAAGTTGCTTTTGCCAGAAGGCACGGTACTTTTGCTATTCCAGCTTTTAGACCAGTCATTTACTAGAAATAGACCTGACATCTTCCTCTCCTCTCAAACCTCCTGGTGCCACTAAACTCACCAAACTAAACTTTTTAGATTTTCGAAATTTGTCTTTCAGAAGTCATTGGTCATAGTCCATTCCTCCAAGTGGAACAAAAAAATGCCAGGAGGACTTTGATTATAAGGTTCATGACTCCCTCTTCAAACTATCAACTGTCAGATATAAACAGGGCATTCACTGAGAACAATGGAGATTAACAGAGAGACAGGACTGCTGTCTGGGGGAAAGAATGGTTCAAAGATTCCAGGACTGGTCTTCTATAGTCAGTTGGCTATTGTATCCTGTAGGTCCTAATGTTGCTAGGAAGAAGTTCTATTTGATTGTGGAATCTTTCAGTAATATTAGAAAGATACTTATTTGAATTAGCTATTCATTCCATCTACAAAAAGTTGAGTATCTTCCATTTTCCAGACAGTATTTGCAGGGAACTAGAGAGACACATTCATTTACTTCCCTAGAAATATTTCAAGTATTTATTATAAGTCAGGCATGTGCTGGCCATGTACCACGAATCCTAGCACATGGAACCTTGAACACCAATCCCAGGCTCTGATTACTGCAACAAGGTCTGATAGGTGAGAACTCAAGGATTTGTTTTTCAGCCCTATAATATACAAAAATAGACATCCTCCTTTCCTTCCTTTCTTCCTCTTATCAATTTAACACGTATTAATGAAGGGTCTGGATACATTTGGTAGAGTGCTAGGTGCTGAAGACACAGCAGTAGGCAAACTCAGATACAGTTCCTGCCTGTTATTTAAAAAAGTTGACACAAGGCCAATTTCTCATGTTTTGCCCAGCTGAGGAATAAGATATTAATGTCAGAATCACACATACATCAAATGTTGCAGCTGTCATTAGTCCTTGAAGGTGAGAAAGGAAAATGTGAGGCATTTAACAGAATTTTGTTCAAAAAAGAGGGAAGGGTCTATTAAAGAATTTATTAAAAGGGCTTTGCTGTTTAAAATTCTTCCCTGAACTTGTTTACCTTCTGTTGATTCATTTGCATTTACTTTGAAGGATTTCACTGGACTGAAACTCTAATTAAAAAAAAAAAAAAAAAAAAATGAGAAAACCTGAGAGGTCTGCAGAGCGTCAGTCTGCCAGTCAGGAGGTCTTGCACTCCATATCCACATACACATGCTTTCTATTAAAACCACTGAGAGGTACTTCTGAATAGCATCAATCACACATTTCCTCAATGAGCCACAAAATAAAGTGCTATTAATTCTCACCAATATTCATGAAATGATTGCTTTTTATTGCATATGTCTAACCTCCTACCATGGTCCTGAAGTTTTCTATCCTTTTCTGACCTATGGGTGACTTCTGCATCTCAGGGAGCATACTGAGTGGTCATGTAAATGCTTAAGGGTTATAAAGTCTAATATGCTACTCAGATAAAAATTATCTTGATATAATTATAAATAGTATCCTTTAAAAAAATCCTGTAACGCCTGCTTTACCTTTTCTGTCCCTGAACTCCATGGGAGGAATAAGCTTTCTTTCTAGAGAAAACATTCTTTCTTTTAAATCTATTAATACACCAGTCCAAATTTTCCTTTTAAAATTCCAATCCTGTTGAAAGAGGTTTTTTTAAAAAATTTAAAAAAAAAAAAAAGAAAAAAACACATTACATTTCACATCCCCTCTGACCATTCTCAGGTTACAAGCCTCTGAAGTGTGTTTGGCCTGTTGCCGGTGTATTTATTACTATTAATAAATGAGTCACTGGTGTAAGAATGCAAATTTTATGTGGCTCATGTATAAATGAGCCTGTTAAGAATGGCCAGATACACATTTTATGTGACTGCTAAATAATTATGTCATAGAAATACAGCTTGTGAATTCAACATTAAAAAATAAATGGATTCCAATAATATGAGAATGAGTATTTGTCAAAACATGGTTTTGATGAGTTGTGACTATCAAAAAAAAAAAAAAAGAAGAAAGAGAAAGTGATCAGGTTCTAGGGAGAGCAACATGGAAGCTTAAGCTTACTATAAGAGCCTCTTATACAATGTCCTTGGTCGCTCCCCTGCCTCACGCCATTATATCATGAGGGCACATCCAATTCACAAAACTGCTCTTACGCTTTCAGCATTTTCATCTGTGAAGATAATTACTGGATGAGGGATATCTGAAGCTTTAGTACAGAGCCACAAACCCCTGACATCAGAGTTGAGAAAATTATAAAAGCAGAGAGTAGGAAAGTGGTTGTCAGGGGATTGGGGGGGGGGG